>NC_083229.1:26829209-27144209 GCF_032191835.1 Heteronotia binoei | reverse complement strand
GTTAAATTGTAAAAATGAGTGTTGTTAGCCGCCCTGAGTCTGGTTGCGGAGAGGGCGGGATAGAAATTTAAAGTAATAAATAAATAATAAATAAATAAGCAGAGTTGCCTTCCTCTGCATAGCGACCCTGGTTTACCTTGGTAGTCTCCCATCCAAGGACCTAACAGAGGTAAAAGTCTTGGTATGATCAGCCATCGTAAAAAATCGGCTACTTCCTGGGTGATTGTTCAGCCTAGCTTCTGTTACACAAGCCTTCAGAATTTGTTTCTAATACAGTACACCTGCACAACGTCACTCACCATGGATTTCTTGACCAATTTTGTTTGCTTGTTGCCTTCGCAGAAAAATTCCCACTTCACCATCTAGTACAATCACAAACCCTTCTCAGGTTTCCTGCTTTTATTTGACAAACCGTATCAAGTGTATTGAGATCAGCATGCATGCAGCTGAGCAAACACCATACAAAACTAGATCCCACGATTCCAGCAGGAGGAAACACAAAGGAAACATGTCAAGACGGGCAATGAACAAAAAAGGAACAAACATACAAATGAGTTAAACATAACTGGAACATGGGTCTTGACATACTTGAAAACCAGGACTTCCCTCTTGGCTTACCCTCCTGGATCAATAGCCAGAGTGGAGTAGTGGTCAGAGTTTTGATGGTCCAGATACTCAATCCCACTGGGTGACTATGGGTCAGTCACACACTCTCACCAGAGGATTGTTGTAAAGATAAAATGGAAGAAATCAGACTACTTAGGTCCCCAATGGAGGGAAGGAGGAGTATAAATGAAGTAAGTAAATAAATAATCATAAGGTCTTCTTCCATCCCTAAAAAAGGTAAAGGTAGTCCCCTGTGCAAGCACCAGCTGTTTTCGACTCTGGGGTGACATTGCTTTAACAACGTTCTCACGGCAGACTTTTTATGGGGTGGTTTGTCTACACTTTCCCCCAAGCAAGCTGAGTACTCATTTTACCGACCTCGGAAGAATGGAAGGCTGAGTCAACCGGGAGCTGGCTACCTGAATCAGCTTCTGCTGGGATCGAACTCAGGTCGTGAGCAGAGGGCTCTGACTGCAGTACTGCAGTTTTACCACTCTGTGCCATGGGGCTCTTACTCTTCCATCCCTACTACTAACAAAAATACAAGAGTGTCAAACATTCCATACTTGAGAGCAAAGGGAGATGTCTTTACTTACAGAAGACAGACAACTGAGAGTACAACAGACCAAGTAAAAAGTACATCATTCTCTTCTTCCATTTATCCTCACAGCAACCCTAAGGGGTAAGTTAGGCTGAGAATGTGCAACTGGTCCAAGGAAATTACATACACATTCACATGGGGTTACACCCCCCCCCCCGCCCAGTATTAGAAGGAGCACCTATAGCTTTATAAATCAAATGCCCTTTCAGTGGTCATTGTGACTGTTGCTGGGCAGTCACAACAGTATTGTCAACCTTCAAGCCTTGGTTGCTGTCTGTAAAAGGCAAGGGGGAGGGCCCTTTCCAGGGCAGTTTTGGCCTTTCGAGGAGAACTCATCAGGGCAATTTGCTATCACATGACTTACATGGACTCAACCAGGACTGATTGCTGTTATTCAACACAACAGTAGCCACCACATGAGGGCCAGTACGCTTCAGTAGATAAGAGTTTCAGTCCAAAATCTGGAAGAACCAGGTTCAAATTACCATTTTCTGCAAAACTAGGGCTTTTCTCACACCTTTAGAAAGAGCTATCTGGGCTGTTCAAGACTCCAGTCTCCAGACTTAAATAGCCACAGGTTTGGCCATGTTTGAGAATGAGATACACTGGTATCCCTGGGTTCTTCCTACACTTTTAAAACTCACACAACCATCCAGTAACCTTCATACATACATAAAATATAGAAGGTGCTGATTACTTGAGTACTCCAGATCAGTGTACTCTATTCCACTAAAGGAGGGCACAGATACATACATACACCACCCCTGCTTTTCTACCTACAATATAGTGGAGTATCAAGCATCCAAAAGAACCTCTTCCTACTCCACTGACTCAGAACACAGAGAAAAAAGAAAAAAGGGGGGGAAACTAAAAGCAAGATCATATGAGAATCTCTGGTCAGTTCTACATGTAGACTTGGATATGCATTGCTGGGTGAACAGTTATTTTCCCCCTCCCCAGCTGTGAAACAGTAGCATATATTCCATAAGACCACTGTGATTAAAAGAAAAAATACAATAGTAGAAAAAAGAATTCCATCCATTATTGTGAACACACACTGTATTTATGTTTTAAATGCATATGTAACACGTTGTGCTTTAACACAAGCATTGTTTCACAAGAACAACACGCCCCTCCCCACCAACACAGTGCAAATGCATTGCATAACCTCATCTACCAAGCCTAAAAAAGTGACAATCACACAACTAGCACTTCCTAACCTAACAGCTGTGCTTCCTGAAATACCGTAATTTAATTAACTGTATGTGTCTGTCTCTCTCTCATTTAACAGCCTCTCTTACTTTTTCCTCCTTGGAAACATCACCTTTCCCCAAGGTAGATAATGATCATTCCTAATAATCAGCCTGGCTAGAATAACTGGCTCCCCCCACCCCCAAGTCCTCCTAACTAATGGTCAATTAAGCAGGGAGGGGATGAGAAGTCAGAAGATTAGTGAGAGGAAAGATGGCATTCAGTCCCTTAGAGATGCAAACTTAAGGAGATGCTTAGAGCACCTAAGGGTGAGGCTTCATAGACATGCTGTTCTCATGGTTGCAAACCCACCACTAAGTAGGGGTGAGAAAAAATAATTAGGTCCCAAATCTGCATTAAAATATTTTTGCAAGACTTCATTCTTAGCGTGGAAAATGACTCCCACAAGGACTATTTTTAAGCTACTTTATTTTAAAGAGATCAGGAAAGAAAAAAACCTCTTCATGTATAAATTTCTCAGTGGGAAGTTTTGCAGTAATGGTACTTAGAAGGAGACTAATGGTGACAGAGCAGAAGAAATAAGCGAACGGCAGAAGGTCTGGGGAAATACGAACGCAGGCACCAGATCGATGGCTGCCTTATCGAGGGATACATTCAGAGCTCGCCCCGACAGAAGCCGTTCACCTTGATTCAGTTTATGGCCTTCTGAATTATGACTGCCAGCAAAATAAATAAAAAATAAATCACATACCTAGTAATTAGCTGTGTTTTTAGAGAAGTGTTGCAGGCTATCCATTTATCCAATCAATACTAAGCGTGGGAGCTAACTACTCCGAATGGCCATTACCAAAGTAACCTTCTTTCCCATCAATCCAGATCTTAAATATCTGTGATTTACTGGTGGACAAGGAATGGGGAGCAGACTAAAAACTCTTTCCAAAATACAAAAGGTTGCCTAACAACTTACTCCTAAGACCTGCTTGCACAGGTAGCACCCAGTTGGTTCTAATTCCTGTACAAGGGAACCTATGTTCGTCTCACGAATGACTCAGGCATTGGCCACTGATCTTCACTTGTGCACAATGGTTTCTTTAAAATGGAACATGATGGTGCCCATGACAATTTCTTTGGTAGAAAAAGCCCAGCAGGAATTCATTTGCATATTAGGCCACACCTCCTGATGTCACCATCAGTTTGCACAGGGCTTTGTGGTAGAAAAAGCCCAGCAGGAACTCATGTATATATTAGCTCACACTCCTGACATGGAGCCAGCCGGAACTGCATTCCTGCTCAAAAAAAGCCCTGACGGTGCCACATGTCCTATGTGATGTTGGGTCACTGTGGCAGCCGGCAAGACTGATGCAATTCTCTGTGCAGTAGACCCAAGCATCATGGTTCTTGCTCTTTTCAGCAGCGCTGCCATATTTCACTGCTCAACTAATTATAATACAAAAATCCCCATTTGGCTTTTCCTTCTCCCTTTTGCCAAATCAAATCGACAGCTTTGACTTTGTTTACTTCATTTATACCTAGGGCTGGCCAGGTCTGTGTTGGAAAATACCTGGAGACTTTGGGAGTGGAGCTGGGAGAGGTTGGGGTTTGAGGAGAGGAGAGGAGAGGAGGGGGGGAGGGGCCTCAGCATGGTACAGTGCCGTAAGATCCACCCTTCAAAGAACCCATTTTCTCCAGGGGAACTGATCTCTGATAGCTGGAGATCAGTTGTAAAAGCGGGACATCTCCAGGCCCCACTTGGAGGCTGGCAAGCCTATTTATTCCCCGCCTTTCTCCCCCATGGGGACCCAAAGCAGCTTACATTGTTCTCCTCTCCTCCATTTTATCCTCACACTGACTCTGTGAGGTAGGTTAGGCTGAGAGTGTTAAGGTCAGCCATGGCAAAGTGAGGATTCTAACCTGAGCCTCCCAAATCCTAATTGGGCACTCTAACCACTGTACCACATTGAAATCCAGTTTGGTGGAGTGGTTAAAACCACGAACTCTAATCTGGGAGAACCTGGTTTGATTCCCTGCTCCTCCACATGAAGCCAACTGGGTGACCTTAGGTGAGCCACAATTCTCACAGAGCTGTTCTCTCAACAGCAGTTCTTGAAAGAGCTCTCTCAGCCCCACCTGACCCACAGTGTGTTGTGCAGGGAGGAAAGAGAGTGTAAGATGCTCTGAGACTCTGAGTGAAGGGCAGGTTATAAATCCAATGTCCTGTTCCCTGTCATCCTTTTCATTTTCAAGTCATTTTCTGTTTCCATGCACCAAATTCCCCATTATATTTACATGACTATTTCTGAGTCAAATACATGAAAATGGTGTATAAAACAAGTGGCATTAAAATGCTTAAAATACAGCTGAACTGGGGACACAAAACTAGAATGGGCAAAACAGAGATCTCTTAACAGCCTACAAAAAGAAAGTGGCACCTTCATATATTTTTTGTTTCAGGTGCACAATGTTAATTGCAACAGAATCAGGCTGTAAACCTTGGAATCAATTATTTTGGCATCTGTTTTTCTGCCAAGGGGCCTCTGAAGGACAATAAAACAAGAATTTCATTTCCCTTTTCTTCCCTTCCATTCATGGTACAACATCAACTATCTCCAGAGGAACACGAAGAACTACCCATAGCAAAAAATCCAATATTGGGTATTACTGTGATTGTCCTAATGGGGCTATTATTTATTTGCTTAAGTACCTGAATCTGATGCTCTCATTTCAGCCTACCCCATGTAAAAATTCCTTCCATGTGATCAAGTTAGGGCGGAAAGTTATGACACTGCAAATGCAGCTTTCATTTAAAAGCATTATTCTACTCCCCTTCCCCAAAAGCTGCAGAGAAAATGAACACACATAAACACATGAAACTACTGAGTCACGCCAGAGGTCCATCAAGGGCAGTACCATCTACTCAGACTGATAGTGGCTCTCCGGGGTCTGAGACAGAAGTCTTTTGCATCACCTACTACTTTTAACTAGAGATGCTGGGCAATGAACCTGGACCTTCTCCATGCTAAGCAGATGTTCTCTGGAGAGAAAGGACAGTCTAAGAACATAAGAGAAGCCATGTTGGATCAGGTCAATGGCCTATTCAATCCAACACACGGTGTCACACAATGTCCAAACCCAACTGCCATCAGGAGGTCCACCAGCAGGGCCAGAACTCCAGAAGCCCTCCCACTGTTGCTTCCTAAGCACCAAGAATACAAAGTGTCACTGCTCCAGACAGGGTGTCCCATCTATACTTTACAGCTAATAGCCACTGATGAACCTCTGCTCCATATGTTTATCCAAATCCCTCTTGAAAGTGTCTATACTTGTAGCCGCCACTGTGACACTGAGTTCCATATGTTGATTACTCACTGGATGAGGCACTTCCTTTTATCTGTTCCTAAGCCTACTGCTCATTAAGTTTATTGAGTTCCCACAAGTTTTTGTATTAAACCTCTATATATTAGAAGCAGGAAACCAGCCAGGGAGGCAATGGGGCCCTTGGATGACCAAGGGGTCAAAGGATTACTGAAGGAGGATAGGGAAATGGTTGAGAAGCTGAATGCATTTTTTGCCTCCGTCTTCACTGTGGAAGATGAGAAGTGTTTGCCTGCTCCAGAACCACTTATTTTGGAAGGGGTGTTGAAAGACCTGAGTCAGATTGAGGTGACAAGAGAGGAGGTCCTACAACTGATAGAAGAATTAAAAACTAATAAGTCATCAGGTCCAGATGGTATAAATCCAAGAGTTCTGAAAGAATTCAAAGTTGAACTTGTGGATCTTCTGACAAAAATATGTAATCTTTCATTGAAATCTGCCCCCGTTCCTGAGGACTGGAAGGTAGCAAATGTCACCCCCATCTTTAAAAAGGGTTCCAGAAAAGATCTGGGAAACTACAGGCCAGTCAGTCTGACTTCAATACCGGGAAAATTGGTAGAAACCATTATCAAGGACAGAATGAGTAGGCACATTGATGAACACGAGTTATTGAGGAAGACTCAGCATAGGTTCTGTAAGGGAAGATCTTGCCTCACTAACCTGTTATATTTCTTTGAGGGGGTGAACAAACATGTGGACAAAGGAGACCCGATAGATATTGTTTACCTTGACTTCCAGAAAGCTTTTAATAAAGTTCCTCATCAAAAGCTCCTTAGTAAGCTCGAGAGTCATGGAGTAAAAGGATAGGTCCTCTTGTGGATCAAAAATTGGCTAATTAATAGGAAGCAGAGAGTGAGTATAAATGGGCAGTCTTCGCATTGGAGAACGGTAAGCAGTGGAGTGCCACAGGGCTCAGTACTGGGTCCCATGCTGTTTATCTTGTTCATAAATGATTTGGAGTTGAGAGCAGTGAAGTGGCCAAGTCTGCAGATGACACTAAATTGTTCAGGGTGGTGAGAACAAGAGAGGATTGTGAGGAACTCTAAAGGGATCTGTTGAGGCTGGGTGAGTGGGCATCAACGTGGCAGATGAGGTTCAATGTGGCCAAGTGCAAAGTAATGCACATTGGGGCCAAGAATCCCAGCTACAAATACAAGTTGATGAGGTGTGAACTAGCAGAGACTGACCAAGAGAGAGATCTTGGGGTCGTGGTAGATAACTCTCTGAAAATGTCAAGACAGTGTGCGATTGCAATAAAAAAGGCCAACGCCATGCTGGGAATTATTAGGAAGGGAATTGAAAACAAATCAGCCAGTATCATAATGCCCCTGTATAAATCGATGGTGCGGTCTCATTTGGAATACTGCGTGCAATTCTGGTCACCGCACCTCAAAAAGGACATTATAGCATTGGAAAAAGTGCAGAAAAGGGCAACTAGAATGATTAAAGTGTTGGAACACTTTCCCTATGAAGAAAGGTTAAAACGCTTGGGGCTCTTTAGCTTGGAGTAACATCGACTGCGGGGTGACATGATAGAGGTTTACAAGATTATGCATGGGATGGAGAAGGTAGAGAAAGAAGTACTTTTCTCCCTTTCTCACAATACAAGAACTCGTGGGCATTCAATGAAATTGCTGAGCAGTCGGGTTAGAACCGATAAAAGGAAGTACTTCTTCACCCAAAGGGTGATTAACATGTGGAATTCACTGCCACAGGAGATGGTGGCGGCTACAAGCACAGCCAGCTTTAAGAGGGGATTGGATAAAAATATGGAGCAGAGGTCCATCAGTGGCTATTAGCCACAGTGTGTATATATATAATTTTTTTTTTTTTTTTGGCCACTGTGTGACACAGAGTGTTGGACTGGATGGGCCATTGGCCTGATCCAACATGGCTTCTCTTATGTTCTTATTTTGGGGCAGAAACCTGTCCCCTGTTTGTGGGTTCTCGTTCTCTCTCTCTCTTATGAACCTGCTCTGTACTCAGAATCTTCCCCTTTCATCTTTCTCTTCATCTCTAGTTTTATTTTATTTTTTCTTGTGAGCTTTTGGCCTCCAGATGGAGTGAAAAGAAGGATACAAATGATGAAATAATAATGAAAACACTCTACCACAGAGCCACAGCCCCTCTCCTGTCTCCTTGCTGCTCAACTATTGCCTTTAACAGAGATTGTACCTGCCATTTCCAATATATTTGGGACAGAACAAATGAGATCTAGAAACTTTGTTTACTTCCATAAAGAATACTGAGCTTTTCAGGAAGCTCAGTGCCCTAAAACAGTGGCCCCAAACCTTTTTGGCACCAGGAACTGGTTTTATGGAAGACAATTTTTCCATGGACCGGTGGGGGAGGCGGTGCTGGAGGCTTTGCCACCCCAGGCTGCCCCCTCCCCACCCATGCCACATCCCTGCCCCCCTTGGGGATCTTTAAATGGGGGGGGAGACTGCCTCCCCTTCCCACCAAGCAGCTGATCAGTGGAGGTCTATAAATGAGAGGCAGGCTAAGGTCACAGCAGCACTGCCCCTTCTGCCAGCCCGAGACCCAGGAAGACGAAAGAGGTGGTGTGACCTTGCTCCAAGGCTGGAGAGCCAGTTTGGTGTAGTGGTTAAGTGTTTGGACTCTTATCTGGGAGAACCAGGTTTGATTCCCCACTCCTCCACTTGCACCTGCTGGAATGGCCTTGGGTCAGCCATAGCCCTGGCAGAGGTTGTCCTTGAAAGGGCAGCTGCTGTGGGAGCCCTCTCCAGCCCCACCCACCTCACAGGGTGTCTGTTGTGGGGGAGGAAGGTAAAGGAGATTGTGAGCCGCTCTGAGACTCTTCGGAGTGGAGGGCGGGATATAAATCCAATATCTTCTTCTTCCCCTGCAAGGGGAACAAGGCTGTGCTGCCTCTTTAGTACAGGGCTGCTCTGTCTCGCTCCGCCATCCGGTTGCTAGCAGGCCACAGACCGGTGCCGGTCCACAGACTGGTGGTTGGGGACCCCTGCCCTCAAAGATTTCAAAGCGCAGAAGAGGAAAATCCCAGACAGCTGGTTTTTCTTGCAGGCATACTTTCCTTCGGCATCTTCCTTCTGCATTGGCTATTTAAGTACACTCTTTCAGCTAGCAATCCAGAAAGTGCTAGTTATTAATGGACACTTCAGAAAGGGTGGGGGGAAATGGATGCTATAAGGTGCGCTGTAAGAGTCTGGCCAGCTAAGAGCAGAAAGAATGAAGGTTTCGCTTTCAATCTTGTCATAGCAAGCACAGGATTTCCTGGATATTTAATGGCTGGGTCAACCAGAAAGAATCCCATCCTCTAGGCCCATATATCTGCGTGGCATCAAAACCCAGCCTTACACTGGGAGGTGACATAGAAATGGCATGATATTTATACCTACCTCTGTAGTTTCCTATCAGACGAGAACACCTGAGGATTTAAAATACAAATCACTTTGTTGAAAATCTGGTGCGGGGGTGTGTGTACGTGTATCAACCGGCAAAATATCCTTAGTAAAGATTCAGTCCTCCAGGGCTGCATTCACAACTAGAAAACGACAGTGATATTCAGGGCAATGTTTCAGAATGGAGAAGAGACAGCAGAAACTCCCTATAGGCTTCTTTGAAACAAGTTTTCTTGATGCAACAAATTAAAAGACCGTGCTGGGACAGGGATGGAGGCAGAGGGTGGGGAAGGGGTGGGAGGCTTCATAATTCAAAAGGTCTGCCTGTTTCTTAGCAACATGCCGGGCAACCAACACAAATATTCAACAACCCCAACATCAGTTCTAATTCAGGATTCACATTTTTTCTCCCTTCCCCACAACAAAAGTGACTTATAATTATCACAGTAGTTGGCAATGTTGGACTCCTAATGCTATTAGTATCTAGGATGTGTAAGAGAGATATTTGGTCAACATCCTTTGTGGTCATCTAAGGCAAACAAGAAGGCCAACTAAGGGCAAGGAAGTCCATGGTGGCCAGATTTTTACTCACAGTATTCATGTGCAAAACCGAGCAGCTATAGTCAGAAATAAACCCACAGAGCTGGAAATTTGAAAGATGAATTTGGCCACAAATATAAGCTCCAAATCTTCCAAGAGGAACTACAAGCTATCCTGGAAAAATCCCAGGCATTTTAGCCACAATGCCCCCAATTTCACAAAAACACATGAAGCTGCCTTATACTAAGTCAGACCATTTGTCTATCAAGGTCTACTCTGACTGGCAGCGGCTTTCCAGAGTCGTGACATAGCACCTGCTTTTTTGAATCTGGAACATTCTACATGCAAACCAGATGCTCTACCATGGAGCCACCACTCTTCCCCAATTTAAAAACAAGAACGTAACAGAAGCCATGTTGGACCAGGCCTGTGGCCCATCCAGTCCAACACTTTGTCACACAGTGCCAATGCCCCTTCCCAGCATAATAATTTAATATTAACACAGGCAGAGATATTCCACCACAACCATTCTACATTTAGATGGTGCATATTATATTAAGATAGTAGCAGCTGCAGGTCTTTCCAGTAGGTTCTGCTTCTGCTTTTCTCTACCTACGGAGTCTTTCCCTTTGAAAGAGAAGAGAGGTTTTTTTCCTCCCCCCCCCCCTTGCTAAAAATACACAAACAGCTTGAGAAACAAACTGGTCATTGCTCACTCACACAGTCCTAGAATACAGTCCACACAATATTTTTTATTAGGACCAGCCCGCTGACATATACAGTAAGTGTGCAAGCTTTCCAGTTCACCAGGATGCTTTATCAGACCAGACAAAGTTACAAAATACAAAAAAGCAGTTTTCCTCCCCTACAATTCAGAGAGCAAGTGAACCAACTGCCCTTCCTTTTTAAGTTGCATTGCAATGCAGCAGAGGACTGTGGTTTTTGTGGTTGAAAGAGGAAACCATAACGTACAGCCCCTCATTGCTTAACCCTATCCCAAAATGTTCTGTGCACAAAAGGTTGACTGGGTTCAGAGGAAAGATTAATAGAAGATTTAGGGAAGTGCAATCCAAGATACAGAAGTGGATGGGGAAAGAGAAGTTGTGTGCGCTTTCACTTCAGACATAAAGCAGGTTGTGACTTTTTTTTTTTTAAGGGCATGACAACAGCCTAAATGCAGATAAGGTGCGGGGAACCCTGTTCCAAATAAAAGCCAACTTCATTCAATCAACATCACTTCAGCCAATGCTCAATTCGGCATTCTTTTAATTTCCGGCTGACAGGTAAGCAATTATTGGATGCCCTGTTAACCAATAACTGTCAGTGCAAAATGGCACTAATGGCTGAAGATGCTTTAGAGGTAGGTGAACAAAGAGTATTCGAGAGAAGCCATCGGAGCTATGAAACACACCATCCGTAAGCAGCTCCAAAAAGGCCCCAGCACTCAACAACGCTGTCTGCTCTGCATTGGCGATCTTTCTAGCTCTCTTCAGTGGTGCTGTGCTAGGATTATGCGGGTTACTCCCAGAAGTAGGCAAACAACCAACCCAGAAGCAACGTAATGCTTCGACTACACTAGCTAAGCAACTGTTGAGTGGATTTGTTTCCTGCAGCGCTTTGCTGGGGAAACGAGTCTGAGTCGCAGGGAGTCATGCATGCTGCTTGTGTAATTAAATGTTCTTTAAGAGGCCACAGATCACTTGCAGCGTCAAGTCTACGGATGGCTCTAGGATGCCTTGAGAGCATCAGCCGTTGCCACTCTGAATGGGGTCCACTGTCAGTTTCACAGCTCCCCCTCTGCAGCAGATTTTTTAAAAAGTCTTTGTCTGCCAAATGGCTGGAATATCTCCTCTTTGTTACAGTTCTAGTGAACATCATGCTTCCCAGCTGCCAGCTCTGTACAGGGTCTGAAAGAAAAGCCGGGTCTTTAAAAGTGAGTGATTTTATTTTCCCTGGAGGAATTTCAGTTCACCCTACCATCGTATGTAAACAGTAGGTTTCACATGAAGATCAGAAGATTTTTTTTTAAATGTTCACAAGAATCTCTGTAGGTTCTGGCTTTCTTGAACAGAAGTTAATAAATTACACTGCTTGGAGGAATGACCATATGTTTCAGGCATTGAGCGTCTGCTCACAAGTTTCTTTTCTTTTTTTAAAATTATTATTCTGGTCTCACATTCAAGGATGAAAGCCAACATTGTTCCTGCTTTCTTCCACCAGCAGTCTTCCCTGCATAAATATGAACTCCCATTCACACATTCTAAAACATCCAAGAGATTGCAAGCATAGACCATTGAACCAGTTAAACAGTACCTCCCCACTAGACCAAACCAGAAGTTTACAACATGCTCAATGCAGTTCATTCTGCAATTAATTCCACATTCTGCATTCTGGGGGGCGCGGGGACTCCAACACAATATAAACTCAGATTTTTTTTTAAAAAAACATCTTTGTTCCAACCTAGTATGGAGTTCATGGAGAAAATCAATAACAACAATGAACAACTCCCCCACCCCTAAATCTTTTACTGTGGAGGCTATAATACTCATCTATGAGTCCAAACCTTTAACCAGGTCCACTAATGAACAGCTCAGACTAGCCTGAACTTGTCAGTGTTCATAAGCTAAGTAGGGTTGGCCATGGTTAGCACTAGGATGGGAGACCACCAAGGAACACCATGGCTGGTATGCAGGGGAAGGTAATGACAAACTAACTCTCTGTTCACCTCTTGCCTTGAAAACACCGTGAGAGCAAAAATTATTATCAACAAGGCAAGCCTATTAACTAGGCAGCAATTTATTTTAAATAATCAACTGTGCCTACTCTTAAGTTCTGGGGCAGAAACTAAGGACTGCATAGTTACTGAAGCTCCACACTATGAATGCTACCTCCTGTTCCCTTTTGCTTTCAAGATTTTCTCCATCATCATGAGGGCTAGATGCTTTTTGTATATGTGTCTGGAGCAGACACAGGAGAAAGCTGGGATGTCTAATGCCTAAGATATGGTCAATGGCAGAAAAAAACTGAGAATATTTGTAGAAGGTGAACATGAGACACATGCAATAGTGAATAGGATTCGGTCTAAATCGGTTTCCAGGCTGTTGTGTTATTTCAAGGTTTTGGATCAGGATACACAGAAATCACATTCATAAAAACGAGACAGATATAAATGATATACAATATGCTCTTGGGAAGCCTACCGTTTTGGGGGCTCCGTGCAACCTGAAAGTACTCATGTGACTTTGAGGAAACAGACTTCATGCCATTTAAGAATTTAGGGCTGTAAGAGTAGTTGGGCCTATGGCTATATTGTAAGAGTTAGCAGCAGTACATAAGGTAACTGAAATAATGTTGATACTGCTACTATTTTGAGGGGAAAGGGGATAGGAACCATGCAGCAGAATAGTGAAAGTAGTTATTTGGGAACCTTTCTGGAAAGGAAATGATTGCTAAAGATTAAGAGAATAAGATGGATGCAACAGCGATGAAGAAGTGATACACATGAGCAAAAATGTTTCTTTCTAGAGAAAATGGCATAAGTGCTCTAAAATGAAGTAGAACTCAAAGGTTTTCAGATAGATGCTTGTTGCAAGACATAAAAATTATGGGAAGCCAGGGAGGGAAGAAAACAGGTAATAGGTATTTAGTGACAGAGTAAAGACTTGCTAAACCAGAAAAAAAAAACCAACAGTGAACAAACCTGAGCATAAATTGAAAGATTATATACCCATATTGAGGGGGAGGGGGGAAAACGACTTGCAAGAAGAATTGGATAACAACATTAGGAAAACCAATACTATTTAAAAGGTACTCCAGAGGGTGTTGAAGGACGTGACAGCAACCCCTGCTTCAGGGTGTAGCCCCTCCTCTGACAGAGCGGGTTAGTTTACTGCCCCCATGGACCATATCCCATGTGGAACCTGCTGCCCCCCAGTGGTTTGCTGCTACCCATTCTGTACCTGGCACTGCATGATGGCAAAGACCCTGCACTGGCCACCCCTACTGCACCCCCTCTCTTGGTACCACGAGAGACACTGGGCCCTGCCTGCCTTCCTTTAAGGCTGCCCCAGTAACAGGCTGTCAGGAGTCCTTCACCTGGGAAGGGCCAGGAAAATGTTGAAAGCAGTGTTCCCTCTAAGCTGAGTTAGTGTGAGCTAGCTCAGTTTTTTAGCCTCTGGCTCACACATTTTTGTGTTTGCTCAGAACAAATGGCCACAGAGCAAACTAATTTATTCAGTACCTCACAACTTTAATGCCAGTAGCTCACAAAGTAGAATTTTTGCTCACCACAGCTTAGAGGGAGTATTAGTTGAAAGTCCAACAGAGCCAAGAACTAAGAAGAAGGGGGAAGATGGGTCTGTTTCTACCCCAGACAAAGCTCCACCTTTGCCATGCCTCCATCTTAGGCTTGGACTAATCCCTCAAGTGCCATCACTGACATGAACTGAAAGTCTCACTGTGTATACCGTTGATGCAAGTCTTTCTGATTTACACATCTGCTCTGTGACTCCACTTGAGTATGTATGAAGGGCCACAGCTACAATGTGCACCTGCCCCCATGCTGCTAAGAAGACAGAACTACACTTGGAGAAACTCTGCTGGTAGATATGACAGGAACCAAGGCAGAATTCTTCAAGAAGCCGTTTACATAACTCACTCCACCAATGGGTAGACAAAACAGACCAAAGGATGTAATGATTAAATGCCTTAGTTTGTTTCATCTTAAGAACGAAGGGATTTAATTATTACATCCCTTGATTATTATTTCTATTAGTAATGACAGTATTTAGAAAGGGAGTTCCCTAAATCAAGACTAAAGAAAGCCGGCTTTAACCCAGAGTCCTTACTTTTTTTTAAAAAAGCAAAGATATAAATATTTAGGAGGGTTCTCTTTAAGAATCGAAAACAACCGAGATTTATAAGGTAGGCTATTTTGGGAACTGGTTCCTAAAGATAACAGTATACGTGATTGCATATAAAAAATATTCTGATAATGCAGCCTTGGTTCTAAAATAATCTTTTACAAACTGAGACAAGCTCATTAACAGCTGCTAATTGCAAAGGAACAACAACAAAACCCGCATTTTTCACTAGAAGAGGGCATTCTTCATCCAGTCTTACAAAGATGAGAATGCCTCTTCTAGGATTAGCTAAATTGCAGAATCTTATGAAGGGAGCTTTATCTCTCTAAAGCTTCTACCCTGAAAACCTTGTTGGTCCCTATGGTGCTACCGGACTCAAATCTAGCTGTTCTATTGCAGACCAACACAGCTGCCCTCTGAAACTGTCTTCTAAGATGATACCTCCTGAAACAAACACATAGCATACAACAATATAAGGCATGGGTGGCCAAACTGTGGCTCTTTCACACATATTGTGTGGCTCTTGAAGCTCCCACTGTTTGGTGTAGTGGTTAAGTGTGCGGAGTCTTATCTGGGAGAACCGGGTTTGATTCCCCACTCCTCCACTTGTACCTGCTAGCATGGCCTTGGGTCAGCCATAGCTCTGGCAGAGGTTGTCCTTGAAAAGGCAGCTGCTGTGAGAGCCCTCTCCAGCCCCACCCACCTCACAGGGTGTCTGTTGTGGGGGAGGAAGGTAAAGGAGATTGTGAGCCGCTCTGAGACTCTTCGGAGTGGAGGGCGGGATATAAATCCAATATCTTCTTCTTCTTCTTCTTCACTGCCCTGTCGGCAGGCTTGGAGAAAGCATCTGACTATTTAAATCACTTCTCCAAGCCAGTTGGCAGCTTGGAGAATGCATTTAAAGTTGCTTTCTTTCCACCTCTCCCTCCTTCCTCTCATCTATTTGCCTGTCTGCCTGCCTGCCTTAACTCAAACGTTTAATGTTCATGTCTTGTGGCTCTCAGACATCTGACATTTATTCTATGTGGCTCTTACGTTAAGCAAGTTTGACCACCCCTTATATGTTATTTCTCTTCACACCAATTGTTACATGCACATAGATTCAATTTATTAAAATCCGTAGGATTAATCAACTGAGATTAAAAAAAAAAAATCAGGAGACAGCCCTTGCAAACACAGGTAAAAGTACCACAAAAGGTACTTGGGCACAGCATTCTTTACCGTCCACCCCTATGTCAACAAGTCAGCAATCTGTAGCCAAGAAGCAAAAGGGGGAATAACTTCCTCAGTGTGTCTCTGCCTGCTCACATGGAGGCAATTTTTACTTGAGGCAGAAGGCCACACAGGCAGCATGTGCAATCCTGCATGAACGACATTAGCTTCTCTAAAACAGAACAAGAAACTCTAGAAACCATACAGTAAGCGACAGAACAAAGTTTGACTCCAGTGGCACCTTTACGGCTGACACACTTCTTCAGATATGCATGCGCACGAAAGCTTATACCCAGGGGTGGAATTCTAGCAGGAGCTCCTTTGCATATTAGGCCACACACCCCTGATGTAGCCAATCCTCTAAGAGATTACAAGGCTTTTTTTGTAAGTTCTTGGAGGATTGGCTACATCAGGAGTGTGTGGCCTAATATGCAAAAGAGCTCCTGCTAGAATTCCACCCCTGTTTACACCCAGGATTAAACTTCGTTGGTCTTAAAGGTGCCACTGGAGTCAAACTTTGTTCTGTCGCTTCAGACCGACACAGCTGCCCACCTGGATCTGTGAACAGTCATACACACTCTCTTTGCAATGTTGCTTTTATGTTTCCTCCTTTTCCACAAACAAGGTCAACAATTACACTAAAACATTCGGTCCATTATTTTAGGTGTGTGATAATTCACTTTATTTATGAGTCACAACATTACTCCTCTGAGACAAATCAAGGAACGTCCACAGCCAGACACACTTGTTTGGAAGACAAAGAATACTATTATGATAATTACTTAAACCTGTATTGTAAACAAGATTACTTACTGCTCAGAGCACGTAATAGGTTGAGTCTCGTGTCCAGACCTTGCTGTGTTCTTCAAATTCATTGAAAGGTCTTTCCTCCCTCCTCCCTTTCCACAGTTGAGGCCAAGATTATGAACCCACCCCCTGCAAAGCATCACAATTTATACTCTCACTGGCATATCCTATTAATTCTGTTCGTCCTCTCTCCTTCATAACTATCAAAGAAGGAAGGGAAAGCAACCACATCTATTAGGTAATCAAAAACCTGACTGGAATAAAATGAATTGCTAAGTCATTGGAAGTTCTTTTGGTTGGGTTTTAACAGCAACAGAGTGAGCGAAAAGCAAAATGACATGAAGTGAACACAAGTTGCTGCTTCACAGTGAAGAAAATGGAGAGGCTTTAAGCTAAGCCAGCTTCCTTTCTACCTTGGGCTTCAGCACAATCACTTCCCACACAGACTCAAGAATATAAAAGCTCTGAGGTAAATTCAGGGGCGTATCTCTACTCTGAGAGCCAGAATCAATACAACCCAGGCACGATATCCTTGACAGCCATCCTGGGAATAATCTGAAAGGTCAAGAGCATTAGGATTATCTGTTGGACTCTTCACAGCATCACAAGAATGATTATATTATGAGGCGACAAATGTAAAAGATTGAGGGGACTTGATCGCACCCGAGACATACCTCACCTCACAGTCAGGTGGGCTCCCTGGTAGAGGGTCTTCAACGATAATGACTTGGTACAAATAGTCCAACTTCCCACTACCATTCTTTGACACCTCAACCAGAATTTGAGTGCATCCTGAGTTCAACAAAAGGCAGGTTCCAGCTGCATTACGCAGCACCTAAAAGCAGGTCCATGTATTAATGTACCATGTAACATAAGCACAGAAGCGGGCTAGTTTTAGAGGGATTAAAACACATCCCATCACACTATAGAGATGCTCATTAGGTGGTTTTTTTATACACACCTTGCAATAAGGTCACAAAAGTTACTAGCTCTCTCTTACACCATAAGCTGACACACTAAGTTTTGTAATTTGTTTCACTGCCTACAGCCCCCAACAAATCACCTCAACATAGGGGAGTGGATATTTAGAAGTCTATGATACAATGTCCCAATTCAGAGTTTTCACCAACAGGTTTGTTTAATCATTTATTTTGGGTGGAATCTTGTGTTGCCAGCAAGCTTTTCCAAAGAACCATTTCTGGTACGTAGCTATACCCAGCTCCTAAACCGGGACCCACAAAGTGGTGTCCGGAGGCAGTAAGCGACCACCAACATCTTTCCTGGCACCCAGCAAGTATTTTTTAGAAAGTTGGTGGGGCTAGGTGAGGATTTTGCCAAGCAAGGTTCTGATTGGTTGCTGGAGATTTGATAAATTGTGCAGATTTTTAAAGATGTTACTTTGGCAGCAGCTGCCACCAGAGGGATCTTCATTATGTGACTGAAAGTAAGATGCAGCAGCTCTTTCCTGGTTAGCTCCACCTCCTGCAGCGTCCATTTTGTGGCTGCGCCCACCATGCTGCGTCAAGAGTTCCAAGGGTGCCCCCAACCACAAAAGGTCGGGGACCCCTTTCCCAAACTCACTCACATCTTCCTCTTGACCCATCTGGATTATTTGTCTCTGGATGGATGGACAGAAGTAAGCAAGTTGCTTGTTTATCCAATGAGTAATTAAATTGTATATCCCAATGCTAACGAGCACTGTGATGGCTGTAGCACAGATGGCTTCAAGGACAGGTCCACATCAGCTACTAGCCATGAAGACTAAAGGGAACCTCCACAACTCTGGACGCCAGTGCCTGGAGGCAACATCAGTAGAAGTTCTTCATTTGAAGCACAAACTCTTACCAAAAATCTCTAGGCATACTACATTTCTGCAACAAAATTGGTTTCCCTCAACTTCGAATCCTATATCCATCTCAAAGTGGAGACAAGCCAGAATCACAAGATTAAAAGACTTGGCATCAAAGCAGGAACTCCTTCCAAAACAGCTGCTTGAACATTGGTTAAAGGTAAAAATCCCATGTTTTTTTTTAATTATTTTCAATTATGACAGGCAGCTTCACAGATAAAGCTTTCTTCAATGCTGCAGACTCCTCAGATAGCCTTTGAAAAAGTACTAAATACAACTGATTGTGACTTTCAGGGTCTGACTTCACAAATCTACAAAATATTGCTTACTAATACCAAACCGAAGATACTCCACTATTAACAATCTTGGAACAGAGACTGTGTTACAGAAAAGGAAACCCTTCACTTCTATAACCTGTTTGTTGGCTCTCCAGGGCAACTGGCTGACCACTGTGTGAAACAGGACGATGGGCTACTACTGGTCTGGTCCAGCAGGACTCTTTACATTCTTTGAGCTCTCACCTGGAGAGCCAAGCTTTCAAAGAGCTGGATTTGGTTGACGATGGTGCCAACTGCTAATTCAGCTGCTTGGAGTAAAGAAAGGAACATTGCATTTGCCAATTAACATTCTACCTATGGCACTCTGCTCATTCCCCTCCTCCCCAGAGGTTCCTTTCTTACAGGGATTGTCATTCCTACACCTGCAAAGGGCTCTCCCTGTTTATTGTGTCTTCAGGGTCAACACAGCACAGGAACCGACCACGGGAAAGCAAACTTTACAATTTTGTGAAACAGGAAGTGTGGAAAGGCATATTTGATAGGCTTCTCCGATCCCTCTTCCTCCTTCTCCCTTCATCATTTGCAAGCTAATCAATACAGGAGCCAAAGCTGATGCATACAAGATAGTTCTTGGAAGATTTTCTGTCTCATTAAAACAAATTGCACAAGACAAATGCGATCAATGATCATTAGCTCAACCCCAGAAAGTTGATGGTTTCTCTCCTCCTCCCCGCACCTCTCCCAACACTGAATAGATCAAGCCCTGAAGAGTTCAATGAAAGAGAAATGTTATAATTGTATGATTTCATCATTTCTTTGCTTAGCTTAAAAGGTTTAGCAAAACCCTTTTTGAAAGAAACAACAGCAGTAACAACAAAAGCCTGCAGCTGATGCATCGAAACGCTTATCCCTCCAAGCTTTTGTGGCTGCTGTTATTTTTAATAATTACTTTGCTATTTTCCAAACTAGGTTGCTTCCTCTAATTAGTGAGTCAGCTCTGCTAATAAAGATTAAAATGAGGCTTTAAACCAATGCTGAAGAAGAGAATTATTTATGCGGGTCAGTAGGGGTTTTCCAAAACATTTTGATTACAATTTTTAACTGCACTACAAGGGGTGGGGGAGAGAAAAGCTAAGAAAAATAATTCTGCATTGTTCACAACAGGCCTGTGATAGCTTGGTACGAGACTGATGGAACTGCAAATAAATTCCTCGTAATCCTGCTGCACTATCATACGCTCTTGAGCCTGAATAGCCGTAATTGACTAATGGGATAATAAGGGGCAGTTTACAGCTCCGAAAGCTCCACTTTAATGCTTTTAAAAATGCCACCAAGGATAAAACGTTCTGCCATTAGGATGGCCAACTGGCAGTCTTCCAGGCTGGCACCTGGACTCGCTAGTATCTGGCCACTGGCACCCTAACCAATTTTTAATATGCCATAGTAAAAAAAAGAAAGAAACCCCTGCAATTTCACTCATAATGGGGAAAAAAGAGTTCAATTCAAGTCCAGTAGAACCATAAAGACAAATAAGATTTTCGTATTATGAGCTTTTGATTTGTCAGAGAGCTTTGACCCTTGGAAGCTTATATCCTGAAAACCTTGTTGGTCTCCAAAGGTGTTTAACTGGACTCAAATTCAGGTCTTCAACCACAGAAGAAAAAAAGTTTTCAAGATGTCTAAAAAGATAATAAAGGAAGGAAGGGCTCCCAGGACTTCTACAAGTGCTTACCTTCCTGCAGTCTGTCCTTTCCTTTTCCTTTTCCAAGAAAGAGGGTCACTTCATAACACAGTGATGGCCAAACTGCATCTCGGAAACCATGTGTGGCTCTTTCACACATATTATGTGGCTCTTGAAGCCCCCCCACTGCCACATCAGCTGGCTTGGAGAAGGCATTTGCCTCTTTAAATCACTCCTCCAAGCTAAGCCAGCTAGCAGCTTTGAGGATGCATTTATTATTTATTTATTTGGCTTATATCCCACCCTCCTCGCCGAAGCAGGCTCAGGGCGGCTTACATTTCATAAAAGTTAAGTTGCTTTCTTCCTTCCTCCCCCATCTATTTACCTTCCTTCCTTTCTTGCAGCTCTCAAATATCTGTTGTCCATGTCTTGTGGCTCTCAAATGCCTGACACTTATTCTATGTGGTTCTTACGTTAAGCAAGTTTGGCCACCCTGTCATAACACAATGTCGCAGCTGGAGCAGGGTTCTCTACTGTGGGACACAGTTTTAGTTGGGAAGGCCACAAACATGTTTAAGTAACATCTTTAAGGTTCACACACAGTCATGCGTGGCTGAAAAAGGCAGGAAAGTTAACCTCTCAGTACAGGCACTGAGATCAAGACAACCAACATACCATCCTTACCTCTAGCAGAAACATAACTTTTACTGTGCCTTAATGTATCTCTACTTCACTTATAAGTAGCAACAGAAGCAGGAGGTTCTTATACCCCCAAAATCAGATTTAACTGGTCAAGACAGACACATGCGTACTGAATTTCTTGGTGTGCCAGAAGTGAGCTGATATCAACTTGATAAGATGTATTAGTAGTGTGTGGCTGACTCTCGCAAGGATATTATGTTAGATGCTGCAACCAACTGATATGTGAATGTGCCAACGTGTGCCCAATGTGTCACCAAGGTTTTGACCACCCTGAAAGGGGTGAAGCAGCTTGGCCTGCAGGCCTTGACTTAGCTCTGCTCCACAATTTATTGCAATAAATTCTTTTTTCCTCCTCACCCAGACTTCGGCTGCCTGTCTTTTATAAGGCAAAGGCATTCAGATTGCAGACTTATGCAACACCAACGTGGCCTCCTTATGTGTCTCTAGAAAGTGGGCAAGGCTAGGTGAGGGTTTTTCCCAGCAAGGCTTCTGTTTGGCTGCACAGATTTTTAAAATCTTTGGCAGCAGCTTTATATATGCAAGAAAACATTTTAAAACACTATGTTTATTTTAAAAGGAATCCTGTTAAACTGAGCTTCTGCCTAAACTGCTGAAGAGTTACTATGGGAGGCATACACAACCTCACTCCCTGAGATTTTGTGGCTGACTCCGCCTCTTCTGGCAGCCATTCTGTAGATGTGCCCACCATCCAGTGTCAGAATTCACAGGGCTTTTTTGTAGCAGGAACTCCTTTGCATATTAGACCACACACCCTTGATGCAGCCAATCCCCCAGGAGTTTAGAGTAGGCCCTGTACTAAGAGCTCTGTAAGCTCTTGGAGGATTGGCTACATCAGGGGCGTGTGGCCTAATATGCAAAGGAATTCCTGCTACAAAAAAGCATAGAATTCAAAAGAAGAAGAAGACGACGATGATGACATTGGATTTATATCCTGCCCTTCACTCCGAATCTCAGAGTCTCAGAGTGGCACACCCTTTCAAGGACAACCTCTGCCAGAGCTATGGCTAACCCAAGGCCATTCCAGCAAGTGCAAGTGGAGGAATGGAGAATCAAACCCGGTTCTCCTAGATAAGAGTCCACACACTTAACCACTACACCAAACTAGCTCTTGCAAGGATGCCTGAAGGCTCAAAAAGGTTGAGGACCCCTGAACTAGAGACAAAATGACAGTCCAGCTGACTAGGCTATGCTTGTTCACATTGTAAAATTACTCGATGTTTATACCTATGTGATTATACTGTAATATATTAATATTTATCAGATACTTTGAAAAAATTGCAGCCTTTTGCAAATATATCATGGTTGCTACTAATTATTTTCTGTTCACTAATCCCGTGAACTTTCTTTGGTCACCTTAGCTATTCTAAGGGTAACAGTTCTTTTACAAAGGAATTTCAAAGGGAGACTAGAAAGACAGACTGCTGAATTGCAGCTGATAAAGAAGCTCAAGAAAATGCATCCAACTGGACTGAATCGAGACCTAGGTTTCCTGTCTCATTACCAATGCTGATTTCTCCACACCTACTATCCTTCTGCATATTACACCTGACCGAGTCATACCTGCTATTGTCATTTACCTGCTATTGTCATTCAGTATCTGAAATCACTCCACTTTCCAATATATAGGACAGAAGAACTCACATTCTAGCTGTATCTGAAGAAGTGAGCAGTGAATCATGAAAGCTCATACCCTTATCACAAATAAAAGACTAAGGTGCTACTGGGCTTTTGCTCTTTTCTACTGCTACAGACAGACTAACATGGCTACCCATCTTGATCTGCCTTCTGACAACGGAGACACAGACCTGAATCTTGCAAAAGGAAAAAAAAAATCTCTCTTTCGCTCCTACCCCAGAAAGCTGTTGCCAGTCAAAGTAGAAAATACTGAACTAGCTGGACCAACGGCCTTAACTCAGAACAAAGCAGGTTCGTATTGCAAAACCTCGGGATTCGTATTATTTGTTCCAGTCACAGGCATCAGGATTTGGATTAATTCTTTGGCAACGAAACCTGGAATCTGCCTGCTTGTCCATGTCTCCTAATGTGCCCATGAGGGAAAGCGTTAATTCTCTCTTTGAGGATTCAAATTCAGCTTTGTTTTGTTTTTTTGGCCACTGCTAAGGCTGAAGACTCTCTAAGTAGGAATGCGAAGGCAGGAGGAAATGCCTTTGCAAGGAGCCAAAATCCGCAAAGCCACGGCGCAAACTAAACCGATGTGGCATTTGGCTGCCGAGCTCGGAAGAGAGAGATCACTTCCTCGCTACACCAGCAAGGTCCCGGAAACCCTCCGAGAATTGCTGAGTGCAAATGGAATTCAAGTGGCGAGAAAAGAACAGAAAGAAGCAAGCTGGCTTTTGGAGTGTGGATAGCATGCAGCACTTCCCGCACTCCAGCCTGCTACTAAAGCCCGTTCATTGTTGCAAATGCCGAAATCAGAGCCCATCTTTCCTCTCCTGTGGTTTCCCTCTTACCGCTATCTGAGACAACTCCAGGGCCGTCCTCCCCTTTCACAACAAACAGCCGCTTATCAGGAGGCAGCACTTGCCAGCCAGGCGAGTCCGTGCTTCGTTTTCCTCAGCAGGCCTCTGCTGAGGCTTCGAGCCAATGCTTGCACTGCGAGGTCACTGAATCTTTCACGCTTCTCCTCCTGGTGCAGGCTCATGCCAGCTGGAGCATCCTTTGCTCAAGACCAGACCGCTAACTGTCCCCAAAAACCCAGCAAACATTGCTGTGGTCAGGGTCCCCATCAATCTCAAACACTTAAGCTCTCATTCCCTCCCACTTTATGGTTTTCCACAACCTCTGGGGACTCTTCTCGCCTGGCCTTTCCTGGCTTCTCCTTTCAGCCTCTGCCAGCAATAAAGAGGGAAAACAATTCCAAAGTCCTCAGAAGTTCCGTGCGTATTTATCTGTTTCAAATCCAAAATTCTGCAAGCAGAAATAATAAATACCTGGCATAAACTAAACGATTGATGAAATCTTGCTTTGCAAATTATGCTTTCCTTCAGTTGTTCTAATACTAGTAAGCTTTTGCTCTAATCCACAGAAGTAGACAGGATTGGGCCACTGGCTGTGTGTATGTAAAAAGTCCAAGTGGCCTCCTATATGAGCTGCCTAGACATGTTTAGAATGCAGGTCAACAGCATGGGACAGCAACTGTTCCTCCAGACACTTACACAACAGGAGAGCCCTACTGAATCAGACCAGTGGTCCATCTAGTCCGGCCCCCCGTTTAATGCAGTGGCCAACCAGCTGTTGTCGTCCCAACAAACACAAAACAGATGCTGAGGCTTTCCCTAATGTTGTTTCCTAGCATCAGTGTTCAGAGGTTTACTTCAGAGAGCCAGATTGGTGTAGTGGTTAAATGTGTGGACTCTTATCTGGGAGAACTGGGTTTGATTCCCCACTCCTCCACTTACAGCTGCTGGAATGGCCTTGGGTTAGCCATAGCTCTCGTAGGAGCTGTCCTTGAAAGGGCAGCTGCTGTGAGAGTCCTCTCAGCCCCACCTACCTCACAGGGTGTCCGTTGTGGGGGGAGAAGATAGAGGAGATTGTAAGCCGCTCTGAGTCTCTGATTCTGGAGTATAATTCTGCAGTCTTCTCTTCTTCTTCATGGATCACAGTCATTCTGCTGAATCCCTTTCTAAATCCATCAATGCTAGTGGCCATCAGTATGCCCACTAGCAGCAAACTCCACAATTTAATTACTTATTGAGAAGTATATCTTTTTGTCTGTCCTTAGCCTGTTGTCCATCAATCTCACTGGCTGCACCAAGTCCTACTATTGTAGTAAAGTGAGTGAAAGCTCTCTCTGTCCACTTCCTCCACCCTATTCTCAATTTCACATCCCCCTTCTTTTCTAAACTGAAAAGCCTCAGACAAGATGAAAGCTGCTTGAACCACTCAGACATCTCAGTTACCCTCTTCTTTTTTTCCCAGTTTTGCAATATTTACTCTTGCAAATTCATGAAAGTTTGTACAAGGGCTTGGGGGAATGGGTCTCTCCCCACTGTTGCAGGTTAGGCAGAGCCAAGGGTGGGTTCCTGAGGGGTAGCCGAAAAGTCCAACACTTCAAAGCAAAGTGAGCCATTACCAAGGGGCTGTCTGAGAGGCACAGTCCAGCAGTCCAAGGGTCACTCATAAGCAGGAGTCTGGCAGAGTCAGAAGCCAGTCCAAGGATCACACAAGCCAGGCAAGATCCAAGGCAGTGATCACAGAGTCAGCGGTAGACTGACTTGTTGCTTCCACATCTAACAGTCTCCTTTGGCTGTTGTTATCGGCATGTGACTAAGGGTCAATTTGCAACCAGCTGCTTGGGAGTAATTCTGCAACTATTTAAACAGCTGGCGTCAGGTCAGGAGGTGAGCACTCTATTGTCTCTCCTGTGGTTCTGCTTGTAGCCTCTATCTGTAGTGCTCAAAGGGTATGGGTGATACTGGAGGGCTGGGAACAATCCACTTGGTTTCACCTGTTGACT
This sequence comes from Heteronotia binoei, assembly GCF_032191835.1. Taxonomy (NCBI): domain Eukaryota; kingdom Metazoa; phylum Chordata; class Lepidosauria; order Squamata; family Gekkonidae; genus Heteronotia; species Heteronotia binoei. Next base: position 27,118,606 of record NC_083229.1, on the reverse strand, counting down.
CAGGACTGGAGACTGTCAGTGGCTCTATACTAGCTGATGCTGTGAATCTTGACCGGCCTGCAGTTCTTCCTGCTTGCCAACTCAGGGGTGGCTACACATGGCTCTTCTCCTGAAGAATCCTCACTGAGCTCTGGCTGACTCATGACACATTTAATCCCTCAGTGGGCTGGGTTCCTAATTGGCCTGAAAATCCACTCTGAAATTTGGGAGAACTTCATAAACAAAATATATCATAGAACAAGAGATGCAATACAAGAAGTGGAGGAATGAGTGAAATGGCCTCCTCTTCCTCCTCCTATTGGTGGCTTGCACCAGTAGAAGAAGTGGACTTCCCTCCTCAATACTGCCCACCCCCCAGGTACTGTGGTATATTCTGTTAACAAGAGTCAGACAGCAGGAGACTGTAGGGGAAGGAGAAGGCAGCAAGGATGAGCTTTGCTAACTCTTTCTGCAAACTTTTCTGCTGGATCTAACACATGCATTTACACTCTACCAAATGAGTAGCATTATCTTTACCCATGTCTTCCAAAATGCTCCCTTCCTTATATCATAATAATAGCAGTCATAATCCCCCATTCCACATCTACATAAATATCTAGCCTTTGAAAAACACATATTTAGGAACTGTTAGGGAGCAGGAAATGTTTTCTCCCCTTTGTCAAAGGTAGTGGCTTATCAGGGGATAATGCTTTCTTTCCGGGATGGCCCAACACTGTATTCGCAAGGGTTGCTCATTCTCCAGCTAGCTGTCCAAGACCAAAAATATTTCTCATTGCATGCACCACTTTCCTTATGTACAATCCAGCTCCGCACTAATGACAGCACCTAGCAGTAAAAGCATCACAGGAAAGCCCTAGGAGAATCTAAATGGATGCAAGCAGTCTAAAAGACCTTTGTCTTTACAAGCAAAACCGTAGCCTCTCCCCACTTCCCCCCACAAAAGTCTTAGAATCTGATGGGATACATATAATGTGCTCTGGGGTCAGATCTTACTTGCCCAACCCTGCTTCAAAGTACCTGGGATTAATCTACAAAGCATTCTGCAGCTTTCCTTAGAAACAGACAAAAATGTAGCTCTATCCTTAATTGTTTGGCAGCAACAGCTGATCATTAATTAAAAAGTAGTAAGCACAAGTCCTGCCGTGAAAGGGAGGTAAATATAGTCATTAAAGCCTTATAAATCCCTGGGCATACAAAACCTTCATCACTCCTAGCCGGTTAGGGTTTTGTATTTACAGTAACACATTCTTCCAAGGACTTCCCCACCTGTAGGCCCAGTCAATGGAGCAAATTATTTGTACTACTTCTGTAAATCCAGAATTGGCCGAGGGTTTTCCTGGATGTTTCCAGACCAAAGGAGAAACAGAGGTGGTTTTCCAGATAGCTCATATTGCAATATTTCTGTTTGTAGAAGAGATACTGCAGAATCCAAGTTGTGTCTCAATTTGGGCAGGCCCCGTGATTAAATTTGGGATGTGTAAGGAATGAAGCCCCCCCAGAACACATTTTATTCCCTCGATATAAGAAAAAGAATTAACATATAATTAGATTTGAATCCCTTAATGCCATCATGCAAACACGAGCTGGAAGGTGGCTGCTGTTTATCTCGGAATCCATCTCTTTACAGCAGGGCACAGTAAAGTAATTAAAGCTTTTAAAATAAAATAAAAATGCTTTTTTTTTGAACTGCATGCTATTAAATCAATTTGAGCCTGCAGTGTCAGCAAGCAGAAATGTCTCTCCGCTCAACATTACAAGGCGAGGGAGAAAGAGGGAAAAAAGTTTTTAGTCTGGGTAATAAGTTTTCTTTAATAATGCAAATTATGAGAAATAATGAGAACATTTGCATGCTTTGTCAACAAAAGAGGGGCTTTTCAAAGTCTCCAAAACTGTCTCAGCTGGCAAGAAGCTCTTCTTGTTCTCATGTGTCAAACCACTCTGCTTTTCTTCTTTTTTCCTGCTGACCAAAAGAGTCATGCAGGAAATGCTAATTACATCCTCATTTACTGCGGCAGCTTCATCCTTTTGCTCTCCTTGTCCTCAGCTGTCTGTAAACTCAACCAAACCACACCACCACCTCGAGATTCAATTACAGTGCGCAGATGCCCGATAGCATTGTCTTGCTCTCATACGCCTCCCACCTCACTTTAATTGCTCCCTGCAAGGTTCACAAGTTTGGAGTTCGGCCCTTGGTCAGAAATTAAGCCTACCCCAGCCACAGGCCTGTAGCCAAAGACCTGCCTGGTTAACTTCAATCAATGGGTGAATCTCTGCCCTCTTTAGCACTGAGGTTCTTCATCATTTGTACCTTCTGTCTCTTTCTCCCCGTTTCCTACTCCTGGTCCTTCAATCATTCCTGGCCTTTCTCAGTGTTTTCCAAATGACTGAAATTCAATTTAAAATGGTCTGCTCATCATAGAGATTCCAGCCTCCAAGTGGACCTGGGGATCATCCCCCAGGATGATGGCTCATTGTCGGACTACAGAGATCAGTTCTCGGGGGGGGGGGGGGGGAATGGATGCTTCAGAGCAGTGGCTCTCAAACTTTTTGGCACCAGGGACCGGTTTCATGCTGGGGGTTTTGCCACCCCAGGCTGCCCCCCCCCACCCACGACCCATTCCTGCCTCCCATGGGAGTCTTTAAATGAAGGTCACTGCCATGCTGTCCCTTCCGCCTACTTAGAACCAGATGAAAGAGGTGGTGCTTTGGTGTGAGGCCGCACTGCCACTGTCCCGGGCAGGCAGAAGGGGCAGTGGGGCTGTTCTGTTTCGCTCCGAGGCTACCTCCCCTGCCTAGGCGGGCAAAAGGGGCAATGCAGTGCCTCTGCCTTGTTCCATGGTCTGGTTACTAATAGGCCATGGTCTGGTACTGGTCCTGACTATGATCTTGGGGTCATGGTAGATAACTCACTGAAAATATCAAGACAGTGTGCGATTGCAATAAAAAAGGCCAACGCCATGCTGGAGTTATCAGGAAGGGAATTGAGAACAAATCAGCCAGTATCATAATGCCCCTGTATAAATCGATGGTGCGGTCTCATTTGGAATACTGGGTACAATTCTGGTCACCGCACCTCAAAAAGGATATTATAGCATTGGAAAAAGTGCAGAAAAGGGCAACTAGAATGATTAAAGGGTTGGAACACTTTCCCTATGAAGAAAGGTTAAAATGCTTGGGACTCTTTAGCTTGGAGAAACGTCGACTGCGGGGTGACATGATAGAGGTTTACAAGATTATGCATGGGATGGAGACAGTAGAGAAAGAAGTCCTTTTCTCCCTTTCTCACAATATGAGAACTTGTGGGCATTCAATGACATTAATGAGCAGTTGGGTTAGAACGGATAAAAGGAAGTGCTTCTTCACCCAAAGGGTGATTAACATGTGGAATTCACTGCCACAGGAGATGGTGGCGGCTACAAGCATAGCCAGCTTCAAGAGGAGATTGGATTAAAATATGGAGCAGAGGTCCATCAGTGGCTATTAGCCACAGTATATTATTGGAACTGTCTGCGGCAGTGATGCTCTGTATTCTTGGTGCTTGGGGGGGGGGGCAAAGTGGAAGGGCTTCTAGACCCACTTGTGAACTTCCTGATGGCACTGGGGGGGGGGGGGGTTGGCCACTGTGTGACACAGAGTGTTGGACTGGATGGGCCATTGGCCTGATCCAACATGCCTTCTCTTATGTTCTTAAGTTCATGGCCCAGGAGTTGGGGACCCCTGCTTCAGAGGGTCGACTATATGTCACTGGGGCGGAGGTAGTTATGAATTTCCTGCATTATGCAGGGGTTTGCATTAGATGACTCTGGTCCCTTCCAGCGCTATGATTCTAATGGCAAACCCATACGGTTTTCAAGATAAGAGACATTCAGAGGTGGTTTGCCATTGCCTGCCTCTGCATAGCAACCCCGGCCTTCTTTGGTTTCTCATCCAAATACTGACAAGGGCTGACCTTATTTAGCTTCTGAGACAGGACAAGATTGGGCTAGCCTGGGCCATCTGGGTCAGAGTCTTCCAGCATGCATAACCCAAGAAAGGCAATTAACTGCAAGCACAGCTCAGCAGCTGCTTACCCAACCAGCTACCAAGCTGAATGCTGCCTCTGCACAGATGCAGGACTGGAATTGCTGTTCACTTTGAACTGTGAACAAGTTGTCAAGGCAATCATAGGAGGTGTTTGACTCAATACAAAACAGGCATTGTGGATGTGGAAAAATATGAATGTCAATCCAAAGTTTTCAGCATCTACTGCCTGATCTGTCCAACTGAAAAGAAGAAGGGGAAAAAAAACCACCACTAATCCAGGTAGAAATTACTGCAAAATAGCAAAGGAGGATTGTCATTTTGGAAGTCTATTGTGATATAATTTACTTACAATAGACGCCCTTCTGAATTAAGTAGGAAATTTTGAATTATGTCACCGAGGCAAGGAAAATGAATGAACGGCACTTTCTACCGCAAAGATAATGACACCAATTGGTTCTGCAGATAGGGTTCTGCTTTTTCTTTTTCCTTCTTTTTTAAAGCAGTGGAGCTGTTTCTAAAGGTAAGCCCTGCTGTGTTTTGCTAGATGCAAAGGAGGGGGGGGGGGAGAGAAGCCAGTTGCTTCTTTCTCTAATCCACACATACACACAAAACCTTATGATGGATAATAAAGCCTTCAGTGCTATCCTAAAATGCATTTTGCCGAAAAGGTCACTTGCCTTTATATGGTATCTATTTGAATATATTTCTGCTATTGTGATAGGCAAACTCCTTCGATAAAGAAAAGCTGCATTTCGAGAAAGCACTTATCATGATTAAATTTACATTCTCTGTGAACGTCAAAAAAGGGCTTTCATGCTGACAATTGTGTGTACCACGTTCGCATTTTCTACTATCGGAAGATGACTTTTTAGAAAGGTTTAAAAAAAAATAACTATTGCTGGGGGGAGGAGAACTCTGATATATGCAAAGTCTGTAAGCGGGGGTATTTATAGTGGAGGAGTTAAAGGCTTTCGAAAGACAACAAGTGGGGAAGGAGAAGAGATCAACCAGCATGAGAAAACAGACAGAATGTAGTGGACTTTGCAAAGCCTAAATAACTCCTTGCACATTTCGGTGGTTGTGGTGGGAATATACAGGGATACATTATGGTGTCTGTCCATCTACCATGTATGGTTGGTTAGCCAAGGTTTGAAAACACTGCAGTGGAAAACAGCTTTTGGAACAATCATTCTTAAGCACCTCTCTGCTGGTGGAAGAAGTTGCAGGATCCGGCCACTTCTTCCCTTCTTTATCACTGGCCTTGACAAACCCCAGGCGCTAGCCCACCATGGTACCTAGAAATTTCATTGTGGCACCCAGGACTTCTTTGGAGAAAAAGCCCAGTAGAAACTCATTTACAAATCAGGCCACACCCCCATTACACAAAGCCAGCTGGAATTGCGTTCCTGTGTGTTCCTGCTCAAAAAAAGCCCTGGCGGCAATTAGTATTTCCAGCAAAGCTTTTATTGTAGTGTCTCTTGGAATTTCTCAGTGGAACTACAATGTCTATTTATCCTTTTGCATCAGAATGTTTTGTTGTATGACATAAAGATAAGTGTGAATGATGTTCTTACCACTGCTTTATATGTACATATAATTTCCAGTGGTGATGGAGGGAATAATTTCATAACCACTTGCTTTCTATGCCGACTCCAAGATTCCATTAAATGGAGCTTTATAAAGCAATGATGGGATTATGAGAAACTGGGGAGAAGTTAGGTTAGGATTAGAGGCTAGCTTCTTATATAATAATAATAATAATAATAATAATAATAATAATAATAATAATAATAATAATAATAATAATAAATTATTTATATCCCGCCCTCCCCGCCGAGGCAGGCTCAGGGCGGCTAACAGCATTCATAGAATAATTATACAGTACAGTAGTTATATAAAAACTTTAAAATCAACATTGTCTTAAAACCATTCTGATTCACATTTAACATAATTTGACAGTAACGGTGATGTTCCTGGCGCTATTCTGTCAGTTTACATGATAGCGGAGATCACTGAGGCCAAATCATTTTGGTGGATCCATTATTCAGTGATCCTTAGTCAGCAGTCTACGAAGGCCAACCTAAAAAGGATGGTCTTGCAGGCCCTGCGGAATTGGTCGAGACTTGTTGTGGTGATGACCACCAGGGTTTCCGTCCCATATTTATTTATATACTACAGTGTTGCGGGCCCTGCGGGACTTTGAACAGTTCCGCAGGGCCTGCAAGACCATCCTTTTCCGAATGGCCTTCACCGACTAAAGAGAGAGACTGCTGAGTAAGCTCACCATCTGTATAATAGCACCAACATATTAATATTAATTTTATCGTTTTAGAATTTTAATAGAATTTTAATTAAACTGTTAAATTAGTATTGTTAAACACTGTACAATGTAAGTATTGATTTGTGTTGTTAGCCGCCCTGAGCCTGCCTTGGCGGGGAGGGCGGGATATAAATAAAATTGATTATGATGATGATGATGATCTTGGCTTTGATAAAATTACAAAAAAAATTGTGAAGAGGTTAGGATTAGGTTTGGGGTCAGCAATCTTTTAAAAATACGGTCATTAAAACACAAAACCCGATGGCTGAAAAATGAACCCGGCTCCAGAAGCCAAAGAAAATTTGTCAGGGCCTGCTTTTCCATCACATGCATTTTTAAGAAAATGTTCTGGAAACTGTTTAAATTATTTATTTATTATTTTCTATTTATAACCTGCCCTTCCCTCAAGGGGCTCAGGGCAGGTAACAACAATCAATAAATATACAGAGCTAAAATTCATAATAAAAACAGTATAGCACTCTTAAATTCTGCAGATGCCAGTATCAAGTTTCATCTAGAAGAAGAAGAAGAAGAAGATATTGGATTTATATCCCGCCCTCCACTCCGAAGAGTCTCAGAGCGGCTCACAATCTCCTTTACCTTCCTCCCCCACTTCTCATATATATCCCCCCAGCTGGTATAAAACAGATGACATATCCTAAAGGTAGCATCTGCATTACTAGACTGGCATCTGCATTACAACTGATATAATGGTTTATTAAATCTCCCCACTTGCTATGAATCCATAAAGGTAAAGGCAGTCCCCTGTGCAAGCACCAGTTGTTTCCAACTCTGGGGTGATATCGCATCATGACGTTTTCACGGCAGACTTTTTACGGGGTGGTTTGCCATTGCCTTCCCCAGTCATCTAAATTTTCCCCTTATTTTACCGACCTCAGAAGGATGGAAGGCTGAGTCAACCTTGAGCTGGCTACCTGAACCCAGCTTCCGCCGGGATCGAACTCAGGTCATGAGCAGAGCCTGGGCTGCAATACTGTAGCTTACCACTCTGCGCCACCGGGCTCTTACATGAATTCCCCATCCCTGAAAATGAAAGGTTATATGAAGTAGATAGATGCCCTTGAACGTGATCTACTGCTGGTCTATGGAGTTGTACTATACGAAAGATACAAAAGACAGGAAGGTACTTCCCCAAATAAGTCACAAAAGGAAACAGTGGACAACCAAGTTACATAAAACAAGCTATATTAAAAAGATGACATACAAACTGACACAAATGTGCAACAGCACCGAAAACCTTCCGCTCTCCGAAAGCAATTTTTGCATTAATCTATGGCAGGTTGAGCTGTCAATCGTTGGCTCTGCTCATAATTAAGATTGGAGTAAACAAGATTGATGGGCTATTCCATCACCAAACAGTTGAATGGCATTAAAATATGGGACTTTGCCGGTGTGCATGTCATTTTTAATACATACTTAACATATGCAGTGTATCTAATGCCTATCACAGTGTGTCTTGGGTACCTGCCCCCCCCCACACACTAATATCTCTTGCTATATATCATTGAACAGGTTATCTCCAATAGACAGAGCTCTGTAGAGCATCTTTCGGGCAAATAAGAGCTCAAAATCACTATAGTTCCCAACTGGTGCTAGGTATATTGTACTGACCAGGCAGTCAATCACTGTCTATAATGGTGTCTTCACACCAATGGGCTATTAACTCTGAGATATCATATCTGTGAACAGGCTAGTAATGATCACATTATGAAGCAAACACCGTTGTCTTTCTACAGGTGAAGGGTTATGCTAAAAGGAGATCTTATCACTGAAGTCAAAAGCAAAATCACTTTCCATAAAGTTTATTTACTTTTATAAACAATCCTTATCACTTCCTAATTGGTTTCTGTGTCTTGTTTAAGAAATCCTTATTTCTGTAATGGCAAAAACGTTTAGTTTTGTTACAAGGGCTCACATCGCAGGGTGCCTCAACCCCTTTCTATTTTGATTTATTTATTCATTTCAGCACTCTTCCCTTCTCCTGGGGAGCGCAGAACATTGTGCAGATATCTGTTCTGGGGCTAGGCACATCCTGCTATTCAAGAAATGAGATTTTGGCCAGAGACATCCAGGAAGCAAGCATTCCATGTTCACAAATGAACCCACACAAAGCACGTATCGTGCAGAAAAAGTTATCAGAACATTTTATGTAACTGGGTTTGGATTTTTTCCCTTCCTTTAACCCAGGGGTGTCCAACATATGGCCTGTGGGCCGGATTAGGCTCCAATCAGACCCTCCAGCAACTAACTGGCTGTCGTCTGCTTCATTTTCCTTTGCCTGCTTTTTTCAGTTGCCATTTTGTGTTTCTTCCCGGATAAGCCAGAGCAGCGAAGCAGCCTTTCCCTCTCCCCCCTCCCTTTTCCCAAAGGGAGGAGGAGGGAGGAGCATCCGCAGCCAATGAGGGAACTTGGCTCTATAGCTCTGCTGGGTGATTAAGTTTGCCAGGCTCAATTAATAACTCTGCAGAGCTACTGAGACAAGCCTCTCTTCCTTCTAATGAATGGCTGAGGCTCCTCCCCCTCCTTGTGCCCCGGGGGAAGGAAAGAAAGAGCCAGAGCTTCCTTTGCCAGTCCCCACCATCAGGAGAGCTACAAAGAGTGCTTTTAAGACTAGCAACATTTTAGTGAAGGTATGAACATTTTGCCTTGCTACAGAGAAAAAGAGAAAGAGAGAGAGTTTTGTTGGACTCGTTATGGTTGCAACTTGGTTCCCCTCTTCTTTTTCACTGTACTCATGCCCTCCAGTCTTTCTCAATAGGAAAGCATGTGAACAATTTAAAAGAGAAATATCAGCATTAGGCTGAGAGTGTGTTCCACCCCAGGTTTACCCAGCAAATTTTCCTTAATTTTTCTTTCACATTTTCCTTTGATTGGGGGTCTTGAATTCCCTGACAGTAGCCTGACACTGACCACTGTACGTGGCTGTCTCTCTGTTCTTGTAGTTGTTTTTTGGGGGGAAGTTGCATTTTTTTTTTTAGTTGTAGTCATTTTTCTGGGGAAAATGATAGTTTTGTAGACAAGCACATAGCCCTCAGTCTGTGCCATGGTGCCTTCGCATGTTCTTGACTAGTACATGAAGCAACTTCTGTACAAAAGTTCACAATGACCAACTGTTTCATGTCCCTCTGGGTCTTAGGCTCAAAGCATTGACCATCAGATGTCTGTAATGAATGTCAATGAATTAAAAGTAGGTGTGCAACTTACAGATGTGCACACCTGAACAGCACATATTCCAGACTGGTACAGCACAGACATTGTCTGCAGTTTTTGATGCAATAATTCACAAGAGGTGACATTTATCAGAGAATGTAAAACAAAATATTGCAAGAGTGCTAATATTTTAAGCATGTTTTATTTTAAGTTAAAAAAAAATCTTTAATTGTGTGTCTGTGCCCTTTATAAAGTTTATATGTCTGCTACCTGCATTACATTTTATGATACACATGGCCCAGCCCAACAAGGTCTCATTTATGTCAAATCCGGCCCTCATAACAAATGAGTTTGACACCCCTGCTCTAACCCCCTACATCCTATTGAATAGCCCAAGAACAGAGTGCAAATTGCAAGCTTCTGTCCCTCTCCCTTTCCCAGTATGAATGCATGAAGCTGTCTTATACTGAATCAGACTTTTGTCCATTGTAGTCAATATTGTCTACTCAGACAAGAAGCGGCTCTTCAGGGTCACAGGAAGAGATCTTTCACATCACCTCCTAGCTCAGAGGTTCCCAAACTTATTTGGCCTGACACCCCCTTTTCAGAAAAAAAAAAAACTCAGCGCCCCCCTGGAAATCTTCAGCTCCAACTAGCGCAATGGAGCTGAAGCCTCCAACAAGCGCAGGCAATGTTTGCCCTGCAAAGAAAAGCAGTGGCACAACAGCGCCATCCAGGGCTCTTGGTTTGCCTGCTGGCTGGTGCAATCATGCCACAAGGGAAGGGGGAGTAAAGGGGTGCCCAGTGGCAGGATGGCACTCTAGGTGGTCGCCTACCCCACCTACTCTCAAGTGCTGGTCCTACAGAAAACACTCTGTGTCTGGGGCATTGCAGTTGGCTGAAATCAACAGAAGCAACCACCTGGTGGTAACCAGAGGACTGTAAGAAGCTTGACGCTCTACAGAAAACCTTGTGAGGAGAAAGCTACAAGTTGGAATTCTTCAGAGAAGTTTGTGCAATTGCCTCAGTGCTTCCACTGTCCTGACTTGAACTGTACTGCTGAAACTGCAAGGAACCTTGAGAAGCTGCTAGCTGCAACAAGTATTGGTTAGGATAGACTAGAAAGGTTTTTTGTTTCTGTGGTTCTTGTTTGTCTATACACCTCTTTTTTTATTCTGTCTTGTAAATAAACTGCATCCTTCTTATATTTTATTTGGAAGGAATTCTGGTCCTCATTACTAGTCTAATTGGGTAAATTCAAACTAAGTAGCAGACAAAAAGAAACCCTCTATTTTTGTTAATTGGAATTTTTCTCTAAATTAGAAATTCTGGAACCCCTCCCAGAAACATGATGTTTTGACACCTCCCACTCTTCTCTTCTCCCTTTATGCTTCCACTGCTCCCTTATTTCTTCTTCACCCAAAGGGTGATTAACATGTGGAATTCACTGCCACAGGAGGTGGTGGCGGCCACAAGTATAGCCACCTTCAAGAAGGGTTTAGATAAAAATATGGAGCACAGGTCCATCAGTGGCTATTAGCCACAGTGTATGTGTGTATATAAAATTTTTTGCCACTGTGTGACACAGAGTGTTGGACTTGATGGGCCGTTGGCCTGATCCAGCATGGCTTCTCTTATGTTCTTATTTTTATTCACCGCTCCCCAATTGCACCCAAGGCTACTACCGCCCCCTTGGATCATTCCAGCGCCCCCCAGGGGGCAATATCACCCACTTTGGGAAACACTGTCCTAGTTGATCCTGTTAACTGGAGATGGTGGGGATTGAACTTGGGACTTTCTGCAAGCCAAGCAGATGTTCCACCAGTGAGACACTGCCCGTCTCTCCTCCCATCTTTGGCATTGTTAAGAACAGTGAGAGCTCCGCACATGATATGGATAAACAGACATCTAAGCAGCACCTTAAAAGACTAACAACATTTTATTCCAGCACAAGTATTTGTGAACAAAAACCCACACTGTCAGATAACACTCAGCAAGGATTCTTAAGCAAGCCATGGTTAGAGAATCTTGGTTAAACAAGGGGACCTCATTAGCCTTAATCGCAGTTCATATGAGTGCCAATCAATCCCTTAATTGTAATTAAGAAAAGAGGTGTGGAGGTGGATTTTGTGCCAGAGAGGTTACGGCCCTGTTATGTCTGCACTGGCACATCGCCACCTTTCAGATACGGAAAGGCACTCAGGTCACAGCGAAAAGTTCCTTCGGAATATGAGCAGCCCCGACTGAGAACCTGCAAAGAACCGCATTTTTAAAAATGAACCTGCCGAACCACCAAATCCCCCAATCAATTTGTTTTTAAAAGACGGCTTTTGCAATCAGAAAAAAATCCCTCAGAGAACGATGATCTCCTTTAGCATTTGATATGAGGTGGCGATAAAGGTACGTTTTAACTGTCCTTTCTGTGAACAATTGCTGTTTGGAGGGATGGGAACAGCTAATGGCCCAGGGGTTAATTCTTTTTATTATTAATTAGAACACAAAAGAATTTCCGACTTATCTGTCATTATGACATCTTCAGACAGGCTCACCGAACGGCAGGCATAAGTTCCCAGCTTACAGCCGCTCTGTAGGGTGACATTTGCCGCGGCTGTGGAGAACTCAATAAGAACCTTTTAGCAGTAATGGAGTCCAGTCAATGCCAATTTCACAGGGAGGGAGGGAGAGAGAGATGGGAAAAAAAGGACAGATTTCTCTGCTGTCTTGGTTTTATAATAACGGATGGTGACAACATAAAAAGGAAGCTGTCATAGTTGGACTTCTTCTGTAAAACTATAATATTAAACGGGCCAAAAGAAAAGGTTGAAAGGGGTTGCCATTGCAGAAATAAAAAAGAAAAAGAACAGGCTAATGTCGTTTCTCTGGAATAAATGTCTATCCTATTCTCAATAAAGGTGCTTTTAAATGGCAGGACCCCGTACCATTATCTACCTGCTATATGATTAGTAAAGACACCTAATGGAATCAGATAGCCAGTGATCTTTCCCTCCTCTTTTTCGCTGATCACTGCAGATTGTAGCTACTGGGGAACTACAACATGCATTCCTATGACAAGGACTCCACAGCACTTCCATACCGGGAGGAAGAAGAGGAGGAGGAGGAGCTGTTGGGTTTATACCCCACCCTTCACTCAAGAGACTCAGAGCAGCTTACAGACTCCTTCCCTTCCTCTCCCCACAACAGACACCATGTAAGGTAGGTGGTGCTGAAAGAGCTCTGAGAGAACTGCTCTGGAGAGAAAAGCTCTGAGAAAACTGCGAAAACCCAAGGTCACCCAGCTGTTGCCATGTACATGCATGCGTGAGGAAGGGAGAAGGAGAGAATGAGCGACAATGACTCAGAGAATATTTATCACTATACTCCAAAAAAGCATCCCCCTCGCCCCCCACCCCTTCTGCCAAGAACACTGCCGGGCAGCTCGTTCCGCTCTTTTAACTCTTTCCTTTGCAAACAAATCAAAACGGAGCTCAGCACTGTCTCCATCACCCAACTTGAGCATAATTAGACTCAGGCACATTCTAGTCTCTTCTCCAACAGCGCTCTCGGTGACATCGCATGACCAACGTTTCACTTAAGACAGCCTGCCAAGCTCTTCGGCAAGTCATTCCCTTCCCGTTCGCTATTCCACAGCCCAAAGCAGCAATAAAACCCTTTTAGTGCATCTGTGTTTGTATTAAATACAGAGGCATTTACTGGTTTAATGGTCCTTCACGGGCACAAAAACCCTAGAATGCTGTTCCTGCCATTTTAGGCTCACATTGTTGGAATAAATGTGCATTACAGAGCCTGGATGCTTTTGTGTATAGTCAGTGCAAAAAAAAAAATTCCCCTTAAAACACATCAGGGCTTTTTTTGCAGCAGGGACTCCTTTGCATATTAGGCCACACAGTCCTGATGCCAATCCTCCAAGAGCTTACAGGGTTCTTAGTACAGGGCCTACTGTAAGCTCCAAGAGGACTGGCTACATCGGGTGTGTGGCCTAATATGTAAAGGAGTTTCTGCTGCAAAAGAAGCCCTGAATGCACACACACAAATACCAATACAAGCACACAAAAAGAATGACGGCTAGAGAACTCAGGAATTTCTAACTTAGCTTCTCCCACTCTCTGCAGCTTTCAGAGACAGATTTATAAACAAAGCTACGCTGTTCTCCTAAACACCTATGGCAAAATGCTGTGCCAGCAGAGAAACTAGAATCTGGTTCAGAATTCAGTGTCTCAATAATCCTGACATGCATTCATTTAAGGGCAAAAAAAGGAATAAAGACTTGAAGCTAGCGCCTGGTGAAATTTTGAATGCTGCAGTGGGGTGGAGAAACCATTCCAGTGGTCAAAGGAAGGAACTTTGTATAGTGCTTGCTTTGTTCCACCCTGCATGGTGTCAAAAGTGGAATCTATTATGTAAAAGTGCAAATTTGAACACATTTAAGTAAGCAAGCGTCTGGGCGAAGAACACCTTTGGAGCCTGAAACGTGGCAAGTCCTGGACCTCTTTCATCAGGACAATGCAGTTGGCTGACTCTTTGACACATTTTTGTAGGCTAATAAAAGATCCCTCTTCCCTTTCTCTTGGTAAAGCTTTACGTTTCAGATCTGCTGGCTCTTTTTGGATTCCAGAGGTTGTTTTATTTTTTTAATGGTATGAATTTTAATATTGGGTTTCATAACTTGCTGTGGAAAGACCAGGGAATGAGTTTCAGCACAGCAAGATTTAAATGTTTAAAAAAACCCAAAGTATGTTTTTTCAACAGGACACGTATATAAGCAATACTGGGACAAGCTATAGAAACTGAAGTGCAGCCTGGAAGAAATCAAAAACTTCCAAGACATTCCACACGGAGTATGCTGTAATATGGAAAGGAAACCCCGAACTCTCTCCAGATCCCTCTCTCTTTCTTTTCAGTAACAATAAGAATTCAAGCCAAACTGCTTTGGGGTTTAATTGCCAAAACCTCTTCACTGCCCCTTTCCTCTCTCGCCTTTAAATGATAATTGTTTCATTACTTGCAGGAAATTAGTTCTTGCTGTTTAAAAAAAACCCTAGCCTTTTTAAAAAAGGCATTAACATACCCTTAGCAATTAATATCCTGACGTGATGCAAACAGTCGAACTGGGAGTGAATATATTTGCATGCACAGATCTTTACCAGTAAACACAGAGACACAGTATAGGGGAAAGTAGGATGAGGAGGAGAAGGAGGCATGCAAGCTTTTGAATGACACGGGACTCTTCTCCAGGTTTAACCTCACTGCTTTTTAAGACAGTGAACTCAAAAGCTTAGACGCATATCTCAACAGAGGCAGGCCTGGTAAAAGATAGCCCCTTACTAACTTTGTGAGTCTTTTATTCTCAGCTATAACTGAGAATAAACAGTGGCATTTGCAATATCCTGTTTGTTCGCCAACACATCTCTGTATAGACATACTTTTCGAACCAAGCCTTGGAAACAAAGAGACACGCTGCCAGCCATTTAAAATTTAGCTCTCTCTCTCTCTTATTAAAAAAAGAATATATCTCATCCAGCCCTAGACAGTTTTTAATATTATTGTTGTTATTATTATTAAAAACTGTTCACAAAAGACGCAGCTCCGTGAAGCAACCTTGAAATTTATATTGGGGTGAAAAAGAAACCGTATCTCTGGCAACAGAAGAGGCGTGGAGGACAATACTGAGCTGTTGTTTCTTTTAAGGGCTAAACTATTTATTCCAAAAGGATTTTTGTCTGCTGCTGCCGCTACAAACTGAGACCATAAGGAAGACAGATTAATGCAAAATCACTGCTGACATTATGGTTCCTGTTTTGCTGCAGGACTCGTTAAGGGCCTGATCCCCTGGGCTGCTGCTCCATCACCAGAGTGGCGGCAACGGGCAGCAGACTGACACCCGGAGACAGGCTGCCACCAACTGTTGGCATTTCACCATCAGCCAACTTCAGCCTTTGGTCCTGTGCTGCAGGAACTCAAAAGAACCATGAGCAGAGAGGAAGGAGGGAAGGAAGGAGGGAGGGAAGGAAGGAGATATTGGATTTATATCCCGCTCTATACTCTGAATCTCAGAGCAGTCACAATCTCCTTTACCTTGCCCCCCCAACACACACCCTGTGAGGTGGGTGGGGCTAAGAGAGCTCTTACAGCAGCTGCCCTTTCAAGGACAACTCCTGCAATAGCTATGGCTGACCCAAGGCCATTCCAGCGGGTGCAAGTGGAGGAGTGGGGAATCAAACCCGGTTCTCCCAGATAAGAGTCCGCACACTTAACCACTACACCAAACTGGCTCTCACAAGGAAGGAAGGAACTTGAAAGCTCCACTAGGAGGGAGCGGGGGGGGGAGGAAGGAAGGAAGATTATTTAATCGAGAGCTTCTGGAGGGTTCTTCAGCATTTCCCTAATCTCCCAGCTGCCTTTTAGCACATGAAAAACCTGATTCAGACCCACAGGAGACAATGGGTTCTACCACCTCTTTGCCTGCTTGCTGGTTTTCAATTTGGGAGAGGCTGTGACTCCCAGAAGAGACTGCCCATCATGTGTGCAAGCATGTCAGAGCTTGGGTTTTGTCTGCTACTAATCTTTTCAGGTACTGAAAATAAAGAGGGTGGCTCTGACAATCAAAAGCTTAGGTAACACTGAGCTGATCCCTGCGAGGATTTTGAGAGCCAGTTTTGTGTAGTGGTTAAGAGCGATGACTCTAATCTTGGAGAACCGAGTTTGATTCCCCACTCCTCCATATGCACCTGCTGGTGTGACCTCGGGTCAGCCAAAGTTCTCTCGAGCTGTTCTCTCAAGAGCAGTTTCTGTCAGAGCTCTCTCAGTCCCACCTATTTCACAGGGTGTCTGCTGCGGGGAGAGGAAAGGAGACTGTAAGCTGCTCTGAGACTCTGAGTGAAGGGTGGGATATAAATCCAACTCTTCTTCTTCTCCTCCTCCTGGCATTGAGGTGATGATTTGAGGGGGGCGGGGAATCAAAAGACTAGCAGGGTAAGAGACTAGGTACTGCCCCCAGAGTTATATGCAAGCCAATACACTCCCGGATGTGGGTTTTCATGCAGGAGGAGATCTGGTACAAAGATGCATCCATTCTTCTTTGCTTCAGGAATAAGGATGCATTGACAGAGTTGGGGGGAAACAAAAAGGTGGACATGGAAAGCTGAAGGAGCAGAAAGGCTAGGGTGAGAACAAGCTGCCAGATCCAGGAGGCTCTAGAATCCACTTTGTCCAGCCATGTTTTTGTATACACCAAAGTTCTGATAGACAAAACTGGCAGGAGGAAAACTGGTTCATCTGAACTGTTGGTACTGGAAGAGAGTTCTATGGGTACTGTGGACCACCAAAAAGACAAATGCAGGAGTTCTAGATCAAATCAAGCCTGGATTCTCTCTAGAAGTTAAAATGATTAAACTGAGGTTATTGAACTTACGTCAAATTATGAGAAGACAAGACTCCCTGGAAAAAAGCAAGAATGCATGGAAAAGCTGAAGACAGCAGCAAAAGAGGAAGACCTAACATGAGATGGATTTGACTCCATCAAGGAGGCCATGGCCTTCAGTTTGCAAGACCTGAACAAGACTGTAAGAGCATTTTGGAGGTCATTAACTCATAGGCACCTAACTCACACTTGCTCCCTTACAGTGGGATTCAAACCCCAGTTTTACCCTTCTAAGTCTACTGACTTCAATGGACTCAGAAAGCCACACCTCTGCTTGGGATCGCATGATTCTATCTAATTCAGTTTTATTATTACAGTCCACAGCCAGATACAGCCAAGGGAGAATTCCTGTTAGAAAAGCTGAATTTCTCCTAAATGTAGACTCCCCCTATAGAACTATCTTACTTGCAAATGCACAAAACCAACGGTAAATGGAACACTTCACAAGAAAGGGTTTGCTTCTCTTGTCATTTTATACAGACGCTCTGCAAGTTTGGCTAAAGACAAAAAAAAAAACCATGTAAAGAGCTGGAGACATTTAAAGAGAAAGAATTATTCTGATATTAATTACCCCATTCGTTACAGCTGTTTACTCAGTCAAGGCAGCAGTTTATCCAGGTCATTATTTTTTAATAATGCTTCACGTTCTCATCCAAGTATATCAGTTTGTTCTGCTCTAATGAATAAAGTGGCAACAGCATTACTTCATTTACTAAAAAGTCTAAGAAACCTGCATGCTGGGGGGTGGGGGAGGGGAAAACAACACAATCTGGCCTGCAACCAGAGCACTTCTTGCCTGTTAAACTGAAAGACACCCCCAGTTCCGCCAGCGTGCTCATTATATATGCACCTCAGTAAATCAGCGGCTTGTGGGGTATGAGGAAAACCTAACCCCAGCATGAAACTTCTCATTTGGGAGGTGTAGCACTTAGAGTGTTGGCCTAAGACCAGGAAATCGACATTCAAATCCCTGCTTGCCATCAAACCTACTGGGAGAACTAGGGGCTAGTCATGCTCTCTCAGAGTTGTTGGGAAGATCAAATGAATAAAGGAGAACACCATCCATTGGATCAAATTAATAAGGAAAGACAGACAGACAGACAGACAGACAGACAGACAGACAGACAGATAGATAGATAGATAGATAGATATTGGATTTATATCCCGCCCTCCACTCCAAAGAGTCTCAGAGCGGCTCACAATCTCCTTTACCTTCCTCCCCCACAACAGACACCCTGTGAGGTGGGTGGGGCTGGAGAGGGCTCTCACAGCAGCTGCCCTTTCAAGGACAACCTCTGCCAGGGCTATGGCTGACCCAAGGCCATTCCAGCAGGCGCAAGTGGAGGAGTGGGGAATCAAACCCGGTTCTCCCAGATAAGAGTCCGCACACTTAACCACTACACCAAACTGGCTCTCCAGGAAAAAGGAAAGGTCCTCTGTGCAAGCACCAGTCGTTTCCGACTCCGTGGTGACATTGCTCTCACAACATTTTCATGGCAGACTTTTTACGGGGTGGTTTGTCATTCCCTTCCCCAGATCTACACTTTTCCCCCAGCAAGCTGGCTACTCATTTTACCGACCTCGGAAGGATGGAAGGCTGAGTCAACCTCGAGCTGGCTACCTGAAAAGCCAGCTTCCGCCAGGGATCGAACTCAGGCTGTGAGCAGAGCTTAGGGCTGCAGTACTGCAGCTTTAACACTCTGCGCCACGGGGCTCACTCAAATTAATAAAGGGAGAACCAATTCAGGGTCAGGAAGGAATTTTCCTCCAGGTCAGATAGGCCCAGGGTTTTTGAAGTTCTTTTGTGTTCCTCTGGTTACAGAGTAGGAGTGGTGGTGGGGGAGGCATCATGCAGGAAGTTAGGACTGGATGACTCTTGGGGATTCCTTTCAGCTCTGTGTTTCTATGTCTTCACCTTCCACTGTGTGACACGCAACTATAAAATCAATGAGAAATACTACCTCAAGCAGAATGTGAAGCGTTTTTCACTCCCAAAGAAACCTGCACAAGTTGAGTCGAGCATCCTTCTCATAACGGAGCGCAAGCTTGAAAATGCATTCCTTGCTGTTACTTTTCCCATGGAGACAGCAGCCCTGTTCATGTATTTCAATGACTGCATAAGCATCTTGCACATACATAAATGCATCTCTCACTATGAAAGAGTCAACACATGTTCCCTTTACAAACAAAACCGGGAACCCGTACCTGGATAAATGTGGGGTTTCAATCTGCTGGACATGTGCTGAATGTAACATGAGAATTTTTCAATGCACAGGTAAAGAAGAACACAAATGTACACTGTACATCAATTATATGTGTGTTCACTGTATCTTATGAACTGGGCTAGTGAGATCATGGTGAAGGTCTTGTATTTCCTCTCCACCCACCCCAAACATGAAGACCTAATTCAATCTTTAGCGGTGGTCCTATGTCTGCAGTAGCAGGGCTTGATGTCCTCTGCTGTCCAGATTCAGCCACTGTACAGTAAAATAGGCTGAATTGTCTGTGGAGGCTCAATTCCCAAGCAGCCACTGCTGTCCAAAGCTGCTTGCAGTTAGAAGAAGAGCTGCTGAAGCTAACCAGGCTGTTTGGGAACAGACTAAAGCTGAGGCTCTCAGAACACAAGCCTTGCGGCTGTTTTTGACCAACATTTTAGCATCTGTTTAGCAAACACAGTTGGCACTGCAGTGAGTTGTATATTCCTATCCAAATTCTAAATGTGATGAATTGTGTGTGAATCGGTAATAGCAAATAGTTGCTGTGTGCAAAACTGGAATTAAAGTAGCAAATGCAAATCTGGTCCTTTTTTCCCCCAGGACTATCCCTTGGTGATCTGGAGATGACTCCAGTCTACAGTTCAATACTTCAGCCTGACTGTGGGAGTGGGGGGAGACTCCTATGACTGAATATGAAGCTGCCTTAGAATGAGTCAAACTACAGCCCATCTAGCTCAGGAACTATCTACTCTGGCCCACAAAATTCCCTTCACATAGAAAAAGTAGATGTCAAAGACTTTTCCTTGACATGCTGGCCTGCTATATATAAGAACTCTTTTTGATGGCAAGATCGCACCTTCAAGGGAACGCCCACCTACAGGTTTGCTTGTCAGTGACAACCAGACCTGAACGAAATGAAAATCTGAACCTGGAGACTGTGCGATTATTTGAGAACAAGGTCTGCCCTAACTCTAGGAGACCAAAGAGGGCTTATTCCCTTGGAATTACTGGAGATTCTACGGGACTGTTTCCTGGTTTGGTCTATCTAGGATTACCAGATAGCCTGCAATGGCAATCCCCCATCTCTGGCTCTCAATCTTCATTGCAGAAGAAGAAAAAAACAAGGGGGTGAGTGGATGGGAAGCAATTCCATTGAAATCACTTTGTCTTGTACCTGGAAGTTACATCACAATGCTCTAGGAATTCCCCAAATGCCTATAGTTTTACAACAGAGATAGGGGGTTTCCTAGAGAATTGCAATATCGCTTCTGATTGTACCTGAAAGTGACCTCATAAGTCTCCGCCTCCCCCATTTTTGCTCCCACTCGAGAGAAGATGGCTGGTTTGGTCATACATATCTCTCTTGGATGGAGGGGGCATGAGGCCTTGAGGCCTACTCCAAGATTGTTTCTGAGAGAATCTAGGCAGGGTGGAACAGGGAATAATGATATTTACTGGCCAGATTTGCTGTGGAGGCAACGAAACTTCAGGCCCACTAAATTTTGTGTCTACAACCACATAGCAGCTAAAATGTCTTAGCTGTGCTCTTTCTACTTGAACAACAACAAAAATTAAAACCATTTTGAACTTCAGGAGCTAAGCTAATAAGAAGAAAGTCGGAGTGCCCTACGGAAGCTTTACAGAAATCACAGGGCACTCAAAAAGATCCCCTTCTCAAAAGCAAGCCTGAAAGAAAACAAATCAAAGCTTGGACTCTTTTCTTTTCCTTTGCTTTTAAAAAGGATATTCCTAATCCTTCCACAGTTACAAAGCAAACCTTCCAAACATAAGCAGAACGTATTGATTTCTACCAAGGGTACTTGTATGAGAGACATGCTCTCTGCCCTCGCATCTCTGGGGTGCATATTTTAAGGAAACACAACCCCCTTGCATGATCTATGAAGCAGCCCTTACAGACTAGCATGGTACTTTCAGGACCCCTGGTGGTCAGGAACCTGGGATTTCCTAGCTCAGCATACCCCAACATGGCATAACAGTCCAATCTTTTTTACATATATTCTCACTCTGAATCATCTGCATCACAGAAGCTAGCTACTTTTCCACTTCTTAAGCACAGAACATTTCTGCACATAAATTACGCCAACTTTGCCTTGTGCGGATGTGCTCTCTCTCTCTCTCTGCCCCTCCCACCCCCACACCCCCCCGTGTGATTTACTGAGATCTTATAATGGAAAAGCTTTATTTCCTTGACACCTGAGTGGTAAAGGGACGGATAATTTCATCCCGGAGAACATTCCCTCCTCTCGCCTACTGAAGGTGTTTTAAAATCAAGAGTGCATTTGCAGGTCACAGTCATTCTGATACCGGTCTCCAGAGTCTAGAAAAACTCGGGCAGACGTGCTTGCCTTGCTCTCTTACTCAAGCGCATTTATGATCTAGGATGCCTGAGCGATGGCAGAACCGCCAATTAATGCAGGTCAAAAGAAGTCTGTTCTTGTGAACTGCTCCCCCCCCCCCCCGCAATGAGGGCTTGCTGCTTTTATAACAGTTGCAATCATTAACTGTTTTCCCTTCCCCACTTGAACCCAAGAGTTAAAGATGCAGCAATATACAGAAAAACATCCACAGTGATTTCTCATCCGCCTAACATGATGCCAAGTGACGTTTTGTTTGTGCAAAGCTACCCAGGTCGCATAGCAGGGCCTGCTGGAAAGCCCCAGAAACTAGATGTTGCCATAATGTTTGGAGATTAGACTGGGGATTAAGGGGAAAGCTCTTAGTTGATTTAAGACCTTTTTTCCCCCTACCACCATGCCCAGACTAGCCCAAGGTTGAAATCCAGGGCTTCTTTTGTAGCAGGAATACCTTTGCATATTAGGCCACACACCCCTGTTGTAACCAATCCTCCAAGAGCTTACAGGGAAGGGTGGAAAGAAAGCAACTTTAAATGCATTCTCCAAGCCACTGGCAGGCTTGGCTTGGAGAGGTGATGTAAAGAGACAAATGACTTTCCTAAGCCAGCTGATGGGGCAGTGGGGGCTTCCAGAGTCGCACAATACATGTGAAAGAGCCTGAGCTGCAGTTTGGCCACCCCTGTTCTAGGGAATCCCAGACTTCATAACCAGTAGCACCTCAAAGACCAACAAAACTCCTCAGGTATAAGTTTCTGAGAGTCAAAGCTCCCTGGTATCTGATGAAAGTTTATATCCCAGAACTCTTTTTGGTCTTTAAGACGCTACTGGACTCCAGTCTTGCTCTTCTACTGAAGATCAATAGGGCTACCCGGCTGAAAAACTATGGAATCCCCATAAACAAGGGAAGGCCTTAATTCCTTTCCCCGATGGGTCACTGTGGCATAAAATGCTATAGGAAGCTTTACAACTTACACTGCTGTAAAAGTAAGTGGTTCTGCCATAACAACCGTCCAGTCAGATTTCTTTTGTATGTAAATGTGTCAGTTTTACTGCTCAGAAATGTGCTATAAAAGAGCCGCGAGAAGTAAAAAACACACACACACAATTATGATGTGCAGATAATCCTGTCAAATGCAACTAAGGAGGCCATGTCAGGCTGCTTAAATCCTCGTGGAAGTAAACGAGATTCAAGGGGCTTAACTGTGCTCGGGACTGCAGCCCAATCCTGGTACGGCTGTTGCGTTGCTTGGCAAAGGGAAGACGTCTCAATGGGATTTCCCCCAAAGATTACAACACATTCTTGAACCAGTTTCGGAGGGCTGCTGGTATGAGATATGCAGCAGAAGAGCTAAACTGAAGCTATCTTACTTTGGTCACATTATAAGAAAAGAGTCACGGGAAAAGACAATTGTGCTAGGAAAAGTTGAAGGCAGCAGGAAAGGAGGATGGATGCCTTAAGATGGATGCCTCGGCCCTCAGTTTGCAGGACCTGAGAAGGGCTGTTAACGACAGGACGCTTTGGGAGCCGTGAGTAGAAAGTGACGTAACAGCAGGGCTGGATTAACAATTAGGCAAAGCAGGCATTGACCTATGGGCCCCCACGCCTTTAGGGGCCCCGGGCTGGCTCCCCCCATTTCCCCCCTTTTTACAGCCCTCCAAGTCTGTACGCACAGCCGGCTCCAACTCTGAGATAATTTTCAAGGGGGCCCCCAAGATTCTGACTGCCTAGGGGCCTCCACGGGGTTTAATCCGGCCCTGCATAACAGCACTTAACAAGAGAGAGAGAACGAGAGAGAGAGATTGATTTGAGTCCCGTAGCACCGTAGAGAACAACAAGATTTCCAGGGTATAAGATTGCAAGAGCCAGAGCTCCCTTCATCAAAGAGGGAGCTCTGATTTTCAAAAACTTAACAGCGCAGCTTTCTAAAGCGCTACTGGATTCGAATCTCGTTCACGGACCAGTTTCTCATCTGGGAAGATTAACCTGTCTGGGGTGGGAGGTCACCCCATCTCTGTGCATCACCAAATCTGAATGTTAAAACTGCCTTCCAAGCTGCTGCTTCCAGAACACTCCAAAGCAATGAAACACTTGGCTCTCAGCAAAGCAAACTAGAAAAGCTCATTTCAGCGAGGGAGGATTGGGACTTCTTGTCTCCTTGTCAGTTGGGGAGGGGAAGAGTCTTTCTATTAACGAGAGCTGCTGCTGACCGGAACAGCAGGGTATTATCTTGGCTGAAGAGGCTTTCTGCAAAGTGAACTGGAATGCTGTTAAATGGCTGGGAATCCCCCTCTGCTTGGCCAGCTAACAATCTAAAAGGAAATTATCTGTTTACACCTTCTTGTAACATCCTCTCCAATCATCTGAGCACAAAAGGCAATCAACATTTGCCAGTAATTACTGTGCTGTGTTGCTCTTCCTGGCCTTGCGCTGGACCTCCTGGGTTTACATCATGTGTGAGAGAGTGAGAGAGGGGAGAAGAAAGAGGGGAGGGGAGGGAGAGAGAACAAAAGATCATCCCTGCAGGCTCCAACAAGGAGAACAAATGGGCCATGAAACTGAGCCCCTGAAATGCTGCCACTAGGACTGAGAAGCAGGGCAATTGTGCCCAAGGCTCGACAGGACTTGAAGACTGGCAGATGTATTCGCAGGAAATCTGCAGGGGTATGAGATGATGACCAGATTTCCATGTGTTGAGAGGACGGCCTACTGTTGTAGGCTACAGCCATCACTCCCACATTGTCAGCCAGGGCCTGAGGAAATTAAACAACCAATTATTAAATGTTTCACCCTGACCTTGACCGTCAGAGCCACCCTCCTTATTTTCAATATCTCTTCGGGAGGTGGTGGTGGGCTCTCCTTCCTTGGAGGTTTTTAAACAGAGGCCGGATGGCCATCTGACAGCAATGCTGATGCTGTGAATTAGGTGGATCATGAGCAGGAGGGGAGGAAAAGGTTCCATCAGCACTTCGTTCTTGTGGCCCCTTCTTATACACCCAGGGAAATGCTGATGGACACTTCGGTGTCAGTCAGAATTTTTTCTCCAGGCCAATTGGCAAGGAATCCTGGAGGTTTTTGCCATCTTCCGGGCATGGAGCAGGGGTCACTGGGGGGATCTATGTGTGTGGGAATGGTATTTGTGAATTTCCTGAATTATGCAGGGGGTTGGACTAGATGACCCTAAAGGTTCCTTGCAACTCTATGAATCTCTGGATAAAATCACATATGCTATATAATTCAGTTTCAATCCACTTTCAGTTCATTTTCGAACCAGATTTTCCTATGTGAACTAGCAAAATCCAGTTTGAAAGTGGATTGAAACTGAATTATTCATCCTGTGTGATCACAGTCTTTGATTCTATGAATCCTGAGAG
Organism: Heteronotia binoei; assembly: GCF_032191835.1. Lineage (NCBI taxonomy): Eukaryota > Metazoa > Chordata > Lepidosauria > Squamata > Gekkonidae > Heteronotia > Heteronotia binoei. The sequence continues at coordinate 27,093,691 of NC_083229.1, read as the reverse complement.
ACCAGTGCGGAAGGAACTGCAGATTTGACTGGTTTAGATGGTGCAGGGTAAAAAAACAAGTTTCAGGATACAGTAAAGACTACCATGACAGATGAGTCCAAGAACAGCCCAGCTCCCTTTGAGAGTGTACAAGCCAGCAGTTAATCAGCACTGAATGGAAGACATGTGATTCAGCCTCCGTAAAACAAAGAACAGAAGGAAAATGTAGTAATCTTTAGGTTAGTAAAGCTGGAAATTAATTTCAAACAGTAAAGGCAAAAAAATCAACCAAGGCCCAACTATGTATTTGTTAAACAGTGACTGGGTCATTCTACTGTATCCCTACATTCAGGAACTCCTGGCCAGATTGGCAAGGAATCCTGGAACTCCTGAATGTGGCAGAAACTCCTTTGCATATTAGGCCATGCCCCTCTTATGTAGCCAATCCTCCAAGAGCTTACAGAGCTCTTATTACAGGGCTTACTGTAAGCTCTTGGAGGACTGGCTACACCAGGGGTGTGTGGCCTAATATGCAAAGGAGTTTGTACTACAAAAAAAGCTCTGCCTACATTTGGCAGGACTGGAAAACTGAAGAAGGCTGCAAACTGGCTTGCTGCACTCACCATGATAAAAGACCCTTCCCATCTGGAGATGCAACAGTTCAACTTCCCAGAGTGTGGCAATGAGTGGTGGAGTGGAGGGTTGCCTCTGACTTTGAGCTGACCTTTGGAAGCTCAGCTCAAAATCTGAGATGGACACCATGCTTCTTGTATCTCAGAAGTCTCAGTGTATGCAAACAGTACATGGCTGTTTAAGGCCCAGTGCAGAGGGGCAGCAGAATTATCAACTCTGAAGAAACACACCCAGACTGGTGGCTTTTGCAGTGGGAGGTATATCTGAACGAGAGGGGTTTTCAGGTGTTAAGAGTACCAAGTAGCTCAAATTTTAATTCATTAGTTCCTTGCCAACAAGTCACAGCACACTGCCCTGTTAAAAAAAAACAGCACTAGGGCACATCTACAAGATGTAAGACTCCATTTCAGCAAGACACCCTTATCTACTGCTTGAAAGCCACAGTGCTACTTCACATTTGTATAGCACACTTAAATGTTCAGAGCACTTCAGGTATATTCATTTGGTAGTCCTCGCAAGAGAAGGAAGGCGGCATGGTATATCCAATCCTAGCAGATCTCGGAAACTAAGCAGGGTTGGCACTTAGATGGGAGACAACCAAGGAATACTTTGCAGAGGAAGCCATTGGCAAACCACCTCTGCTTCTCACATGCCTTGAAAGCCCCTTGCTGGGGCACCATAAACCAATTACAACTTGACAGTACATACACAAGTAGTCCTTGCAAAAGTCTCATAAGGTAGGCCCCATAACTCCCTTGCAGTGCAAATTATTATCTTGTGAGTAGTGGGGGTCAGGGGTTCGTTTGTGCAAGCAAGATTGAAGGTCAGCAATTTACCATCAGTGCAGAATCCGAGGAGGCTACAGGGAATGGTAGAAACCGTTATTCCCATGTGACCATCATCCCATACTGACAACCCCCCCACACAGATGCAAGAGATCTCCTTGAATGACTTGCCAATCTTCAGAATAAAGGGTTTTTTGTTTTTTTTCGTTTTTGCTCAGCTGCTGCTATTTTCTTCCCTTGCTGCATTTTGCATTTCCTTTTGGGTTTGTTTTTCCGTTCCACGCGCATTGATACTGAATTCAATTTTATTTCAATTGAATTTTCAAATTGAATTGTATTATGTTGGGTTTGCTGCCTGGCTCTCTAAATTTAATCAAGATCATTTTGATTTAAGGAAGATCAGAAAAGGCAGCACGAGGAAGGGAGGAAAGTCCCTGAATCTCATAACTGGGGGCTGGTCCTGTATGGCGAAAATGGCTCAAGACACAAAGTCTTTGTCATGTTAGAGGCAGCATCAGGAAGAGGGCTCAGCCTCTGTGCCTTGTTCGTTTGTCCCTTGGGGGCAACAGGCCGACCACTGTCTAAAACAATACGATCGGCTAGATCAGGGGTGTTGAACTCAATTGTTATGAGGGATGGATCTGACATACATGAGACCTTGTTGGGCTGGGCCATGTATGTCATAAAATATAACACCAGGTAGCACAGACAGAGACTGTAAAAAGGACACAGACAAATACAATTAAAGACTCAGAGGAAAACATGACATGGCTGGGCATTGCAAGCATTGGTACATAAGTTGCTTCATGTGCTGGTCAGCCAATGGAGAAAACAGAGGCTTTGCTCTGTAGCTCCAGTGCGATTGAGCAAGCCTGGCAAAGCAAGCTGTGATGCAAAAGGAAGCAAGAGAGGAAGAAGGAAGCAGACGATAGTGAGATGCTCATGGGCCTGATAAAAGCCCTCTGGGGGGGCTGATCTGGCCCACAGGCCACATGTTTGACACCCCTGGGCTAAATAGACCACTGGTCTTCATGCAGTATGGTCTGACTATGTTCCTATGGAAGCTCTCTGGCTGGCCATATGGGCTAAATTGGTGACATCTTTACTCAGCAAGTGATTAAAATGTTGATTTCACTGCCAGACGATGTAGTGATGGCCATAGGAATAAACAGCTTGAAAGGAGGATTAGATAGATTCGTGGATGATCAATCTACCAATGGCTACTAGCCATGGTGACTGAGGGGAACCTCCACATTCAGGGGCTCTAAAAGTCAGAAGGAAGAATCAGGGGAAAGTCTCAGCCTCTATGCCCTGCTATTGGCCCTCCAGAGAAACTGGTTGGCCACTATCAGAGACAAGAAGCTGGAGTAGATGGACCATTGGTCTGATCCAACAGGGCTCTTCTAATGCTCATGTGACTGGGATCTACTCTGGTCCATTGCAAACTATTGTTAACTATGGCTCCAATTTCATAAATTCAGTTCTCCACAAAATTACCCTGCTTTATTCTATTTATTATAATTACCTCTAAAAGAACTTGCAATTAGCTTCAAAATCTGGTTTGAAAGTTTAGCTTTACCACAGCTGCCAGCATAACACTATCTTACTAATGTGTGGATGAAGGACTCTTTTTCTAGCAGGAGCTCCTCTGCATATTACGCCACGCCCCCTGATGTAGCCAATCCTACACTTTTTACCGACCTCAGAAGGATGGAAAGGCTGAGACAACCTGGAGCTGGCTACCTGAAAACCCACAATCCAGTAATTTCAGAAAGAATTTGCCTTCTGTACATAATCACTAATGCCTGCTACTCACTAGTCACTGTTCTTTAATAAAAACAATGACAACGGTGTTTTATCAGTCAGTTTTCACAGGAGAAAGGCCGAAGAGTTTAGTAAGATATTACAAAGAGAGCTTTTTAGCTATTCCATTTCTAGGCTTTGCTCTTTTGGAAATGGTCACAGACTCAAGGTGACTGAAAACAACCACACTGTAGCAAGGCTTCTTTGTTAATAATGTGCCAAAGCCCTTAGAAGGAGAGAGCAGATGACACTACCAATGCTGCACTGCACTGCTTATGCATTTCACAGCATAGAAGCTGAGATTATCATTTTTTTCCAGGCCATGGGAAAGCTTAAATAACCATTCTTTGCTTCGACACACACAGGCATACCTATCTGTACGCAGACATACACACACATATAACTTTCCAGTCCAGATGAACGGCCTAAAATTCAGATCAGGACAAATATTCTTCTAGCTTCTCATCAGTATACGTTTAGCCACATCTGTCTGAGCTAAGTATACTTTTTATAATTTGAATGAAACAATATCTCTAAAGCCAGTGCATAGCAAGATTACAGGACCAGATCTGAAAGTAGTGAAGAAACAGCTGGACTAACACCTACCTATTGCTCTCTCTTCAGTCACGGTAAAAAACTGTAGAGATAGTTGTCTTCCCCTGCGATGGACGGCAAACAAAGAGCCAAACCTTATTAAATGTTAGATGCCTGATGTATGATGCAATTTACTACCCAATATCCTACAAATTCAGCACTGTGGGTTCATTTCAGAAAGCATATGAACTGCAAGGGGGGGAAAAAAGAAATACTAAATTTAAAAAAGTAATAATTCAGAAAGGAGCAGCAGGGAAGATGTACACATGTATCAATTTAAGGTGGATGCACAAAACATCCCAGAGATCTGGGTAATGGCTTCACTTGTCACCCCTTGACAGGTTTCCCATGAGAGCGAGAGGAGACTGCGCATCTGCATTTCAAAACTGAAGTGTTTCATATCAAGAGTGTTTCTGAACATCTGATTTCCAGTTGCACACGATTGGAAATCCATGTGATCAGGGCATCTCAAGGCCGCCTGACAGGGCATTCCAATGTTTCAGATAATTAAGCGTCAGAGAATTCAACTGTAACAATATTTTTTAAAAAAAAAAAACCATCAATGACAGCAAGATGACCCACGGTCATTTCTTTTACCAGTTGTACTATAGTCCCAGAGGAAAGAAGACAGGGAAATTCAGGCAACAGGTTTTCCATTTATTTTCAAGCACAGAAAACAAAGATTATATCTAACAAGAACACCACTAAAATAATGCGGGAGATTGAAAGAAGCGCAAAAAGTTAGAGCTGTTAGCCAAGGCCTTCCTGATGCTACACAGAATACAGAGTCGGCTCATGTACAGGAGAGATGGCCAAAAGGCTTTTATCTGAACGTGATCCTGTCAGCTCTGAATTCTCTTCTGCAGAAACACTGTGCAAAAGGCATTTGAAAGAAGGAAACTGCGAGCACATGAATAAGGGAAGACTTGTTTCAAGAGAAACCTTTTCCAGTGACTCTAAAAAATGTGATCTTTTTTTTAATCTCTTTTAAAAATCAAAAGGGAAGGAAGGTGGCGTGAAGAGGAAGTTTGGTGCATATATTGCATTGAGACATCCCACAGTTCAGAAATAACCATCTCTGCACAAAATCTGTCAGAGCATCACAAATTGGTGCTTCCTGTTTATGTTAGAAGGCTTATGGAGGTGATTTTCATAATTCAGCGAGGAGGTTTTTATTCCTTATATTTCCTAATACAAAGACACACAGGAGTGAGAAGAGTGCGCAGCCTAATGTACTTCTTCCATATCACATGACATGGTCTGGCTACCACATAAAATGAAGAGATGGAATAAAAACTCATTCAAAAAGCATTGGATGTCTTCAAGTGACTCGATACCCTGGGTCCCAATCCATGAAGTGAGACTTATTAATGGCCATCCTGAAATAGGGATGAACATAAAGCAGTACGCATATTACCTCACAAGGTTCTTGTACAGAAGAACAGTATAAAATGTGGTTCTTGTGCCAGCCAAATACTCCACAGTTCATTTCTTTCCCCCTGGCTGAATGGATGCAAACCTTCCTCAAGACCACAGCTTGGTTCAACAATTGTAATAGTAATCATTTATGTAAAAGATGTATTGGCCATCTTTCTGTTAAAAAAAAAAAGCAAAACAAAAGCTTGAGGGGCCTTGCATCATTCAAAAGTAAAATACTAAGCTTACTTTTTAAAATACTAAGCTTATTTTTTAGTAAAATACTAAGCTTATTTTTTTTAAGCCACAATGATAACACCAGTGGAACAATCATATTTCACAAGAGAAATAAAACCATAGGAGCGGTAAAAAGGCACAGGATTGTACAGGTAGTAAAACACGCTTCACTTAACTGAATACTCAGGTGGATTTTTAAAAATGGCTTTCACCGTGGAGATAGAGTGACTTGGTTTGTGCTTGGAGATATACATTTTTTGCTGTGTGTGTTCAAGTCACAGCCGACTTATGGTGAAACCACGGGATTTTCAAGGCAAGAGTTGTTCAGAGGTGTTTTGCCACTGTCTGCCTCCGCATAGCAACCTTGGACTTCCTTGGTGGTCTCCCATTCAAGTACTAACCAGGGTCAACCCTGCTTAGCTTCTGAGATCAAACTAGGTCAGGCTAGTCTGGGCTATCCAGATCGGGGGGGGGGGGGGGAGAGAGAGATTAGATTCCACACTTAGAGGAAATGATGTAGAACAGAGGTTCCCAAAGTTATTTGGCCTAATGTCCCCTTTTCAGAAAAAAAAACCACTCAGCGCCCCCCTGGAAATCTTCAGCTCCAACTAGCGCAATGGGAAGGTGCTGCCGCCCAGCCTCTTTCAACCCAAAAGCGGTAAAATGGGGTGCTCTTCGGAGGCTTCCTTGGCAACGTTTGCCCTGCAAGCAAAAGCAGTGGCGCAGCAGCACCGTCCAGGGCTCTTGGCATGCCTGCTGACTGGTGCAATCATGCCACATGAGAAGGAGGAGTAAGGGGATGGCCAGCATTACCCCCTGGCAGGGTGGCATCCTAGGCAGTCACCTAATCCCCATGTGCTGGTCCTACAGAAGACACTGTTTAGAAATTCTGGACTCCTCCCAGAAACGTGATGTTTTGACACCTCCCACTCTTCTCTTCTCTTCCCTTTATGCTTGCACCACCCCCTTATTTTTATTCACCGCCCCCCAATTGCACCCAAGGCTACTACTTCCCCCTTGGATCATTCCAGCGCCCCCTAGGGGGCAATATCACCCACTTTGGGAAACAGTGATTAGAGGAAGTGAAGACTCAACTGCACTGCCAAGCATCTCAGAGACTCTCTTTGGAAATAACTGGTTGCTGCACAGGTGTTGGAAGCCTTGTTTGGCATCACTGATCCAAGCAACACAGCCGGTGCCTTGCTTGGTTGGAGATCTGGCTCTGGGTTCCAAGACGAAGATTTACTGTGCCTTCTGGTTTACCCACTTCTTTAGGGCTTTCCAATGTAAGAACAGACACACTGACTATTTGCCCACAAATAAATTAGCAGCCAATTTAAAATGTTTAGAACTGGCAGTTCATGCCACTTAATAACACCCATCCCTCCTTCCGTCAGTGGAAATCCTCCATGAGATCTAGTCCTACATCTTTTTTCTCTATGAGTTACCAGAATCAAACTGTGTGTGTTAAGAACCCTCAAATCATTTCTGACTTATGGTGCCCCTAAGAATCAATATCCTTCAAAATATTCTATCATTAACAGCCTTGTTCCAGTCTTGCAAGCTGAGGGCCATGGCTTCCTTTATTGAGTCAATCCATCTCGTGTTGGGCCTTGCTCTTTCCCTACTGCCTTCAACTTTTCCTAAGTTTCCTATGGTCTTTTCCAGTGACTCTTGTCTTCTCATAATGTGACCAAAATATGGTTGCCTCCATTTCGTCATTTTGGCTTCTAGGGAGACTTCAGGCTTGATTTGATCTAGGTGTGTGTGAAGTGCTTTCGAGTCACTCCTGAGTCATGGCAACCTTGTGCATTAATGACCTTCAAAACATTCTCTCATTAACCGCTTTGCTCAGGTCTTGCAAACTGAGGGCTGTGGCTTCCTTGATCAAGTCTACCCTTCTCGGGTTAGGTCTTTCTCTTTTTCTGCTGCCTTCAACTTTTCCTAGTATTATTGTCTTTCCCAGTTACTGTTCTCACCTTTTTAATTATTACTTTTGTTCTCATCTCATAATAATCTTGCTATCACTTATATAGCACTTTTGAATGTTCGAAGCATTTGAGATTCATTATATTCTTGTAATCCTTTTAACAAATTCACAAACGGGATGGCTGTTATCATCATGATAGTGTGTGTGGAGGTGCATACCGTAAGACCCAGGTTTTGGGAGGGGAGCAGGTTGCAATACATTGGCTTATCCCCGCCCCCCCCATCAGCTTCCACATAGGAAAACAGTTTTGCGCAGCACACAGCAAAAATGGAGAGCAGTGATTTTTCAAGATGCTTTTAGGGAGATGCTTTTGATTATGTGAAAGCAGAAGAGGGAGGGAGAAGTTGCCTCGCCAGAGATATAATTTACCTGAGAAATAGCTGCATGAATCTCAGCACTAAAGGACAAATAAATGGATGGTTTAAGTTTTTGCTTTGCCTCAAGACAATAACAGAACAAGTTATTTGAAGACAGCTCCAGCAAGATTATAAATCAACAATCTCACCCTATTTGGAGACAGGGGAACAGATCACAAATGCAATGCTCTTTTTAAAAAAAGAGGAAAAACGTTCATGCACATGCATTATGAGCCGAATGGAGAGAAAATCAGGAAACGTCACTTTATTTCCCAAGCGACTTTAACAGCTTTTGACACATCTAATACAAACTAGATTTTATAAATTCAATTAGCGCCTAACCAAATTGGAGATCTCGGCGTACTGCTCCATAACCATGGCTACGTTCTCACTCAACTACTTAAAAAAAAAAACCCTAGCAAAGAACTAACTAAAATAAAAAAAGTTCTACAATCACACATCCTTTTAAAGAAAGAAAAATACTACACAGGGAGGGAAGAGAGAAAAAAATAGAGACTGCAAACCCTGGCCTGATTTCTTGGGGGTTACATTCTGGACACTGGCTGAGCACATTGTCAGTTGCCAGTATCTCCACCATCAAATGCAAGGCTGATGAATATTTGAACAAATCCCGTATCTGTACATAGACAGGCAAGTATGTGCAAATGAGATTAGAGCCAACGCAAGAGAGATTAAGCGTCCAGTACAACACAAGATTAAAGATACTGCTTCTGTTTGAGGACTGGGCATGGGGGTTATAGATGGACTTTTAGCGTCATGAATACTTACCATGGAAGTTCCACCTGCTCTTGTTACCTGCAGCACTGGAAAGGCATATCCTGCAACTTAGTAACCCATGCCCAAATGTTAAACCTATTTGGTGCATCACAGTAACCATGAACTATGACCATGCGGTTTGAGTCCAGTAGCACCTTACAGACTAGCATTATTTTTTGGGGTAAACATTTTTGAGTAAAAGCCATGGTGCTGTTACTGGACCCTGGAAAAGCAGGGGTGAGGTGCCTGACCATGCAGTTCTTAGAACAGTGATTCTATTTGCTGAAGACGTGGTATAGATTTTGCCAAAAAACCCTTCCATTGCAAACTTCCACACTACCTAGGATTGTCAATCCCCAGGTGAGGGGCAGGGGATCCCCTGGTTTGGAAGCCCTCCCCCCACTTCAGGGTCACCAGAAAGCAGGGGGGGGGTGTTTCCAAGGCATTCCCTTATTCCCTATAGCAACCGATAATGGAGAATTGATCCGTGGGTATCTGGGGCTGGGGGGGGCTTTTTTTTAGATAGAGACACCAAATTTGCAGCATAGCATCTGATGCCTCTCCTCAGAACACCCTCCAAGTTTCAAAAAGATTGGACCAGAGGGTCCAACTTTATGAGGCCCCAAAGAAGGTGCCCCTATCCTTCATTATTTTCAATGAAGGGAAGACATTTAAAAGGTGTGCGATCCCTTTAAATGTGACAGTCATAACTCCCTTCGGAGTTCAGTTATGCTTGTCACAACCTTGCATCTGGCTCCACCCCAATGTCTCCTGGCTCCACCCCTGAAGTCCCCAGATATTTCTGGGACATGGCAACCCTAACACTACCCCCGTATTCTGTCCCCGAAGGTCCACTGATCCCCACCCAACAAAATTCCAATGGACTCAGTGAGCCTCTGCAAGATGGGGATGAATGAGAATCCTGCTATGCAAAGTCTGTTGAGACACCCCACCATTAGTGAAAGAAAAGGATTATCCAAAATGCCTTTTTATTGGAAAAATCCATGCTCTCAGCGCTATAAAGCCTCCCTTACTGTAGCTCTCCCCCCCCCAGCTCCTCTTCTGTAACATTTTCTCACACATGCCCCCCCCCAGCGCCCCGGGTTATGTGATTAACAGCTTTATTAGTTTAACTGCTCCTTCTTTAAGAGGATTGGGTCAGATTACTGGGCAGGATCTTGGACAGAGGCACAGCCAGTAGTATACACAGAGAAAGGTAATGTAAGCTCATCATAATGTAACAACTTCACGGAGTACTTAATATAATTGCAGGCACACACAATAGAAGTATTCTTCCTAAACTAATCAAACCATTAAAATGTCAGCTCCGACCCCAGATGCATGATGTATAAGCATATGTATGGCTGGCACAGAGTCAAGTCAAACGGGGGATCCGAGTGAATCTCCTTGATTTATTAAGTTTGACTGGCTTGTTTCCCTATGCTGCCCCTTCCTTGTCTTTCTCTCCCCGCCCCTCTTCCAAGGCATACAATTGAAGCCAGCGCATTAAGATGGCACATGGCCAGACGCCACAATCTATTGCACAAAGCAGGCTCTTGTCAAACAATTTTTTCCCATTATTGCAAACAATTTCAGGTTTAATTCCTGAAGATTCAACATACGTTGCCTCATTCCTCCGCCAGTCTGCTCCAGTCCAAGGGGAATGGTTCCCTCCATCCTTCCCTGCTCTCAAGGGTGAAATCTCGAACCAGAACCATGACTGTAGCCTCAAAAGCAAACCACATTCCCAGCCCATCTACAGCCTCCAATGACTCAGCAGGCAGGAAATCTATGTAATAATCTGAGTAATGTTCCCAAAGACGCTTCTGCTTGTCTTCTCATAACACAAGCCAGGTTCAGCCACTTTTCTTTCTTTTTCTTTTTTTTAAAGCTGAATATATGAACTGCCGGAATACAACTTCATGGAAACAACAATGGCCTTTTTACCTAAAGCAGATCAAACTCCTTACAAAAATCAATCCCTGTTTCCTCAAATCTTAGACTGGTTTGTTCTATGAAGAATCTGGGCAGGCTTAAAATGGATTACATACCATTACACACCTCTCCCTCTGCTGTTCTGATGGGCCGAATCCAAGGGGTACGCCCCACAGATTATAGGATTGTGAGTCGGGGGGGGGGGAATTGGAACTTTTTATCCCATATATTCTTTGCTGGTGTGTTGACTTTCCCTTTGAGAGATCTGTGGATATAGATGGCAATGGTTCCCAAGGTTTCCTTTGTTTTTGTGTCTTCCCCACTAGTTGATACAGAACCTCTCCTTAGTTTAGTTGTGGCTAAACTTCTGGCAGCAGCGGCTTCTATCCAAGGATGGAAACAGAGGATGGTATTTGTAAGTTTGCTTCAGTCCACTGGCTCACTGGATTGTTCTTACTCATCTTGTTCCCAGCCCCCTTTGCATGCTCACACAGGCATTTATTTTGAGAATTTTTACATCCCTTTCCCCGGGAGTCTGCCCAAGGCTGCTTACAAGGCTGCTAAGTCATAATAACAGTGCAAAACACTAAAAATTCTTAACCGAAACCTACTATGAAAAACTAACGAAGACATTGAAAACATAGATAATGAAGCAGCTAAAAATCAACACCACTTTCCCAACTAAAACACAATGGTTAATATGGTGGTAATTAAGCCTGGGTAAACAGAGATGTTTGGGCCTGGCACCTAGAAGACAGAATCACAGTTTCCAGGTGAGCCTTCAAGGGGAAGGGCGTTCCACAGGTGAGGTGCCGCTAGTAAAAAAAAAGCCCTGTCTCTGCTTGCTACCTGCCTAACCCCTGAAGGTGGGATTCTAAGAGAAGGGCTTGTGTGGCAGATCGTAACCAGTCGGCTGGACAACATGGGAAGAGGAGATCCTTCAAGTTCTCCAATCCTAGGAGGAGGAGAGTTACCCCTTCACTCAGAGTGGCTTACAATGGCCTTTCCTTCCTCTCCACACAACAGACACCCTTGTGAGGCAGGTGGGGCTGGGAAAGCTCTGAGAGAACTGCTCTGGAGAGAACAGCTCTAAGAAAACTGTGGCTTGCCCAAATTCACCCAGCAACTGTATGTGGAGGAGCGGGGAATCAAACCCAGTTCTCCAGAATAGAGTCTGCAACTCTTAACCACTACACCCCAATTTAAGGTTTTATTGGTAAGAACCAACACACTGAATTGTGCCCAGAAACAAATGGGCAGCCATACATATACAACCCTACCCAGCAACATGGGATCTACATCCCTGTGGTCTGATCCTATGCCATGTTGTGAGCCGCCCTGAGCCACTTTGTGGGAAGGGCGGGATATAAATTATAAAATAAATAAAAAATAAATAAATAAATGCAAGGAGCTGCATGCAAACACTGCAGTCATGGCACCATTGCTAACCATGGGTCTTTCTTATCTGACCAGTTCTCCCCATTCTCTGGAATGCTCACAATGTGCTAAAGGCCCTCTCAGTTGGCTCTGTCCCTACAGTTGCTTGCAATAAATATAAATATTCCCCAGCTGCGTGGGAGTCCACCATGGAAAAGTGGACTCCACATATTCATGAAATGTGGAGACTTAGGATACTTACTAGTTGTTTTGAGGAGAATCACAGGGCAGGAGGTTTTTTATATTTATTATTAAAAACTATGTAGAAAATGGTACAATCTTGTAGATATACTGCAAGACAAAAGTTGTATCTAGGAGGAGTAAAGTAATTGTTCCACTCTATAATGCAAAAACCTAGATTTTGAAGCAACAAACACTAGATTCAGAAACAAGTTTAAATTCTCTTCACTTTTAAACGTTCTGTGTTTCACATGTCATAGCCACATTAGTAATTTCTAGTGCTTTATGTCATCTTGTGCTCAACGAATACAACCAGGCAACTTATGTATGGAATATTCTGATCCATTCCTTTAGTAAAGGCTAAGAATATTTGAATTGCTTGTGGTGTGGCTTGCAGGGTGGTGGTGCTAATTATTACCCAGTGAGTCACGCCAATTCTGGGAGTTGTATTTTCAGAAAGATGTAGACAAACTAGAACTGGATCAGAACAGGCAATAAAGATGCTTGGATTTATGGGGACGGGGGAGCCCTATGAGAATATACTGAAGGCACTGAGTGTATTTAGGCTGGAGAAGAGAGGAGAGACGCGATCATGCTCTTCAACAAGGGCTGTCATGTGGAAGAGGACAAAGGCTTGTTCTCTGCTGCTTCAGAGGGCGATTCAATCTAATTAAAGGAAGGCAGGTTTCAGTTGGAAATTCCAACAACCTTTCTAATGGTTAGACTTCTGTCATGTACGCATCCCACAAGCCAGGAACTGAGACAGATGAGGAGCTTTCTGGTCCAGCTCTTGACACAAGCTGATATATAGCTTGGCCAAATCAGTAACCTTGTCCAGAGAAGAACAGGCTGGGAGGGAAACACCACCTTTGGACCCAAACCACAGTGATAGTAGTCTAGCTCCATTCCCACCCTCAGCACGGAGCCAAACTCTGGACGACCTGTTTCTCAACAGCCCCCAAGGTCACTTGCCAAGGACACCAGATGACCCACCATGTCAGGAGCGGAAGACTCTAAACGGGAGGATGGGCCCTTTCCCTAAGTGGGTGGGGCCCAATTGAACCTTTATGAGTCTCCTCCAGAATTTAAGAGCTCAGTATGCCTCTAGCAGCCATGGGAGCAAGTTGTCTGCCTTGGAGCTATCCAAGGTTCTGCAGCTTGCCTCCAGCCAAAGCTGACTGTGCAGCTCTGCCAATCTTGGTGTTGGTGACTCTACTCTTTTATGTTCCTGTGCAAGTGAACTCCATGAACACCCAACCAAGACAGGACAATTTCTTGCACTGAGAAAAATGGTGGTCTGGGTGGCTTGCCATGACTGTTAACTCTAGGACTATGTCTCTGTGACACTTTCACTGTCACAGGGCTTGCAAAACTTTTCTCTTCCAGCTTGCTTTTGAGGTAGAACCTGGCTAAACTGAAATTGGAACCGATCTGTAACCATCTGGCCATCCTATGTATGATTGTGACTATAGCACCTTATATCACCTGTTTTTATCTATTTTAATTAATTTATGTAATTGAATTGTATTTTTAAATTTTGTTTACATTGTATTTTACTTAAATCATGGTTTCCATGTCTGTGAGCCGCCCTGAGCCTGCCTTTGGCGGGGGAGGGCGGGATATAAAAATAAACTTGACTTGACTTGACAGTTCCCCTGAATCAGTCCCTCCTGTTATAGATCAGACCTATCTATTTGCCTGTGGCTGAATAGATGTGGTACCTGAATTCAAAATTCTCAGTGCATCAAGTACATCTGTGTGACTACTGGACTGCTTTTCAAGAGTGTTGCAGAAAGGAATTTCAGGGGGAAACTTCCCTATTATCCTCTTGGACTTCAGATTTGCATCTGGAAGTTCTGAAAATTTCCCAGAGGTCCAATTTACACACAACTCCATTCCCCCTTGGCCACGGTCCTTCATTGGCCCTTCAAAAATCTCAGGAGCATCAAGTTGCTGTCTTTTTTAAAAAAAGGTCTCCAGTTTTCCAAGCACAGCTGCAAAACCCCTAAAAAAATGTATCCACTGACAGGACAAGCATATGATTTATTACAAAATCCCGTTGAACGGTTTGCCTTCTGTGTTCTCAGATGACCAAAGTTTTCCACTTTGGTTTTTTTTTTAAAAAAAAATTATATTTTTTGCATCTGATGGAAATTTGCAGATTGGCTGGGCTATTTAGTTGTAAAACCTCTAGCAGAACAGAAGCACAGATCTGCCATGAAATAGGTCACAATATTGGCAATCCTCACATCCTTTTCTTTCCCTGTGCAAATTCTCCCATGACACGAGGAGAAACCAGGTTCTTCTTCTTTCTGAGACCTGCAGGAATGCTTGCCGTTGCTAAGTCCACTACCCTACACCTTGGGTGGGAAAAGAAAAGATCTCCCCATTCTGTGCAAATTCATTTCAGGGAACTCTTGCATTCGTCTTTATTCTCCATTACGACTTCCTATTTCAAGTCTACTTTCAAGGCACGCGAATTCATAGACAGCATATTAGCCCTCCTCCCTGGAGCATGATCATGCCGATTAATTAGACTAGGATTAAAACGGCATGGAACAAATGTCTAGTGGAACATTTCTGAGTGAGAAAAGCTCCTTGAGGTCACAGCTAATGTTATTATGGAGGAAGCAGAAGGATAAGAAGAGCCTTTTGTGCAACGTTCTCTGTAGCATTACATTTCTTTACCTATTTCCAAGAACCAAATTTGCAAGCACAAAGGAGAAGCTAAAGAGAAAATAATCTGCATTAAGTAATCTTGAGTACGTGTCCTTAATGTAGAATTAGTGCCCCTGAAAACAGATGGACTGGGTTAGCCTGACCACAAAATAATGGATTGCAGTATTTAAAGAGATGGGACGTTGTTAGCTATTATGACAATCTGGAAGGGGGGTATAAATTCATCTTGGATTCAACATAACCAGCTAATAAACAAACCATGAAAAAGCACAAATTAATTATCGTGTCAGCACTCTGGCAGTTTAAAGTGCATTGCACGCAATAATCAATCCACATCCAGTGATGGGACTAGTAGCAATTCTAATTGTTGTTAGTGTTTGGTGGAAACTCAATTCAGGGCGGCATTATTTCGCCAGGAATAAACAGCAGGCCTAGAATGGACGAGGAGGATACAATTTTCCATTAAGCTGTTTTGTAACAGCTACAACCCAAACCAAATGTTCCAGTTATGGGCTTTCAGTAAACAACATGGTTCCCCAAAGAGAAAAAAGATGTCGAAGAATATGTTTTGTGCAGGGATTTTCAGAGGATCCCATCCGGCCATTTGGCATCACTGCATGGGACTTCTGGGAGCAGCAGGATTCTCTGACTGTGGATTTGCTGATTTTCCACCACTCTGCTGGCTCTCTAGTGTTACCAGGAAGCCAAGCCTTCTGGAAAACTGAAAGCTCTAAATAAATCTAAAGCAATTCCGCTCTATCAAATATGGCTTCTTTACAAGAACATGCCAGCAGGCTACCTCAATATAACTGCTGTTCGAGAACAAAGGAGCAACAGAGATCACAAATGGGTGCTCCGAAACAGACAAAACCATTCAACCGCACACCACCCCCAATTTTGTTCTTATTGCCTCAATAAGATTGAGCCTAGATACGTCCAGTTCAGTAAGCATCTCCAACAGTGGGCAACCAGATGATACTGGAAGGCTGCATGAAGGCACCAATGCTTTCTGAGCTGCTTGTCCCCAGCATCTAGCTACTCACAGGTATTCTGCCCTCAAACATGGAGGTTCCATTTAACCAGCATGGCCAACAGCCACTGATAGCACTACCCTTTATGAATCTCCATTTCTCACAATTTCTCCACAATTTCTGAGCAGTCAGGTTAGAACTGATAAAAAGAAGTACTTCTTCACCCAAAGGGTGATTAACACATGGAATTCACTGCCACAGGAGGTGGCGGCTGCAAGTATAGACAGCTTCAAGAGGGGATTGGATAAACATATGGAGCGGAGGTCCACCAGTGGCTATTAACCACAGCATATTGTTGGAACTCTCTGTCTGGGGCAGTGATGCTCTGTATTCTTGGTGTTTGGGGATGGGGGCCAACAGTAGGAAGGCTTCTAGTGTCCTGGCCCCACTGATGGACCTCCTGATGGTGCCTGGGTTTTTTGGCCACTGTGTGACACAAAGTGTTGGACTGGATGGGCCACTGGCCTGATCCAACGTGGCTTCTCTTAGGTTCTTATGTTCTTAATCTGTCCATTCAAATACATGAGCACATGAAACTGCCTTATACTGAATCAGACATTTAAGAGCCCAGACAAAGAGTTCCATCAACGGCTAATGAAGGCAACAATGCTTTTTGAGCTGCTTGTCCCCAGCATCTAGCCACTGATGGACCTCTGCTCCATATGTTTATCCAATCCCCTCTTGAAGCTTGGTCCATCAAGGTAATACTTTGGTTGCAGCTCTCCAGGGTCTCAGACAGAGGTCTTTCATATCATCTGCTACCTGGTTCTTCCAACAGGAGATGCTGGAGATTGAACCTGGGACCTTCTGCATGCCAAGAAGATGATCTACCATGAAGCCATTGCCCCTTCCCATTTATTCTCATAGAGCTGTCACTGGACTTTTGTTTCCTTTATTTTTTCCCACCTAAGAAGAAGAAGGTGTTGGTTTTTATATCCCATTTTCTCTACCTTAAGGAGTCTGAAAGCAACCTATAGTCGTCTTCCCTTCCTTTCCCCACAGCAGGCACCTTGTGAGGCAGGTGGGGCTGAGAGAGTTCTGAGAGAACTGAGACTGGCCCAAGATCACCCAGCAAGCTTCAGGTGGAGGAGTGGAGAATCAACCCTGGTTCTCCAGATTAGAGTCCATTGCTCTTATCCGCTGCACCTTGCTGGCTGTATACAAAAATGCAGATGTTTGAAAGGGACCAAACACAGACTTCTGTTGCAGCTCCCAATTCCCTGCACAGCTAGGTCCCTGCTTAAACTCAGCTGTTCTCATACCTACTACTAAACTTTCTTAGGAAAGCTTCTGGAATTAGATGTTTAAGCAACCGCAGTTCAGCAGCACTCTGACAATGTTTATAAAGTTTCCCCATATGTCATTGCTTTTTTTAAAAAAAAAAATCAAACCCCAAAACTTCTCTTAAGAGTTTAGGGTTAAACCATGTGGTGTCTTACGGCGCAAGGCCTTTGTGCATTCTGCCAACACGGCTTGCCTAAAAGACGCTGTAATTTGCAAGTGTGTGCTAAAAGAGGATTTCCACCAAAGGCCAAGAGCTCATCTGACGGTTTAAGATGCTTAGCTGCATTTCCGTTGGGCATGTTTCATTATAATTAACATAGTGAACTCCCTCAGATAAAGCTATCAGGATTAGACAGAAAAGTGATCTTATCCCTTTTTAACCAGCTATTAGTCGTGGCTGTTCCCAAACACCTGAACCATTGCCAAGATTTGCACCCCCCACAGCTTTTTGTGAAGCTTAAAGCTACAACAGAAACGGGGATTAAAAACTATACGGATTCATATTCCAAGGCCTCAGTTTTTCAACTTACATGGTCCGCCAAATGGGTTTAAGTGAACGTTCACACTCAGGATCTCTTCACACACCCTATTAAATAACCCCGAGTTTGTACTATTATCTGTTTATTAAAGCATTTGCTCATGGTAGGGGTGGGAAGATCCGCACCTGGAAGGATCAGGCCAAGATCCAGCATTCTTCTCAAGGATCTGATAAGTACTCAAAAAAAGGCAAGAGGCTCATTGGTGGACCCTGGTCTACTTTCTGCTTAACTCCCTAGGCTTCCAGTTGTCTTTCCTACATTTGTACCTCACTTTTCTCTCCAATGGGGACCAATCCCCCAAATCAGCTTCCATCATTTACCTTAGGGCTGTCAAACATGTGGAAGCTGGATCAGGTCCGCAAACAAGTCTGCTTTCTTCTACCTCTCTCTCGCTTCCTTCTGTGTCACAGCTTGCTTTGCCAGGCTTGCTCAATTGCACAGGAGCTACAGAGCAAAGTCTCTATTTTCTCCATTGGCTGTGGCTCCTCTCTTGGGCAGGAAGGGAGGAGGAAGAGCTTGCTTTGCCAGGCTCTCATAACTACACAGCAGAGCTACTGAGCCACACCTCTTTTCCTTCTACTGACTGAGGCTCTCCCCCCTCCTCATCTCCTGGGGAGGGTGAGAAAGAGCCAGAGCTTCCTTTGCCCAGTTCCCAGAGGGACCTGGGTTCAAATTCTCACTCAGCCACAAAACTCACTAAGTGACCATAGAGCAGCCACTTTCCCTCAGCCTACTTCACAAGGAGGTTTTCAACGGGCACACAGATAAGGATTGGATCTTAAACCTTCCACATGCAGAGGTACACATGATCACATTTCTGCACACAATCTACGCATTCCAGAGACTCCCCGTGCAATCCATATACAGTGTACATGTGATTGTTCTTTGTATGTATAGCATGCAGTTAATCCAGGTAGCAGACCCAATTCTATTTGCAAAGTGAACATGTTGCTCACTCTTTCTTACAGATTCTCATTCTAGCTATACCTGAAGAAGGGAACAGTGACTCACAAAAACTCATACCCTAGCACATTTTTTTAGTCTTTAAGGTGCTACTGGACTCTCGCTCTTTTCCACTGTTACAAACAGATGTACAAGCAGGATGTACACGTGTTCACTGTATCATGTAAATAGGGGTTCTCTAGCTTCCACAATTGCCCTGGTTCTTCTGAAAAATTTGATGTGCCAGTAAATAAATACTTTGGATGGCCGTACAGTTGCCTTCCCGCACCACTGAGCCAGTGCACATGTTTAGCACAAGGGAAGATGCCAAGATATCCACGCTGCATCAGAACAATGGCACAGTATGGGGGAAAAAAGGATAAACCACAGGTGCTAAAAATAAACACCCACGAAGACCTTATCTCGCCACTTTCTCTTATTCTTAATTCATCCTAGAGGCACAGAGCTATCTTGAAAAGGCTAGAGGAGGAGGAACTGCGAAGCTGGCAGTTCACGGCATGCAGTTGGGCCTACATTAATCCAGGCATCTGGGATTTTGTAAGAGACATTCTGTTATAAAAGAGAAAAATCAAAACCCATTCCAAGATAGGCACCATCTGAAATCACCTTATTTGGGGCCTCCACAAAAAGCAATGATGTCATAAAGCACCTAGCTGAACAGATGCAATAAAAAAGCATCAGCAGTTAAAGGGGGGGGCTCTCTTTTCCAGGATGGAGGGAGCAAGGTAAGAAGTTGCAAAGAAAACCTTTGCATTCCCAGACTGATTTCATGTTTACAGGATCGATATTTTCACACCCTCTTGCCTCTGTTGTAACCTCAGCTACCCCTTTTAATATACAGATAAAAGAATCAGAACAGACCTCTGTAGCTGTTCTCATCTGAGCAGAAGGGGGGAGTGAGCTCATCCTATTACACTAGCTTCTGTGCTGTTCAGACATGCTGAAGTGCCATTCCTTGGTTCTTTTCAGAAGGATCCCCCTCCCTTTAAATCATTTCAGCTTTTAATTTGTTTGCACAATCAAGGAGGCATCAAAGGGGGGCTCGCTTCCAAAATGCAGCACAAGAAAATGGCATCTCTATCTATTTACTCAAAGCATTTACCTTCTGCTTTTCCTGTGCAGCTCAAAGCAATGTACAATTTGTACTTACAATGCCACAATTCAATTTTTTTTTTTAAAAAAGCTGCTTTTAGAGAAGCAGGCAACTTGCTCATTGGGAAGTTAAGGGCAGGGCTTTTTTTGTAGCAGGAGCTCCTTTGCATATTAGGCCACACAT
Organism: Heteronotia binoei; assembly: GCF_032191835.1. NCBI lineage: Eukaryota > Metazoa > Chordata > Lepidosauria > Squamata > Gekkonidae > Heteronotia > Heteronotia binoei. Next base: position 27,073,797 of record NC_083229.1, on the reverse strand, counting down.
CCCTGATGTAGCCAATCCTCCAAGAGCTTACAGGGCTCTTAGTACAGGGCCTACTGTAAGCTCCAGAAGGATTGGCTACATCAGGGGGTGTGGTCTAATTTGCAAAGGAGTTCCTGATACAAAAAAAAAGGCCTGGTTAAGAAATTTTACCACTCAGATCACAGGCCCTTTTCCTTTCCTGGGAGGGGCACCTGCCAAAAAACACTCCACAGTAATTCCAGCTCCCTCCACTCTTTCCTGCAACAGAACAGACTGCCCGTCAGGTAATAAAACACTACCACTTTGGTCTTCCAAATGTGGGGCAGCCAGATCTGGCCACAAGTTGCCAATACCTGGTTTGTACAACCGAGGAACAGGAAGGATAGGCATGAAGAGACTTTGATTTTATCCGGGCCTTGTTTCCTTTTTTCTGCCTCCCTTATTGACTCCTTGATTGCGCAAACAAATTAAAAGCTGAAATGACTTATGGGGGGGGGGGGGATCGTTCTTAAAAAAAAAAAGATTGCGCAAAAGAACTTAAGAGTAATGCTGTGGTTACAAGAATTAGCTGGCAAGTGACCAATTCAAGTCTTACTTTAGCCGCAAGCTGAGTAGGTGGCCTCAGGCAAGCTTCTCTCTTTCAGCCTCAGCGGTCCCATCTGCAAAATTGGGGCAAAAATACCACCACTCTGACTGGGTTGCTGAGAATGTAGGTTTGTGAAACCCTCAAAATTAACTCTACAAATGCTTTATGCATAATATTTATTAGTGAATTCCTTAATCAAAGGAGAAACGCTGCTATTGCCAAGAAAGCATATTTTTATTGCGGATTTCAAACAATATGAAAACAGATTACGTTCTGCCAAATTCTCTCCAGAAAAATAAGGGACAGGTGGATGTTAAAAGGCGAACTGGAAAGAGCTAGTAATAAGGGAATAAGCAGCCACCAAGGAAAACTGCTGCAGAACAAAAGAAGCATCTTTTGCCAAATGAAAGAGCCATATTTTCAGAAATGGGAGTGTGCACAAGCAACATAAAGGCCCACTCTAAGCAAACAGCCAACAGCAAGTCACCCCAGTACATCTGTTTATGGGAGGGGCTCCTTTTGAAAACCCAGTTCTTTGTTATCCAAAAGCTAAAAATGTGTGAGATTCAGCCCAGCACATGGGACACTTCAAATCCAATCCCCCCCCCCCTTTCAAATCTTCTTCCCATCACAGATGGTACATTTCTGAGCAGCATCATTTCAAGATTTAAAACAGCCTCAGTGAAGTCTCTGAAAGATTACTGCTGGGAACAAAAATGTTCTTGGTCCATTTGGGCAAAATGTTCCTGGTTTTTTTTTTTTGCTCATTATCCATTAGCTAAAAAGATATTCCATCTACAGCAGAACAATAGAGACATCCACATGTCAAGAGGGCTATGGGAACACTCAATGCTCACTGCTCAAAATGAACACTGTAATCTTATGAATACAAAAATGACTTCATTGACTAACATCATGGGACAGAAAGGAGGAGGGAGGAGACATATGAGAAGGTTTCGGAAAGCTGAAAATCATGCCCCCCTCTTTTTTATTCAAGTTCAAGCAATTTGAAGGTTGACACAATGTAAAGCTAAGCGCCAGACGACAAAAACAGCAAGTCTTGTTTTCCCAACGAACAGCGTTAATTAGAGCTGGCATCTCTAAGCATCTCTGACTGGAGCAGCGGCCATCTTGTTTAAGTGACAACCTTTGTGGCAGGGAGCAGACAGTCATGGGAACCGAGACTGCAAGCAGATAAAGTGGTCCTGTTGATAATTACCGCTGATCCTACATAACGCTTTGTATCTCCCAGAGCGCTTCACAAACATTACCTCATTAATTTTCTAAAACACCCCCTGCAAGGCAGGGGGGAAAAAGAGAGAGAAGGTTAGCAGCCCCATTTCTGTAAATAGCAGAAAACAAGCACTGGGCCTACCTTCCCTCTGTTACAGTGCTGCAAAAATGTAGCATATATCTTGGATCTGGCTTCACTGACCGAATTCTTGGCTAGGACCAGCATGACATGATACAAGAATGGAAGGGCGTGGGGAATGGGGATTGTGCTAAGAAAAACTTAGCTCTGAGGCCAAAGAGGCAACTCTCCCCTCACCAGAATATGTTTCGCAAGGTGGGATACTTATAAATGTACACAATCGGCATATTCCCTTCTGAGAACGAAAGCTGGCCTCCTGCCCCATGCAGAAAATATTTGCTACTGTTTTTTAAGAGCTGGTCTGTCTTACTCAAGAAAGGGGGCTTAAAGGTTTTGAAAAAGCTTCTGTAATACCATCATGACAGAGGGTAGTGACTGACACAAAATGTCCAGTCAGGTCCTAGAGGGTTTTAGGCAGAGGATTGAATCAAGATTCACAAGGGAAGAAAGAGAAAATCTGAGTTCAGATGATAACAGCAGACAGTCAAGATGGAGTTGGGGGGGGGGGGAGGAGAACAGAATTCAAGGCACAAATATGAGGGGAGGGCAGGGCCGGCACTAGATTGTCTGACTCTCTAGGCAAGGTTAACTTCTGGTGCCCCCCCCCCCCCGCAATGATAACATCACCAAGTCACTTGGCCACACCCAATTTGGCACCCTCAGAAGGCTGGCGCCCTGGGGTAGGGGTGGCCAACGGTAGCTCTCCAATGTTTTTTGCCTACAACTCCCATAAGTCCCAGCCAACATGGCCAATGGCTGGGGCTGATGGAAGTTGTAGGCAAAAAACATCTGGAGAGCTACCATTGGCCACCCCTGCCCTAGGCAATCACCTAGTTTGCCTAGTAGTAGGGCCGTCTCTGGGGGAGGGGGCGTTCCAGAAAGAACAGGCAAGCCAAACAGGCAAAAGCGACCAGTCTCAAAAAGAAGGGGAGCCTTGGCATATAAATCTAAATGTACCCCTGCCTCAAGTCCATGCCCTGGCTTGCCCATACTTCAGGCTCAGTTTGAAACTGGCTTGCCAAGCACCATTTGTTATCTCCTCTGCCACTGCATCTACCATGCAAAAGTATGGTATGGCTGCTGTGGAGTCTTTCAAGACTCTCAGTGCGACACCTTTGTTTAACGCACACGAAACTACTTTATACCGAACCGGGCCATTGGTTCATCAAGGTCAGTAGAGTTTACTCAGATTGTTAGCAGCTTTCCAAGATCTCAGGTCTTTCACACCACCTACTTCCTGGTCCTTTCAAGTAGAAATGCTGGGAACTGAAACCGGGACCCTTCTGCATGCCAAACAGATGCTCTACCACTGAGCCGCAGTCCCTCCCATTATTCCCTGGAAGCCTTCATTGGAGCATTTGGGGTACAATGATGATGTAAGCCTGCCTAATATTGAGTCTGACCAATGGTCTATAAAGTGTCTGTCAAGACTGGCAACATCTCCCAGGGTGCCAAACAGAGGGCCTTTCACATCACCTGCAACCTGTAACAGTTTCTCTCAGCCTCACCTACCTCACAGGAAGGGAAAGAAAAGGAGATTGTAAGCTGCTCTGAGGCTCCTTCAGGTATAAATCCAATTTACTGGGGATTGAACTTGGGAGCTTTAGAATGCAAAGATGTATCCCTTCCCTGTGAGATCTCTAGTTCCACTGGATCCTGATGTCCCAGTAGGATGATCAGAATCAATAGGAATTATGTTTCCCATGGATCTTTGCACCTCAGATGCTGCTGAAGGTAGTACTGAAGGTGAACCCAGGTCTTCCCACTGCGAGAAGCTGTCTCAGTGTTGCCACTGTAACTACTGGGCAGGTTTGGGGGAAAGCAAAAGTGCAGTTCAGGGGGTTGGGGGGTGGGCAGAGGTTAGAAACCTCCAAGCTCAATTACAGGGCTGACCTTCTGAACAGGCTTCAATATGAACAGAGCTGCTTCTTCATTGTACCAAAGATAAAACTGAGTCAATCACATTCCAAACTAAGCCAAGCTATGGGAGCTTGCCTTTCACTAGGAAAATATGGGTTGGTAAAAAAAAGAGCTCCGTGGTGCAGAGTGGTAAAGCTGCAATACTGCAGTCTGAGCTCTCTGCTCATGACCTGAGTTCAATCCCGGTGGAAGCTGCTTTTAGGTAGCCAGTTCAAGGTTGACTCAGCCTTCCCATCCTTCCAAGGTCGGTAAAATGAGTACCCAGCTTGCTGAGGGGAAAGTGCAGTTGACTGGGGAAGGCAATGGCAAACCACCATTAAAAAAGTCTGCCATGAAAACGTTGTGATGCGACATCACTCCAGAGTCAGAAACGGCTCGTGCTTGCACAGGGGACTACCTTTTTAAAAACAGTCAAGGAAGACTGTCAAAGGGGAAAGTCTGCTAAAAAGTCGCTCTGGATGGGGGCAGCAAACCTAACCCCCCTTCCCAGCTTTGCTGCTGATTCACAAGCTTCAAATGAAAGTCAGAAGAACATTACATTTTTAAAATTCTTTCCCATTGCTGTCAGTCTGGCCAAACCTAAGAGTAATTATTCCCTCTGATACCACATTACTGGCAGAATACAGCAAAGACTGGAAAGGACTACTGGCGAAGGTTAAAGCAGAAAGCACTAAAGCAGGATTACAGCTGAACATCAAGAAGAACAAAAATAAAGACTACTGGGGAATTATACAACTTTTAAGGGTGACAATGAAGAAACCGACATTGTTGAGGCTCTCCACAATCAATCAAAAAGGGAGACTGCAACCAAGAAACCAAAAGGAGATTGAGACTGGGAAAGGCAGCCATGAAGCAGCTAGAAAAAATCCTTAAGTGTAGGGTTGTGTCACTGCTGACCACTATCAAGAGTCCAGGGATTTTCTGTAGTAGGAACTCCTTTGCATATTAGGTCACACACTCTTGATGCAGCCAATCCTCCTGGAGCTTACAGTAGGCCCTGTACAAAGAGTCCTGTAAGCTCTTGGAGGATTGGCTACATCTGGGTGTGTGGCCTAATATACAAAGCAGTTCCTGTTACAACAAAAAACGCCCTGATCAAGACAATTCATACCACAGCATTCGCCATTACTACATATAGTTGTGAAAGATGGACAATTAAGAAAGCTGACAGGATGACTCATTCAAAATGTGGTACTGGAGGAGAGTTCTGTGGGTACTGTGGACCACCAAAAAGACAACTGAGTGGGTACTAGATCAGAGCAAATTTGAACTCTCCCTGGAAGCTAAAATGACTAAACTGTGGCTATCCTATTTTGGTCACATTATGGGAAGACAAGAGTCACTGGAGAGGACAATCATGCTAGGAAATGTTGAAGGCGGCAGGAAAAGAGGAAGACTCAACATGAGATGGATTGACTCAATCAAGGGAGCCACGGCCCTCAGTCTGCAAGACCTGAGCAAGGCTGTTAACGAGAGAACATTTTGAAGGTCAGTAAGTCAGAGGGTCGCCAAGTGACGTGATGAACATAAGAACATAAGATAAGCCATGCTGGATCAGGCCAGTGGCCCATCCAGTCCAACACTCTGTGTCACACAGTGGCCAAAAAACCCAAGTGCCATCAGGAGGTCCATCAGTGGGGCCAGGAGACTAGAAGTCCTCACACTGTTGCGGATGACACTAAATTGTTCAGGGTGGTGAGAACCAGAGAGGATTGTGAGGAACTCCAAAGGGATCTGCTGAGGCTGGGTGAGTGGGCGTCAACGTGGCAGATGCGGTTCAATGTGGCCAAGTGCAAAGTAATGCACATTGGGGCCAAGAATCCCAGCTACAAATACAAGTTGATGGGGTGTGAACTGGCAGAGACTGACCAAGAGAGAGATCTTGCGGTCGTGGTAGATAACTCACTGAAAATGTCAAGACAGTGTGCGTCTGCAATAAAAAAGGCCAACGCCATGCTGGGAATTATTAGGAAGGGAATTGAAAACAAATCAGCCAGTAACATAATGCCCCTGTATAAATCGATGGTGCGGTCTCATTTGGTGCAGTTCTGGTCGCCACACCTCAAAAAGGATATTATAGCATTGGAGAAAGTCCAGAGAAGGGCAACTAGAATGATTAAAGGGCTGGAGCACTTTCCCTATGAAGAAAGGTTGAAACGCTTGGGACTCTTTAGCTTGGAGAAACGTCGACTGCGGGGTGACATGATAGAGGTTTACAAGATAATGCATGGGATGGAGAAAGTAGAGAAAGAAGTACTTTTCTCCCTTTCTCACAATACAAGAACTCGTGGGCATTCGATGAAATTGCTGAGCAGAAAGGTTAAAACGGATAAAAGGAAGTACTTCTTCACCCAAAGGGTGATTAACATGTGGAATTCACTGCCACAGGAGGTGGTGGCGGCCACAAGTATAGCCACCTTCAAGAGGGGTTTAGATAAAAATATGGAGCACAGGTCCATCAGTGGCTATTAGCCACAGTGTATGTGTGTATATAAAATTTTTTGCCACTGTGTGACACAGAGTGTTGGACTTGATGGGCCGTTGGCCTGATCCAACATGGCTTCTCTTATGTTCTTATGTTTCAAGCACCAAAAATACAGAGCATCACTGCCCCAGACAGAGCGTTCCAAAAATAGGTTGTGGCTAAAAGCTACTGATGGACCTCCACTCCATATGTTTATCCAATCCCCTCTTGAAGCTGGCTATGCTTGTAGTCACTGCCACCTCCTTAGGCAGTGAATTCCAAGTGTTAGTGAAGAAGAAGGCACTTACACACGCCTACTCTTGAAATACAAGCTGAGGTAACATCATGAAGGAAGGCTTAACAACACATTCCTTTGTTCTACTTCCACAACCTAGTTTGGGACCCCCAAGTTGCAAACTAGAGAAAGCATTCCCCACATCATCCAGTTAAACCAACCAATCAATTTTTTTTTTATGGTCTACAACCAGCACAGATCATTATACATATCACTCAGAATTTTATGGTCACATTAAAAGTGGTCCCACCTAGTTAAACCCTCAATATAATGGAGGAGGGATTGTTCATCAAAATGGAAGCTCTGAAATGCATCGGCTTAGCGGTGCACTAGACTAGGAATGATCGTACAAGACACTAGAGTTTATCATAATATATAAGTTTCTATTAATGAGGGGACAGGATAAACTGGCCTCTGCCACCAGCCACAGACCCAAACGCTGCTGGGAAAATGTAACACCCCCTCTCTAACCCCTTTCCTGGAAGAACAAGCATCTCTAGGGGAAGACCGGTCTGGCTTCACAAGTCAGCCAGAGCAGCAGCAGCTGCATAGACCTTGCTCCCTCTCCGGACCTGCCAGAAAGCATAATTTGCTCAATTGTCAGTTACAAGACTGCAGACATGAAAGGAAGGTCATTCCATCATCCATCAGTGACTAGAGGTCCAAGAACTGATGCAAAGTTTTGGGTGGCGGATATATTGTTATTCAGTTTTTCCATTGTAAGCCATCTTGAGGACCATTTGACTAGAAGGCAGAGTGTGAAGCTTAAAATTAAACAATTTCAGGGCTCTAAAGTTTGTTCTGTTGAAATAGAAAATTCTCAACATTAAAAATGTGGAGCTCAGAAGTCTGGGAGAATCTCTTGTACTTTGGCCAATGGAATATTACCTCGTTGGGGCACTCAGAATGTGCCATGTCCCAACACCGAAAGTGTACAGTGGCTCAGAGAGCTGTATCTCTCCTGGGGTCAAATGGAAACTTGCTGGGTGACCTTGGGCCAGTCACTCTCAGACTAACCTACCTCACAGGGTTGGTATGAGGATAAAATGGAGCAGGGGAGAATGACGTAAGCCGCTTTGAGTCCCCATTGGGGAGAAAGATAGGGTATAAATAGAAGTCAATGAATGATATCATCCAAAATGAATCATCCAATGAATGATATCATCCATAACCCAGTTGGTGAAGTGGTCTGCAACTGGACTGAACAGGGGATTTAAGTAGGAGGGTGCACACACACACACGACAAAAATGTAATGAACACAGACACATGCACACAGAGTGATACACTAATTAGCTTGGATTAATTCATGAAGCTCATTAAGATCCCTGCAAACCTTCAGTGACCTCTTCTTTCTCCCCTGATGTTTACCACAGCTGCCTACCAGCACCAATAAAAGACTTTGCTCCCTAAGCAGCAGATGGTTGAAGGATAACATAAGGCTAAACTGAGATGCCAGCAGAGGGTCAACTGACCAAGTGTCTTTCCCGTAAACCTCTTCTGCTCAGATAAGAAGAGAAAGGTCAGCTGAACCTACATGAACTCTGTTAAATGCAAGGAGTTTGCCCTTAAATCCATTCTATGTCTTCCATGAGGCCTCCTTAACCCCTTACAGCTCTCCTGAAGTCCAAACATCAATGTTCTCATAAGCAGAACTCACAGACTGAATATTCAAAGGGCTTCCCATATACAACAGTGTAAGGAAAGCCCCCTACTTTTCATACATATGGACATCGTGATCACCAGTATGGTTGCCAGGGTGCCTGGAGTTTTAACTCTCACACATCTGCTCTAAGAAGTGGACTTTGCTTACAGTTACTAAGGCTTATGTGGCAGCTTTGCATTCTACACCTCTGGATGCGTGTTAGCCAGAACTCTGCTCCTTGTGTGCCCAGTCTTGGCCGCTGCAGTGGAAGAAGCCAAGCCACCATGTTTCCAGCCTGTTTCCATGAACCAAAGGCTAACACCACCAGAATCCATCTTGCTTTCCTGATTCCATCTCCAGCATCTGCTTCAGCTTTTGCATAAGGCGATCAAGCTTATCCAAGCATACCCTGCCAGACCACTCAAGCCTTTTGTCTAACGAAACCCAGAACAAAGACGGCTGCTCAGAAGATGATGAGAAAAGAAGAAGAACATCTCCTGTCACAACTAAGTCTTTTGTCCACACCGGGGATACCTAGGTCAATATTTGATTCCCTATTGTCACCTTCCCAGATAAGCCCACTTAATCCCAAGTACCTAGCCATTTCCATACTGACACCCCTGGAGCCGCCTCAGGCCCTGTCGCAACCTGGAAGTTTCCAGGTTGCCCAGGACGAAGGTGAAGTTCATTGGTCAAAGCAAACACCCAATTGGGTGTCACCACGGGACTCGCCATTGGCTCTGCTAATGTCCAGCCTTCATGGTCATCACAGAGCCTCCCATTCCTCCTCCCCGTTGCCTCCCATCCCCTAAGGGCTCAGGTGAGGCCTTATAACCTGTGGACTAGCTACCCACAGGTGTGCATCTAACAGTATCCCAGGTCCGCTGTCTAGATCCATCCCCAATTCTGGCCACAGTTTTGGGTCCATTTCCCCTGTCCTCTTATGTCGCCATTGGAACCTTCCTCGAAGACTACGATGGTAAATATTACCCTGTCTGTTTACCCTTATATGTTCCCCTATCAATCTATCTGTGTTTCTTAGGCCTGTGTGAATGTGTGATTGTATTGTATTTTTATCTTGTGTGGAAGAACTATTATTCTAAATAAATTACAATTGGTTTTTATTAAATTAGAGTCCTTTTTATTGAGCATTTACCCTCTGGATGGTTGAGCCTGGTATAAATTGGTAAAAAGATTCCTAGTGAGCCAGGTGCCCACCTAACTAATTCCCCAACCTTGTTTTGAGGGCATTTTGGCTAACAACAGTTCTTAGAACAGCACTGTATATGGCCTGAAAATGCACAAGGTTCAGAAACCTTGCTGAAGCCAAGCAGGTTTTGGTTTGGTCCTTGTCTGAATGGGACACCTCCTGGATATGGACAGGCAGGGCTTTTTTTTGGAAGCAGGAACTTCTTTGCATATTACCTCTCAGATGTAGCCAATCCTCCTGGAGCTTACAGGGCTCCAGAAGGATTGGCTACATCAGGCAGTGTGGCCTAATATGCAAAGGAGCTCCTGCTACCAAAAAAAGCCCTGTGGACAGGTACTCTGCCTTGAGACCAATGCCAAAAGAAAGACAGGATACAAACAAATAACCAAATAAAAGCAGAGCCAGTATTACTGAGCCGGAAGATAGGCTGAGGCCAAGAGAACAGCAGATTGCCTGAGACCACCTAGTGAATCTCTGGCTGAGACAAGATGTAAGCCAGACATTTCCTGAATCACAGCTCAGTTTCTTAGGCATTACAGTACAACATATTGTACTACTAACAAGACAGACTGATAGATAAAACGAACCAGTGCAATGACGCGGGTTACTACAGCAGATCCTATGTGAATCATGCCCAAGAACATTCATAGACAAGCAAGATGCCCTTGGACAAGCTGGCCAGCAGACGATGCATCTTTGCACAGTATATAGGTCTTTATGAAGTTGCCTTCAGATGCATCCCAGCCAAACAAAGCTCTAACCACATTTAAGCCTTGGAAAGAACTTTGAAGGAGGACGTTGCTTTGCAGAAAGCTCTCGTTTGATTTAGGAGTCAGTGAGAGGCATGCGAATGGCAAACAACATTTTTATTTATGCTTGGCTGCTAAACATCTGCAAGCAGGGCAATGACATCCAGTCAATCAATACGCCCAGTGATCTGCTGACACCTCTTGTTTTAGAATTGGGTTCTTAGAAACATTAATATGTTTTTGCTGTTCACTTACTCACTGGATGATTTTGCTGTTCCTTCACTTACTGGATGGAACGCAGCCACAGCCTTGTCTACTCAATGGTTTTTGAGAAAGATAGCCAACAGACTAGCTGTGACTGAAAGGACCGTACTAAAAATAATTGAGGAGAGGTGATGCTGGGATTGGCAATATTGCCTTGGCATCCACCCAGCCTGACTGTTGACATCAATACATTCGTCATCGCTTACCAAGAGATCCACTCAGCTTTTCAGAGAGAAAAATTACAACTGTAATGCTATGACAAATTATTTGTCAAGAGACCACTCTTCTCTGCCATGGTGCATGGAGAGCAATGAAGAGAAAGCGAGAAGGAACCAGGGCAAAAGGACCTGGCCTCTTTAGGACTGATCCCACAGGGGACAGAATGCTCCTCCCTCTCTTCCTTCATTGGACCCCCTAGACAACAGCCGGCGCTTTCCTGTCTCGTGTGTTGAGAATCAATGATTTAGAACAGGGGTTCTTAGCCTTTAGTCTACCAAGAATGCAATATCATCACTGAATTCCCATTAAGCCACAAGGGAAAAAAATGCTAGGACATAAAAACTGCACTCCACACAAGACACATTTATTGATATAGGTATATAAAGATCTCAGGAGTACTTGAAGGAGACCCTTGTACCTGGTGGCCATCAGCCAACTCCTAAATGTTAGGCTTGTTTCCCATTTCCACTTTTTTACAGGCCTGGGGAAGAAATCTAGGATTCTATGCTCAGGGCTGAGTAAGCAATACAAGTTTACTTTCCTGCAGTCAGAAGTCATTTTGAGTGGGTTAAAGCTACCTAAATTCCCCCGTGTCCCCAGAATTCTGAATGTCCCTCTCAGATTTGTAGATCAGTACTTGGGAATCATATGGACCCCATTAAAAATCACTGCTTGGGAAGTCCAAGGTCATATCTTGAGGTCATTTTTTGGATTCTGGGGGAAAGAATGCTTATCACTGGTGGGATCCAGCCACCTTTTCCACTCAGACTTCTAGAATTCTCCTCTCTCCCAAAGCTCATAATCCCATATTGGGTTTGCCCATTCAGGTCCCATGATTTCCAGCATTGCCATTTCAGGTGGCCACAGGGGTCCCCTCATTTTGGTTTCATGAAACAGCAAAGCTGGTTGGATCCAACCGACTACTGCTCAGAGGATGTGTGTTTCCAAATAGAGGGGGCCAATTGGGGCTGCCCTGGGCCCACATCCGGCCACTGACTCATTCAAGAGGGACTCTGGTCATCTAGAGGGTAGCCTGATCATAGCACTGCTTTCTGCTTGACCTTGAAGACTCCTTTTCTTCAGCACTTGGGAACTGAGATGGAGTTTCAGAGTGAAGCTCTCTCAACTGTTAAGAGATTACGTGCATACTTAGGTAGCCAATTTAACATTTATAGACTAATTCCAGGATAACGGCTGAGAGCACCAACTTGTCATAAGAAGTTACGAACCGTATTTCACCGCAATATTCGCTGTTGTTAAAAGCAACATGTTCTTGGATTGTGTGTTGGACAAAAACATACTTGCAGTAACTGAGAGATTCTGCAGCTAAGTATCAGCTTTAAGTTGGGGGTCGTAGAAGAGAATCAGTGCTTTCTTCCTAGAACACTCTCTTCCTGAAGTGCCATCCACAAGAAAACAATCACAGAGATCACAATGATTAACCAAATGGCTCCTATCTATAACTCATGACAAAAAAAGGCAATTTAAACCTTATACACATTTTTTTAAAAAAAAAGCAGGGCAGAAAAGCTGAACTGAAACCCGCAGGCGGTAAATACCAAAACCTCACAAAATATTGTTGCCTAAAAAGCATATAAATCATAGATTGTTTTTGCCTTGGCTTTGAGCTTGGAGTTGGGTCAGATGAAAACAGAGCTCTGTTAGTTAAGAAGAGAGAAGACATAAACAAATTACTAACATGAGACTCTCTCATGCTGGGAGCAGGGGTACTAATTCCACAGATGACAAGAATGAGAGGCTTAGACACAGTGACCAAAAAGGAAAGAATCATCAGTGCGTGCCTTGTACAAGTAGGTGTCCATAAAAAGAATCAAACAGCACAGGCCTAAGGCAGTGGTCCAGTGCCAACCTCTTAAAACAGGGTGAAGAGACTGGCTGCAGGCTGCCAGGTTCAATCTCCCCTCTTAACTATTTTCTCCCCTCAGCCGAAGCTGCATTTAATGTGAAGCAGGTTCTCTCGAAACTACAGCTTGTGAATTCTCTTCATGGCTTCAACTCTTGCTTTAATAGGGAACGTGTTCTGCATTAACCAAGGTTTGCGTCAGGTAAGAGGATCACAGGTAATGCTGACAAGAGATGGAGACCAAATGCTAGAAGACAGAGACTCCAACCCTACCTGCTCCTATGATTTAAGAGTTGGGTGGCATGATATTTCTACTGGGCCACCTCCGCTGTACCTATAGGTGCACCTGCTCCACCCACCTGTTCCATCTACTGGCAGGTATCACCTTTATGCTATTACTGGTGGGAGCTTTACCACTCAGAATATCTGAGCACACATACAATGGGAATTTTCTGAGAGTACTTTAACCACATTAAAACCATCTTGTAATTTATGTTATAGTTGTATAGACCTGAATTGTATTGTATTATGTTTTAATTTTCAAACTGTTATCATCATATGTTGTAACCCAGCCTAAACCCTGCTTGTGGGGAAGGGTGGAATAAAAATTGAATTAAATAAATAAAATAAAGCCAGAACAACAATTCAAGATCTGAACAGCAAAGCATAAATTGTGGGACACAAATAGAAAACAGCAAAATGAGCAGACTGAAACTGTTCCCAGTGATAAGGGGGTGAGGAGATATTCATCCCCAGTCCAAGCAAGAATGTCTGCTGTAGGGAAATGGGAGAAGCCAGAACACACAATGCAAACCAGTGATCCTCTCACTTCTCTTGTGGCAAACTAGCCCCTACCACTCTGTCTAGCCCCCACCATTCTATTTGCATAGCCCAACCTTTCCTTCATTTCCTGGTCACGTTAAAGTGTGATGGAACCTTCAGATCTGGCTTTTTAGATGTACAGATTGAAACATGATAGGCAGTAGTAAATTCTAAAAGCAATTATCTTTCCAGTGACTATGGTTCCTTTTATGAGGAAGGAGGAGAGAGGTTCTTAACTCAGGGAATGAAACTTTTAAAAGTTATGGGGGGGAAATCCCAATGAAAGAATACATGCAAACATACAACAAATATATGCTCTGGCATGCACTAATACATAGCCCAAAGAAAAAATATTTGAAGCTTTTATCAGAGAGACTTCTGAAATGGACTGATAATCTTCATTTTAAGGAGCTAAATACGTGAGGATTGCAACCAGCCACAACAGATGGAAGAACACAAGGTAGCACTGAGGTGATTACAATCGGCATGGAAAGCAGTCGTACCTCTCAATATTTAAATGATAGCTTGGGGGTAGATGAGAGTCGTGACTTTTCTTTTTTTACAACTTCTTTTTCAAATTAGCTTAATTCAAATAAGGACGTAATTAAAAAAAGGAGTAACATTCCATAAGCCGGTTCTTTGCTGAAGTTTCCATGCAAATAAAACAAACCCACACACCCTCTTTTCCCCACTCCTTTTGTTGTAAGCTAAATTAGCATTAGAACATTTAGCTACTTAAGAGGGTAGCCGTGTTGGTCTGCAGTAGAAGAGCTAGATTCAAATCCAGCAGCACCTTAGAGACCAAACAGATTTTTGGGACAGGAACTTTTGAAAGCTCCTTTGCCGGATATCTGAAGAAGGGAGATTAGACTCTCCAAAGCTTATGCCCTCCTAAATCTGGTTGGTCTCTAAGGTGCTACTGGACACAAATCCAGCAGTTGAACTTTAATCTGAATATTATAATTATCAATACTTTTGAAACAGCCTAAGCTTAAAACCCCGGTATGCAGGAGAGAAGGTCTGGCCTGTGGTACTTCTCCCTGACATACTGATTTTCTATGCGGACAGCACTGTTTTAGTACACAGAAGAATATACAGCCATATGAGCCCAACTTGAAGCCTGAAACTAGCTAGGGGTTTACCACTGCTGTGTGAACTGAGAAGTCAATTCACGGCAGACACAATGGACTGCTGAATAGCTGGGACTTTTGTGCCGATAATGTAACACCTAGCCACAAGTGGACCAAATATGGACACCGTTTTCCTGACCTGAAATTGCCCCGGGAGCTGCTGTTTGCCATGTCCAGGAAACTTGTGTGTACCCCGAGGGTTACATGTACATTTCTAAATTGAAGCAAGCAGAAGCTTCCGAAGGTCCTTTTCTGGTTCGGCAAATGGCATTAAGTAGGGCTAAGCTTCTCCCCTCTCCGTACATCACAGGGCCCACCCATATTGGCCTCACGTGCACCTGGGGATTAAGTTGCCCATGTTCAAAACCGGGGCTTCATCTGTAATGTGTGACCCACCCCAAGCCACAGTGACTGGCTCATGGTTATTACGTCAGCCTCATAACAGTGAGAACTGGATCCCTGATCTCTCTGGCCAAAGTCCTCAACAAGGTGTGTTTGGAAGCCGTAGTGTCACCAACAGCCTCTCTGGAGACAAGCTAATATTATTAAGAAGGGTTTTCAAAGACAGAATAAACTGCAGATATCAACATAAAGTACTTCCAAGTGGAGGGAAATGTGGAATGGTTTTCAACAGTGTTTTTTTTTTTAAAGACGAGTTTTGAAATAAGTATTTTTATATGCAGTGGAGAACACGTCACTGGGGTTCAAAATTTTCCATGTGTCACTCACTTTACCTTAATCACCATGCATTAGTTGAACTCAATTATTTTAATCAGTCAAAGTTTTATAGAACTGCTTTCCCTTTATTCTTTCCCTTTATTTTTTCCCCCTAAAAAAATAAAAAATTAGTTTGGCAAGCTAAACAGCAGACAGATTTTTTTTGAGAATGTAAGTAATTAGCATTCTCTACATTTTTTTAAATTTTATCTTAATGATGCTGACAACTTTTTTGACAATCTTCAGTCCTCCCACATAGGAAGAATTTTGATATATCAACAGAGGCTGGAAAACTATAAAAATGATGGCGTATTGAGAAAAGTTGAAGGCAAAGCATGTGATAGAGGCAATTAATCCTTTACAAACTTTAGCTGATAAAACTTGGGGGGGAAACTGCGAAAAGGGAAGTTGGGATGATAGAGCTGCAATACTGTAATTTAAAATCCTATCTATCTGCCCACCCTACAGCACCCCTTAGCATCTCTACCCATCATCAGTGTTGTATAGTGATTGGAGTGTTGGACTAAAATCTAGGAGACCCAGGTTTGAATACCCATGTTGCCATGGAAACTTGCTGGGTGACCTTGGGCCAATTATGCACACTCAGCCCTAAACTACCTCACAAGGTGGTTGTGAATATAAAATGGAGGACAGGAGAATGATGTAAGCCATTTTGGGCGCACCCTGGGGGAAACGATGCGGTATCAATGAAGCAAATCAGTTTATCTATCAGTAAACCAACCACAGAAGAGTAGCCCGAAGTCTTCTGAGACGTCTGAAGATCCACCAAGTGTAATAGCTGTGCAATGCAAAGAAGAGTTGCACCATTCTAAGCCCACTGAATTCAGAGGACTTCTAGAATGCAACACTGCTTAGAGTGCCAGCATGGTATAGCGGTTAGGAGCAACAGAGTCTAATCTAGAAAACCAGCTGCAATTCCTCACTCCACCTCCACATGAAGCCTGCAGGAAGACCATGGGCCAGACACAGTTCTCTCAGAGCTCTCTCAGTCCCACCTGCCTCACAAGGTGGCAGTTGTGGAGAGGGGAAGCGAAGACGATTGTAAGCCACTAACTTCTTATAAGGTAAAGAACAGTGGTGTATAAACACCTACTCTTCTTTTTAGGACTATGTCTCAGAGTCAGAAACGACTGGTGTTTGCACAGGGGGACTACATTTACCTTTTTAACATCCGGACTGGGAGCTAGTTATTTAAGCACTGTAACATGGCTGCATGATACTTGGAGAGCGGAATTCAGGATCAGTACCTGCAGATATTTCATTATTGTGGCATGCAGGTTTTATTATCATTGTTAACTAGCAGTAGTTAAATAAAATCCTAACTGACTGAATGTAAATCAGTCATTTTCTCTCAGCCTAACCTACCTCACATGGGTGTTGTGAAGGGAAAATGTGAAGGGGAATCCTTCCTGTATACCACCTGGAGCTCCTTTAACAAAGGATAGGAGAAAACTGTAATAGAATTCAAGACAACCACTTTCTTTTGTAACATGGGGCATTGTAAAAGTCTTTGTATACACTAAGAAAATCCACGATGAGTAACTTTTTGCTTACTATTTAACACACTTTAGTTTCTATTATGTTTTGGCCCTAGGCTTGACAACCTCCCACTATTACAACTGATCTCCAAACAATCATGATCAGTTCCCCTGGAGAAAATGGCTGCTTTTCCCAGCTGAGGCCCCTCCCCTTCTCCAGGCTCTGCCTCCAAAATCTCCAGGTATTTCCCAACCCAGAGCTGGCAAACTATTTGGTCCTAGTAATTTTAAGATCCCTCTCAGTTTTATTTTGCTTCTATTGCCATCTTATTTATCACTGCTTGGGCAGTTGCTTTGTTATACTGCAGAGGCCTTCCAACTAATTTCACTTCCCTGCTTTTCCTTACCTAACGGACAGAATCTGTAGTTTTCTCCATTCTGGAATTAGTCTTCCAACAATTAGATTAATTCATCTAAATTTCCCCAGAAGGAAACACCATCATGCCCTGTCTCCACGTGTTTGTGTACATAACATCTGTGTGCCCAATATTTGAACAGCTGTTCAGGGCAGCCCATGCTAGCCTTGTCCACCAAAGAAGTCTTCTGAATCACATAGCCCATATCTGTGTGGGCTTGCCCAGAGTGACTTTCAATAGGCAGAGCTTAAAAGATTAAGCTTTTACAAAAAGTTATGTTCACAGTTCTCAGTTTACATAGGGGTGTGACACAAACCGCCTCTCAGGTAGACCAGGCCCCACAGAGTAAACCAGATTTTTCTATTCAAACAGTTTTCCCTCACACACCCTATCCGTAGTGTTGTGTTCAGCTTCCATGTGAGCTTTACGTATCTGTGTCCTACACACAATTCCTTCTTCTGAGGTAGATGAGCCTATGTAAAGTCCTGAGTCCATCCCCAGTCTGCCATGAACATTTCTGGTGATCCTGGGCTAGTCATTCTCTCACCCTGGTGCAGTGGTCCCCAAAGGCGTGCCCACCACTCTGTGACAGAATTCCAAAGGTGCCCACATGCTCAAAAAGACTGGGAACCCCTATCAGAGCCCATCTCACAAGGATGTCACAAGAATAAACCACAGGAGAGGAGAAGCATGTGTGCTACATGAATGTATTAAATTTATGGACAGCCAATGTGGTGTAGTGGTTAGAACATCGGACTAGGATCTGGAAAACCCAGGTTTGAATCTCATCTCTGCCATGGAAGTTTCCTGGGTGAGCTTAGGCTGGTCACCCACTCTCAGCCTAACCTACTTCACCAGGATTGTTGTAAAGATACAATGAAGGAGAGGAGAACAAGGTAACCATCTTTGAATCCCCACAGGGAAGAAAGATGAGATATAAATTAAACACTCTCTCTGTATGTGACCTGCTTTCCTTAGGGGTTGGACTGCTTTGTTTCTTCTACTTCTTTCAACTTTGGTCTGTTCTCCATTTGCTCTTTGCCAGCATGTCCCAGTGTCCCTAGAGGGCCTTTAAGACTTTTCAGAAGAAGGACAGACCCTCAATTGCCCAGCTGAGCTGATTCTTCCTTTCTATTCTACCATCTCTACTTTCAGACACACACAAAAATTGCAGAAAAGAGTAAGAAATTCTGTCTTGAGAACTTTTTTGCCACCGAGAGACCCAAATTCCATGTTCTAAGAGACACTGTGAGAAGTAAAGACAATGGTATACCACATAGATTGGATGCCTCTATCTCTTTCCAGGGAGGGTGTCCTAAGGGAAAGGAAGAAATCCATGGCTCTCTCCACCATGCTAACAGAAGTCATAGGGAGGGAAACATTTATGTAAATTCCTTACCATTTGAAAATGAATAGATCCACAAAACAGAGTGACTGTATAAAGTGATCGTTAAACGCAATTCAGCAATTCATTAAAAGCATGTGGTACAGTCCTTGCCCAGTTGTATCACATCAAGACAAAGCTAGAGAAATGCATAACCGACTGTTCCCGAAAGTTTAAACACACACACACACACACACTCCAAGCACAATGAATGCTGGCATATGGCAAATTAGCACATGCACTAGCTTTCCTCTACAGGAAAAAAAATCAGCCATGAAATTCTCTATCTTGGTGGTAACATAGCCTATTCTGTTTGAGACCCTGGACAGCCATTTCCAGTTGGGTTAGACAGACCCCTTGTCTGACGTGGAATAAAAATGCTTCATATATTCTCAGCTGAATGTCCCTCAAGTTTCTAAACAAAACACACACCATTCATATTCTGCTCTCAAAATCTCCTTTTAAGGTTTGCAAAAAAGAAAAAAAAACCTGAAATGTTAAAACAAATACACAGGGGTAGGGTGAGGAATGGGTTAAAATAAGAAATAATGGAAGCAGCACATTTAGCTTTAAGAAACAAATGCCTTCTGTGGCTGTTGCTAGGCAACCACAACAGTATTGCCAGCCATGCCTTGGTTTCTGACAGTAAAAGGCATGGAGAGGTGGCAGGGCTCCTTCCAGGGCTATTTTGGCCTTGAAGGAGGACTCATTGGAGTCCACATTATTGATACCACATTATTTGTATGACTCTCCCAGGCTCAGCTGCTTACTGCTGCCCAACTGTACCTCCAAAATCACTGTGGTACAGTGGTTAGAGTTTCAGACAAGGATCCAGCCATCACTCTACCATGGAAGTTGTTGGTTTCCATGCTGGGTAGTGCCTTGCTAGGCAACATGGCCAGAGCTTTCCTAGGGACAGGCTGCCGGGGGGGGCGGAGCTAAGGACAGGGCAGCAGATAATGGTAAGTTGGTTGGTGGGTGGGAAAGTGAGGAGGAAGCAAGAAAGGGGAGAGGTTGGGGGCGGCGAGAGAAAGAGGGAATAGTGAAGGAAGGGAATTAGATTCCCCCACCTGCAAATCCTTGCAGTCTCCCACTTGTGTGTGTGAAACCTCCCCCACGCTACAAATAGACAGTTTCTATTGCAGCTAGAAAAGAATGGACTTTCTTCTCTTCATCCACGGTTCCTCCTTCACCCTCTTTGACAAGAAGCATACTAAATATAGCTTTCATCAAAGTATGCCCAGGTGTTCATTTAATTTCCGTTTTCTCATGGTCTCACAGCATTTCAGAAATGGCCCTGGACTTATTCCATTAAAAGGCCTTATTTCCTTATTTTCTTGTGTTTTTCTCCAACTCTTCTGGGTGCGGGGTGGAGAAGAGAGAGAGATTTGAGTCCCATAGCACCATATGGAGGGAGGAAAGACAGAAAAAGGAAAGGAAAGGAAAGGAAAGGAAAGGAAAGGAAAGGAAAGGAAAGGAAAGGAAAGGAAAGGAAAGGAAAGGAAAGGAAAGGAAAGGAGAGGAGAGGAGAGGAGAGGAGAGGAGAGGAGAGGAGAGGGGAGGGGAGGGGAGGGGAGGGGAGGGGAGGGGAGGGAGAGGAAAGAAAGAAAGAAAGAAAGAAAGAAAGAAAGAAAGAAAGAAAGAAAGAAAGAAAGAAAGAAAGAAAGAAAGAAAGAAAGAAAGAAAGAAAGAAAGAAAGAAAGAAAGAAAGAAAGAAAGAAAGAAAGAAAGAAAGAAAGAAAGAAAGAAAGAAAGAAAGAAAGAAAGAAAGAAGAAAGAAAGAAAGAAAGAAGAAAGACCAATGCTCAATTTTTCACTGCAATTTCACACATAAACTTCCCTTCAGAAACAGAGCGGACATAATGAATTGTACATTTCATATGGTCTCTGGGGGCAGGAACTCGGTTGCCAGTGGAAGTGTTATTAGGGATTCAGTTGGCAGCATACTCCCTTCAGAGCTATGGCAGAATAAATGCCTCAAGCTCTGTGCCAACAGACGCAGAGCAGCTAATGGCTTATGAATACACTACAAAACAAACCATCAAAAGTTGAAGGAAACTGTAATAACTGTCCCCTTGAGGTTTACCCCATTCAGGAACAAAACTGTGCAAAAACTTTTTCACACACACACTACAAGAACTAGGAACTGCATCCAATTCCTTCCCCACACCCAAAACACACCCAATAACTCTTTAAATTCTCCATTCTTCACAGCCAGCCTCTGCAATAGGATACCCTGCTTTTTCTCCCTGACTTGTCCTCATGTACACCTCACTGCTAGCCCTTGAGAAAATGCATCCTTCTTTGCTGCTTTTGGAAGAAATGTTCAGCCCCTGGGAGATTCTGTTATAGCAGATTGCACATGGAAAAAGATTTGCCTGTGGCTTCCCCTCAGCCTATTCTGCCAACTCAGAGCCTGTCCATGTGATGCTATGTTCATCCAAAAGAGAGCCATCCTTCAGTGACAGACAACAGACAGAATGTCCATGGCATGCCACATCTCCTCACATGCAACATGTCCCCAATGGAGGCCGCGTTCACCACATTCAGTGAGGAACCACCGCTCGGAATGCGGTGTGAACTGGCTTTTCACTCTGTTCAAATATCCATCACGAAACTGAAGAAACAGAGAAGTTTTGCCAATTTCTTCTTCCTTATACTGCATCCCCACCCAAAACTACATGATGCTATGATTTCACACTGTATCAGGTTGCAGATTCCACTGAAGGATTAAAATGGATGACTAAGCAATGGAGAAATCGCCATGGAGAAAGTGGGACGGTAATGCATGACTCTGTAGCCAGTTCTTTCTGCAAATGAGGCTAGAAAAACTTATTTCCTAATACACAAGAACTCTCACAAGTATTTTGTTGCAAGTTGGAGGGGGCTACTGCATATATTACCAATGGCAATGGTACAGGTTTATGATGCTCCCTCCTTCTCTAGGGTCTGAAAGTATCCTTAATTTTATTCTACTTCATTTTATATAACCTTCCTTTCTCCCCAGTTGGTACCCAAAGCCACTTACATCACTTCCAGCATGCACTGGAAATGATGCATCATGCTGCAGTGCCATGGTGACATTCTGGTATTTGGGGAAAAACTCTATGGTAAAAATGGCTTCCACCATAGAGTTTTTGTCAAAATACGAGAGTGTTGCAGCTACATCACAGACATCACAGGCATTCGCCAGAAGTGACATTTTAACCTCATGACAACCCTATGAGGTTTCTCAAGCTGACACAGTGTGAGTGGCCCAAGGATACCCAGCAATCTTTCATTGCAAAGTGGGGATTCAAACCTGGGTCTTCAAAGTCTTAGTTCAACACTCTTACCAATATACCACAGTGGTGTAACATACAGCATTCCTCTTATATTAACATTCATTTGCTAGACCGAGGGTTCTGACTGATTTACAGAATGTATGTCCTGCTTTTCTGGCCACTGAAGCAGGTAACAGTTAGAAATGAAACATTATAAAAGTACTCCCTGATAAACCGAACCTGAAATTATAAATGTCTAATAAAGGTTTTTTTTAAAAAAATTATACAACACAGGGATCTCAATCAAAACATAAAACATGAGGGAGGGAGCATGTTTTGCTGAGGAAACTTTGTGTACTACAAGAGATCTTTCAAAGAGATTCTTACTTAATGTAACAAATGCACTAGTCAGGTTTCAAAGGCTTCACCCTGATCTCACATGAGGCCTTGTACATACTGAACAGACTCACATGGCTGAAAGATTGTAGGAAAGAAGTGGGCATTGTCAAACTGCTTTTCCAAGAGTAGTCCCCATCTGTCCTTTTCTTCTCCTCCTCTTTGAAGAAGTCCTGAGAAGCTCCAAGGGATCTTCAGAGTTTCCAAGAACACAGCTGAAATCTATCACAGAAGTGACACACATGAAATGCTTTCCTGTGGCTTCCCCACAATTGTGATGATCTTTCCCCCCTGGAATTTCAAAGCCAAAAGTTTGAGAATCTTTGAAAACAGCCTAGGACTCCCCCCCCCCCCCCCCGCCCCTGTGTGAAGTTCCTGAGTAGCATTTTTAAGCTCCAAGCTCAGGAACTTTTATATGGGAGAAAGCATCAATGAAAATGTGGTTCAGGTTCCAACTGTAATGGACACATCCAATTAAAAATAAAAATAAAAATGAGGAATGTGTGCTGTGAAGTTGCTTCTGACTTTTGGTGACACTATGAATTAATCGCTTCCAAAATATCCTATAATGAACAGCCTCACTCAGGTCTTGCAGATTGAGGGCTGCAGCTTCCTTGATTAAGTCAAACTATCTCGTGTTGGTCTTCCTCTTGTCTTTCCCAGCGATTCTTGTTTTCTCATCATGTGATCAATGTATGTTTGGTCATTTTAGCTCAGGCTTGATTTGATCTGGTGGTGAAGATATTGGATTTATATTCCTTACTATACGCTGAATCTCAGAGCGCTCATAATCTCCTTTACCTTCTCCCCACACACCGACACCCACACAACAGGCACCCTGTGAGGTAGGTGGGGCTGAGAGAGCTCTTACAGCAGCAGCCCTTTCCAGGACAACTCCTATGAGAGCTATGGCTGACCCAAGGCCATTCCAGCAGCTGCAAGTGGAGGATTGGGGAATCAAACCCAGTTCTGTCATCAAGTCACAACTTGACCTACCATTCTTAGCGTTCGAGATCTGATGAGATCAGGCTACAAGAAGCAATTCGCTGAGTCAGGTGATTTGATCTAGAACTTGCTTTTTGGCAAACGAGGAGAACTAAGGCTGCCAAGCCCTGACCAGAATAGCCAGGCTAACCCAATCACACCAGATCTTAAAAGCTAAGCAGGGTCAGCCCTGGCTAGTATTTGGGTGGGAGACTTCCAAGGAATACCAGGATCATGACATGAAGGCAGGCAATGGCAACCACCTCTGAGTATCTCTCGCCTTGAAAACCCCATGGGGTCGCAATAAATCAGCTGTGACTTGAGGACACTTTCCACCACCAGCAGGATTGCCAAATCTGGGATGGGAAACTCTTGGGTTTTGGGGGGTGGAACTTGTGGACGGCGGAGTTTGGGGTGGGAGCTTAGCATGGATGCAATACCATAAAGTCCACCCTCCAACGCTGCCATTGTCTCCAAGGGAAATGATCTCTGTAGTTTGGACATTAGTGACAATTCTGGGCAGGGCTTTTTTGTAGCAGGAACTCCTTTGCATATTAGGCTACACACCCCTGATGTAGTCAATGCTCCTGGAGCTTACAGTAGGCCCTGTAAGTTCTTGGAGGACTGGTTACATCAGGGGTGTGTGGCCAAATATGCAAAGGAGTTCCTGCTACAAAAAAAAAAAAAGCCCTGAATCTGGGAGTACTCCAAACCCCAGCTGGCAAAGGAGGGACGGTGGCTCAGTGGTAGAGCATCTGCTTGGGAAGCAGAAGGTCCCAGGTTCAATCCCTGGCATCTCCAAAAAAGGGTCCAGGCAAATAGGTGTGGAAAAACCTCAGCTTGAGACCCTGGAGAGCCGCTGCCAGTCTGAGAAGACAATACTGACTTTGATGGACCAAGGGTCTGATTCAGTAAAAGGCAGCTTCATATGTTCATATGTTCAGCCTGGAGGTTGGAACCTTCCTTTGTCTTCTGTATCTATAGGAAACTGAGCAGTAGCCACTTATTTTAAAAGGCTGGGAAGAATGGGTACAAGCATTCTGAATAGTGGATCACTGGTTGTTTATGATGTTGCTGTAAGCACTTCATAACGATGTGACTGTACTATAATTGTTGTTATAGTAGCCTTTTCTGCACTGTAAGCCACCCACCCAGAGAGAGGCTGATGATATATAATGAAAATATTACAAAAGCTAAACAAACTTCAGTAAATACTGCCACGGCAGGGGGCATTTAAAACGACAAACCCCCACATTAAAACTTCAGGAAAGTTAATTTATACATATAAACAGTCTGCATTTTCCCTCATTCCTTTGAATAAAAAAAAAAATCTTGTACAAGGTTCAGAAACAACTATTCAAGGGCTCTCAAGACAGGAACGGGATTGGAGAGGAAGTGTATGACTGCGAACTTCACTAACAGTGGAGGTAATCTATCAACATACTTCCCAAGATTTTTTTTTTTCTGAGTGGATATGAACAAGCTTTATAACAGTTATATTTTTATGAAAAGAAATCAGAGCTCTGGGCATTTAGGGAAGCTAATGATAGCAAGATCGTGACACTGCCATGAACTTAGAAATGTGCCATTATTAACTTCCCGATGCATGTATGGAGGTCAGTTTACACTCGCCCTGATCTTTGGCACCCCTCATTTTATTGAGGATTGTTGTTGCTTACAACTCTTTTTTTTAGTTTCCTTGCTTTGCCAGTGCTTAGTTGGAAGACAAGAACTTTAAAAAAAACCCAACCAAAATCCACTTATCACATATTTACCTCAGATTTCGACAGCATTGCTCAGGGTGAAGTACAATACATTCTGTTTCACTATTACAGCATCCATTCTGTGAGGAAGAACCAGATGGAAAGTTTCATGGTTGAATAGAGATTTGAACCCAACCAAGCCTTGCTGGTCCCATTCCAAGGCTCTCCACATGCCATATTGGCTCTCTACTTGTATCCTGGGAAAATTCCAATTATTTGAAGGAAATGCCCTCTCTAACCTTGTGGCTGGGATTAGGCCAGTGAGTACACCGCCCCACCTACATTTTTCAAAAGGCAGTTTTTTAAACTGGTGAGAATTCCATTCTAAGAATGAAAGCTTGATCTTAGAATAAGAACATATCCAGTTTTAAAAATACCAACGCTCATGGGTGCCTCTCCTAAAAGTGGTAATGTTGAGCTTGACCTCAGAATAAGAACATTTCCAGTTTTAGAAAAACCAACACACATGGGTACCTCCTAAAAGTTGGAATGTTCTACGCTCTTGCCTACTTAACTCAATATTTCCATCTCACTCAGGACAGATTTTCAAGATCAACTTTAACTTTAAGTGATCCTGACACAAATATCTCTTTACCTTTTTATAACTCTGAACATGACAGGGGTTTAAGGCTATCTAAAAGATAACTTAAGGAAGTTATTATTTAGTTAAGGAAAAAAGAGCTCCAGGCTCGGACGAACAGCTACTGAATCCTGACCAGCTGTTTGGGGCTTTTTAAATACTGTATATTCTGTTACTGTTATGAACTGCTTTTGGTCCCTTCAGGGAGAAAAGCAGGATATAAACAAACTTATGTGGTGGCAGTCAAGGGCTTTTTTTGTAGCAAGGAAACCTTTGCATATTAGGCCACACATCCCTGATGTAGCCAATCCTCCTGGAGCTTACAGCAGGCCCTGTAATAAGAGCCCTGTAAACTCTTGGAAGATTGGCTACATCAGGGGTGTGTGGCCTAATATGCAAAGGAGTTCCTGCTACAAAAAAAAGCCCTGGAGAATGCCATCAAGTCACAGCTGACTTATGGCAACCCCGTAGGGTTTTGAAGGCAAGAGATGTTCAGAGGTGGTTTGTCACTACCTGCCTCCATATCACAACCCTGGTATTCCATGGAGGTCTCCCATCCCAAAACCAGTCAGGGCCAACCTTACTTAGCTTCCAAGATCTGATGAGATCTGGCTAGTCTTGGCTATCCTGGTCAGAGCAAAGAAACGCATACATAAATATAAAAAATAGAGCCAATGTGATATCGTGGTTAGAGTAATGGCCTAGGATCTGGGAGATATAGGTTCAGATCCCTAGTCTGTCATGGAAGCTTGCTGGGTGACCGTTGGCCAGTCACCTCCCAAGGATTGTTGTGAGAATAAAACAAAGAAGGGGAATGATGGAAGCTGCCTTGGGTTCCTGCTGGGGAGAAACATGGCATATAAATGATGCAAAATAAAATAAAGGATGAAAGGAAGATTGAAGCAGAAAGATCTTTCTGATATCAAGCATTCATAGAGATTTGGTTGGGGCAACAGGTTTAGAGAAATTTCTGTTCAATATGAGGATATCATGACTCTCCTTTTTTAAAAAAAAATTTATCAGCTAGCAAAGGAGGTTGGCTAGTGACCCTGGGGTATTCTGGGAATCCTGCCAACCTTCTAGGCCAGGGATATCAAACTAATCTGTTATGAAGGCTGGATCTGACATAAATGAAACTGTGTCCGGCCAGGCCATGAAATGCCATGTAGCAAAGATATAAACTTTATAAAGGACACAAACACAATTAAAGAGTTTTTTAAAACTTAAAATAAAACATGCTTAAAAGATAACTGACACCTCTAGCTCTGAATTATTTCGTCAAAATCTGGAGATAATGCCTGCTGTAGCAATCTTGTGTGTGCTGTTCAGGTGTGTGTTTGCAAGTTGCAAACCTACTTTTGATTTACTGACATTCATTACAGAAAACTTATGGTCAATGCTTTGAGCCTAAGACTAAGAGGAAAACATGAAATGGATGGGCACTACGAGCTTTTGTACATAAGCTGCTTCATGTGTTTGTCAGCCAATGGAGAAAACAGAGGCTTTGGCTCTGTAGCTTCTGTGTGACTCAGCAAGCCTGGCAAAGCAAGAAGGAAGCAAGAGAGGGAGAAGGAAGCAGACAATAGTGAGCTGTTTGTGAGTCTGACAGAAGCCTCTAAGGGCCTGGCACAGCCCTTGAGCCACACGTTTGACACCCCTGTTCTAGGCCATACCCTAAAACCATGGCTTTTTTTGAGCAGGAACACAGTTCCGGCTGGCTTGGTGCTAAGGGGAGTGCCTTAATATGCAAATGAGTCTCTGCTGGGTTTTTTTCAACAAAAACAGCCCTGCCTAAAATAATAATATCACAACTCTCAGTGCACAATACAGCTGAGAAAAAGCAAAGGCAGGACAGGATCTTCCAAGCAGGCCAGCCATCTACCTATGCCCACAGTGCCAACGGTGGCATCTTCAACACAAGCCCTTCCATCCTTTTCAACAAAAACAGCCCTGCCTAAAATAATAATATCACAACTCTCAGTGCACAATACAGCTGAGAAAAAGCAAAGGCAGGACAGGATCTTCCAAACAGGCCAGCCATCTACCTATGCCCACAGTGCCAACGGTGGCATCGTCAACACAAGCCCTTCCATCCTATCCCATAAGACACTGTTTCAGCCCAGTGGCTCTACAGGCCATAAGCCTACTTCAAATACTCGCAAGGCATCTCTCAATTGATAGTGAAGACAAACAGGGTTAAACGATCTGCCCGAGCCCACACACAAACCCTCAAGAGCAGCCACCTTTTCCAAACCCTCCTTCGATGGTTTGAATTATAAAGAACACACTGGTGAAAGTTTACAGCAACTTGACTTTTCCCTTGTAGCGCAAACAAACAGTCAGAAAGATTGGCTTTAAGCAAAAACAGGCCCCCGCCAAGGAACTCTCTCTTGCCTGTTCCTGATTATTTACGGACTGTGAGGTACATCAACTATTGGGGAAGGAGGGTTTGAAACTCTCCTGCACCGCAGTCATATTTTACTTCCACACTAATTCTAATTGCGTATTGAACAATATTGAGCAGGCGGCTAATTAAGAGTCTTTGAGAGACTGCTCTTGCCCATTTGTTTAATTTCACTGAGGAAGACAGGCTTGCAAGAAAGCCAGTACGCAACAAAGTCCAGAGGCCACAGACATCTGTAAGGTAAAAAAAAAAGGATTTCATTTTGGTTAAAGATTCCCTCCCCCCTCCCGCACCTTTGGCCCCTCAAGGATTTAAATTTATCCAACCGCGGAGGAAAAGCCTGGTTCAAAACTGTTTTGGTCTCTAGCAGCAACCAAAACATCTCCCTCCTCCCCCCCCAAAATCTGAGCCTACCAAGAAGCAATGAAATCAGGTTCTCATCAAACAGTGCTGCAGGTCCATTTTCTTTTTTCTGTAGCGGGAACTCCTTTGCATATTAGGCCACACACCCCTGATGTAGCCAATCCTCCTGGAGCTTACAGTAGGCCCTGTACTAAGCACCCTGTAAGCTCTTGGAGGATTGGTTACATCAGGGGGTGTGGCCTGGTATGCAAAGGAGTTCCTGCTACAAAAAAAGCCCTTAATAAAAGCATGTTGCAGGCTGCATAATATAGGCCTTCCTTTAGCAGCCAGAAAGTAAAAAGCCACCTCCAGTGGCATGACATTATTTTGTTTCCCCCTCTCCCAAGCTTTAGCTACTGGCTACCAGCTATATATAGCCCTGCACACTGTACCTGATTCCTTGTCTGATGAAGTGTGCTTGGAGCACACAAAAGCTTACGTTCTGAATAAAACTTTGTTGGTCTTAAAGGTGCTACTTGACTCCTATTTTCTTCTACTGCTTCAGACCAACATGGCTGCCCACTTGGATCTTTTTACAATAAGGGGTTCATGATTTGGGTCTGCCTGAGGTTATCTGTTGTTATCTCAGACAACAGGTAAAAAATCAGTATACATTTTAAAAGCTCTCTCTCTCTCATACTACAGTTCAGTTGTGACTGCTGACATGCAGCCAGCCAGGGTCTCAGTTTGCTCTCAGTAATCCTGGTTTTATTCCCTCTTCCTCAGTTGAAGGAGCATTTTAAATACATTGTGTACATGAAGGGGGGGGGGGGGCGTATCTGTGAAAGCTTGCCAACCCCTACTTTCTGCTCCTTGCTAGCATATGACAGCGCCAGCACTGAGCCACAGCTCCCAGCTTTGCAAGGCTGTTTAGAAAGACCTTCTCCTTTAGCATTAAACCACAACGGCGTGCGATCTTGTTGCGAAGACATTTCCCATGGAGGAAGATCCCAGAACAAAAGATTTTTTTCCATTTCCCTTTTCACAGGGCCAATGGTTCTTTAAATAAATAAATAACAGATCACCCAGTCAAACAAGTCAGGGGTGGCCAACAGCAGCTCTCCAGATGTTTTTTGCCTACAACTCCCATCAGCTCCAGCCATTGGCCATGCTGGCTGGGGCAGATGGGAGTTGTAGGCAAAAAACATCTGGAGAGCTACTGCTGGCCACCCGAAATAAGTGATAAGCAGAGCTCCACCCTTCTAAGTTCATGGACTCTGACAGATTCAGAAAGAATGTCACTGTGCTTAGGAAAGGGCTGTAAAAATACCAAGGTTGAACACCTTTGGAGTTGTGCTTAGCCATTCTTAACACTGAAATTTACATTTGCTGCTCCTGAAATTTGCCTCCTTGCAGGAGAGCAGAGATAGAAACTGAGATACTCAGTCATCAGATGGGGTTCCTCTCTTACCATCAGCACCACCTGGTACCCCCTAGGGTGGCCAGACCGTCCCGGTCTCCCGGGACATTCCCGGTTCTGGCCACCCAATCCTGGCTCCCGGGCTGCCTATACCGGGACCATTAAAGGTCCCGGTTTAGCCAGCCCCGGAGGCGGTGGGCCGCGGGCGCCGGCG
Source organism: Heteronotia binoei (assembly GCF_032191835.1). Classification (NCBI taxonomy): domain Eukaryota; kingdom Metazoa; phylum Chordata; class Lepidosauria; order Squamata; family Gekkonidae; genus Heteronotia; species Heteronotia binoei. The sequence goes on along the minus strand of NC_083229.1, from coordinate 27,043,898 downwards.
GGGAAGGCGGCAAGTGAGGGAGGGAGCGTCCCTGCGCCTGCGCAGGGCCCCTGCGCACGTGCAGGGACACTCCCTCCCTCACTCACCGCCTTCCCCGCCTGCGCGCGGGGCCGGCAGCGGTGGCGGAGGCCTCTCTGCGGCCTCCGCTGGTCGCTGGAAGCCCTCCAGAGTCTCTGGAGGTCCTCCAGGGACCAGCGGAGGCCGCGGAGAGGCCGCGGAGCAGCCGGCGCTGGTCCCGGAAGGCCTTCCAGAGACTCTGGAGGGCCTTCCGGGACCAGCGCCGACCAGCGAAGGCCTCCCCGCGGCCTCCGCTGGTCCCTGGAGGCCCTCCAGAGTCTCTGGAGGGCCTCCAGGGACCAGCGGAGGCCGCGGGGACGCCGCGGAGCACCCGGCGCTGGTCCCGGAAGGCCTTCCAGAGCCTCTGGAAGGCCTTCCGGGACCAGCGCCGACCAGCGAAGGCCTCCCCGCGGCCTCCGCTGGTCCCTGGAGGCCCTCCAGAGTCTCTGGAGGGCCTCCAGGGACCAGCGGAGGCCGCGGGGACGCCGCGGAGCACCCGGCGCTGGTCCCGGAAGGCCTTCCAGAGCCTCTGGAAGGCCTTCCGGGACCAGCGCCGACCAGCGAAGGCCTCCCCGCGGCCTCCGCTGGTCCCTGGAGGCCCTCCAGAGTCTCTGGAGGGCCTCCAGGGACCAGCGGAGGCCGCGGGGAGGCCGCGGAGCACCCGGCGCTGGTCCCGGAAGGCCTTCCAGAGCCTCTGGAAGGCCTTCTGGGACCAGCGCCGACCAGCGAAGGCCTCCCCGCGGCCTCCGCTGGTCCCTGGAGGCCCTCCAGAGTCTCTGGAGGCCCTCCAGAGTCTCTGGAGGGCCTCCAGGGACCAGCGGAGGCCGCGGAGAGGCCGCAGAGCAGCCGGTGCTGGTCCCTGGAGGCCTCCAGAGGCCAGCGCCGGTAGCGGAGAGGCCCGGCGCTGGTCCCTGGAGGCCTCCAGAGGCCAGCGCCGGCAGCTCCCTCCCTCCCTCGCCGCGAGGCCGCCGCCGCAGGACTCGCCGCTGCCGCCGCTGGACTCTCCGCCGCCCTGGAAGCAGGTAAGGGGGCCGAAAGCGGGGGGGGGGGCGGCCTTCCTTTCTTCCCTCCCTCCTCCCTCCCTCCCTCCCTTCCTTTCTTCCTTCCTTCCTTCCTTCGTTCCCTCACTCCCTTCCCTTCCTTCCTTCCTTCCCTCCCTCCTCCCTTCCTTCCTTCCCTCCCTCCCTTCCTTCCCTCACTCCCTTCCCTTCCTTCCTTCCTTCCCTCCCTCCTCCCTTCCTTCCTTTCTTTCTTCCTTCCTTCCCTCCTTCCTTCCTTCCCTCCTTCCTTCCTTCCTTCCTTCCTTCCTTCCTTCCTTCCTTCCTTCCTTCCTTCCTTCCTTCCTTCCTTCCTTCCTTCCTTCCTTCCTTCCTTCCCTCCCTCCCCTTCCCTTCCCTTCCCTCCCTCCTCCCTCCCTTCCCTCCTTATGTTCTTATGTGACACAGAGTGTTGGACTGGAGGGGCCACTGGCCTGATCCAACAGGGCTTCTCTTATGTTCTTATGTGACACAGAGTGTTGGACTGGAGGGGCCACTGGCCTGATGCAACAGGGCTTCTCTTATATTTTTATGTGACACAGAGTGTTGGACTGGAGGGGCCACTGGCCTGATCCAACAGGGCTTTTCTTATGTTCTTATGTGACACAGAGTGTTGGACTGGAGGGGCCACTGGCCTGATCTAACAGGGCTTCTCTTATGTTCTTATGTGACCAGAGTGGTGGAGTGGATGAGCCATTGGTCTGATGCAACAGGGCTTCTCTTATATTTTTATGTGGCACAGAGTGTTGGACTGGAGGGGCCACTGGCCTGATCCAACAGGGCTTCTCTTATGTTCTTATGTGACACAGAGTGTTGGACTGGAGGGGCCACTGGCCTGATCTAACAGGGCTTCTCTTATGTTCTTATGTGACCAGAGTGGTGGAGTGGATGAGCCATTGGTCTGATGCAACAGGGCTTCTCTTATATTTTTATGTGGCACAGAGTGTTGGACTGGAGGGGCCACTGGCCTGATGCAACAGGGCTTCTCTTATATTCTTATGTTACACAGAGTGTTGGACTGGAGGGGCCACTGGCCTGATGCAACAGGGCTTCTCTTATGTTCTTATGTGACGCAGAGTGTTGGACTGGATGGGCCACTGGCCTGATCCAACAGGGCTTCTCTTATGTTCTTATGTGACAATACTGACTTTGGTGGACCCAAGCACTGATTCAGTGTAAGGGAGCTTTGTGTTTGTGACTGGAGTAGATAATACTGACTTTGGTGGACCCAAGCACTGATTCAGTGTAAGGGAGCTTTGTGTTTGTGTCTTCTGGTGCAATTTTGTTCTCAGATCCTGTATTTACTTCATCAGTATATGGGATAAGGCACTTTCTCAACTGTGCTGCATAATGCAGCCTATTTATTTTGTCCTGTTGGCTCTGTTGGCTCTGTCTGCGCCACCTTCATCACTTTCGGGGTGTGGATCCCCCAGTGGGGTGGTCTCGTGACTCCCTCCGCCGGCTGTTTCTGATAGCCCTGCGCCCCCTCTTTCATTTGATATGTGTCCCGTGCGGGTGCCACCCTCCCGCCGGGAGATGCCGCAAAATGAGCCCCCTTGAGGCTTATGGCGGCAGGGCTCGGGGGAAGCGAGCTAGACTGCTGTTCTTTTGAGGGGTTATAGAGTGTTTCGAGCCCGTCCCTGTGGCATCGGTCCCATCGTTGTGGGGCCCAGGGGGCCGGTGCAGCGGCACGCTGAAGCAGCCTGTCGGTCACTTCCGGGTTCCTGTCCTGCATCTCGACCTGTGTTATTAGTGACAGGCTGCTTCGGCGTGCCGCTGCGCCGGCCCCCTGGGCCCCACAACGATGGGACCGATGCCACAGGGACGGGCTCGAAACACTCTATAACCCCTCAAAAGAACAGCAGTCTAGCTCGCTTCCCTCGAGCCCTGCCGCCATAAGCCTCAAGGGGGCTCATTTTGCGGCATCTCCCGGCGGGAGGGTGGCACCCGCACGGGACACATATCAAATGAAAGAGGGGGCGCAGGGCTATCAGAAACAGCCGGCGGAGGGAGTCGGGAGAGCACCCCACTGGGGGATCCACACCCCGAAAGTGATGAAGGTGGCGCAGATAGAGCCAACAGAGCAAACAGGACAAAATAAATAGGCTGCATTATGCAGCACAGTTGAGAAAGTGCCTTATCCCATATACTGATGAAGTATATACAGGATTTCAGAACAAAATTGTTTCCGGCGGTGATATTTGGGGGATTTTTGGGGATGTCACAGGAAGTGCTGTGAAGTCACTTCCTGTTTCCGGCAGTGGCATTTGGGGGGAATGATGTCATTTGGGGGAAATGATGTCACAGGAAGTGATGTCACTTCCCATTTCCGGCAGGTGACGCGGGGAAATGATGTCACAGGAAGTGATGTCACTTCCTGTTTACTGTGGTGGCATGACGTCACCGGAAGTGACGTCACTTCCTGTTTCCGGCAGCACACGCGCTTTGCGCGCGCGCACCCCTACCTTCCCCCCCCCCAACGTGTCCCTGGCTGGCCTTCAGACATTATGGTCACCCTACCCAAGACAGATAACTTAAGGAGAAGACTCAGTTCCCTTTGACTCAGAAACCCTCTAAGGAACCTTTGTGTATTACACTACAAGAGATCTTTCAAGCAGATTCGTAAATAACCGTGTTCTTAATACACCTCAGAGGAGTTTCCTGCATTGTGCAGGGGGTTGGAGTAGATGACCCTAGAGGTCCCTTCCAACTCTATGATTCTATGATACCATCATTATCAGAACGGCAGCGTCATTTCAGCTGCCCATTTTATTTTACTGTGCCCTGCTTTGAGATCCATTATGGCTGAAAAGCGGCACAGAAAAATACCATAATATAAATTAGATACACTGGATCTGAACTTTCCAACACAACAGCCACATTAGTTTCAACTGATAACTAGAAGACAAGGCATTCTGCAGCAAGCATGAAATCAACTGAATTAATGCATCACAAGCAATTCTGTGTGTGTGTGTGTGTGTGTGTGTGTGTGTATGTGTGTGTGTGTATATCTCCAAATGGCACAGACTGGTAAAGCTGCAGTACTGCAGTCAAAGCCCTCTGCTCATGACCTGAGTTCGATCCCGGCGGAAGCTGGTTCAGGTAGGTGGCTCCAAGGTTGACTCAGTTTTCCATCTTTCCGAGGTCGGTAAAATGAGTACCTAGCTTGCTGGGGGGAAAGTGTAGATGACTGGGGAAGACATTGGCAACCACCCCATAAAAAGTCTGCCGTGAAAACGTGAAAACAACGTCACCACAGAGTCGAAAACAACTGGTGCTTGCACAGGGGACTACCTTTACCTTTACACACACACACAAATAGTGGGGTTGTTTTAATCATGTTCTCTCTCCAAGGAGTTCAGAGCAGTGTGCATGCTTCTCCCCTCCTTGACAACAGCCCTGTGAGGTAGGTTAGCAGGTCACCCAGCAAGTTTCCATAGCACAGCAGGTATTTAAACCTGAGGCTCCTGGATCCTAGTCCAGGGGTAGCCAAACTGTGGCTCGGGAGCCGCATGTGGCTCTTTCACACATATTGTGTGACTCTTGAAGTCCCCACCACTCCATTGGCCAGTGTGGAGAAGGCATTTCCCTCTTTAAATGCATTCTCCAAGCCAAGCCAGTTAGCAGCTTGGAGAATGCATTTGAAGTTAAAATTGCTTTCTTTCTCCTCTCCCTCTCTCCCCCTCCCTGCCTTGCAGCTCTCAAACATTTTTTTCCCCATTTTATGTGGCTCTTATGTCAATCAAGTTTGGCCACCCCTGCTTTAGGCTGATCCTGCATTGAGCAGGGGTTGGACTAGATCAGGGGTCCCCAACCACCGGACCACAGACTGGTTCTAGTCCGTGGCCAGCTAGCAACGGGCCACAGACTGAGGCGGAGCAGCCCGCCTGGGACCTCGGCCGATGAAAGAGGCAGCACAGCTTCACTCTGAAGTTGCCTCTCCTTCCACGGGAGGCAGCCTTGAAGGAAGGCCACACTGCCTTTCGTCCACCCAGGTGCCAGGCTGGCAAAAGGGGCAGCGCTGCTGTGACCTTAGCCTACTCCTCATTTATAGACCCTCACTGATCAGCTGATCGGCAGAGGTCCTTAAATGGGAGTGGGGATGCAGATTGGCCATCTGCCACCTAGCAGAGAGGCAGCAGAAACAGGCCCAGTCCCCCCCCCCCCATTTAAAGACCGCCATGGGGGCAGGGATGGGCGTGGGGGGGCAGCCTTGGGTGGCAAAAACCTCAGTGTCCCCCCCACACTGGTCCGTGGAAAAATCCTCTTCCACAAAACCGGCCCTTGGTGCCAAAAAGGTTGGGGGCCACTGGAATAGCCTGTATGGCCCCTTCCGACTCGAAGATTCTTCCCCCCCTTTCTGCTGCATGAGCATCGTACATAAAGGAAGGGAGGCAGATTACTCCACTTTACAAAACCCCTATCATCAGGTGTCCCCCACCTGTAATCTGATGTTGTACAACCCATTATACTACCCCAGGAGCAAACCACTTCATTGGGCTGTCTATGTAGACTTGGGCTCAATCACCATCTGATGGGAAGCTCATGTAGATTTTCATTTGAGAATTTTTGCACAGAAAAAAGAACTCTTAAAAACAACAAAACCCTGAAAACGGAAGATCATTGGAATCCACAATTTAGTGTGAAGTGTGCAAAACTATTCTGACTGTATGCAATGCGAAAGTCTGTGTTAAGAAGAAGAAGAAAAACAGGAGGCTTGCATGCTACCCCCCTGGGACATTCACATCATTTTCAGATTGAACACAAAGAGGCAGAAATCTCCCAACACATTTTATTGCCTTACCTGAAGATCTGAAGTTAGAAATGATTTGTGCCTTAAAAAAAAAAAACATCAGAAAGACAAACCCTCGCTGACAACACTCTCTACGTTGCAAGAAGGAAACAATTTTCTTGTTCGTTTGCCTTGTAGCCAGGAAGATTTACTTTCCACTCCTTCGGCACAACTAAGCCACTCTGCGGCTGGAACAGACGGTCAGTTTGGGGCGGATGGGAGGCATCCAAAATCAGGCCGGCTCAAAAAGAAGCGCCCCAAAGCATCCAAACCCTCCCCCGCAAGCCGTTCCCATCTGTCCATGGGGCGACTTGGCACGATCAGAGGGCTGTTGTACACCATCCCCTGTAGCTTAGTGTGAGATTCTTTTTTCTCATTCATTTTGGGTCATGCACCTATGTGCTTGAAAGCAATATGTTTTTTCAAAAAGCCAGAAGCGGCTTGGCAGGTTCACACCGCCAAGGTGCCTTGCTTGCATGCTTCGGCGTCCTGCTTAGAAATTTGCTACCACATTGAACGAGAGGGCTTTGGAGAGGGCTTTCCAAAGAAGAGGTGTCACCACTGAAAAAGCCCTGTGCAGAACCAAGTCACTTCTGAGTACCCCATGAAACTCAGTCCAGTTCTTCACAAACTTCTTGCTCAACCTCAGTCAAGCCCATTTCTGAGAATTCCACCTCATTCTTCCTGTTCTCTTCTAGTCTTAATACAACACTGGGAAATGACCACTGACGAGGAAAGAGAAACTAAGCACATAACCAAGGCTTTGCAGTCAATTACCAATCAAACCATTGTACCCGGGTAATGATACTTAGGCCATTATATTTAAGCCATTCTATATCGTGCCGGGCAAACCATTACAATATAAAACAGATTTACAATCTCACAACCATTTTCCACAGCTCTGCCCCCACATCTCCCCGCCCCCGCTTTTGAGCTGGTAGTAAACAGATCCTTTTTATCTCCATCGTTCTAAGTAATATAATCAGAGAGTGCTGCAGGGGGAAAAGGCGTCTAAAGCACTGTTTGTTTGTATGAATAACTATACGTCAGCCTGATTTATACAGGAGAAAAGAGGTCCCTGGTTAAGCAGACTTGTTTCAGTTAATTTCGGCTTGATGCTACCTCCTCAGTCCCCCCCCCCCCCCCCAAGATCCTCCTGAGTTAACACAGATGTTGCAGCTGATGAAGTGGAAGCAGAGACATAATATAAAGTTTGCAGACATCGCTAAGCAAAAAAAAGAAGACGAAGAAGAAGAAGAAGCAAGAATGGTAATGCAGGGACCCCCAACCGCGCACATGATTCTGGCTTCCTGTCTAAAATAGCTTGACGTATTTTATTAATTCAAGGAAGATCAACAGCCGCTGGTTTTCCAGATGCCCGACGTCAGATTTCACACAAGCTATGAATACAGTAACAACCTCCATCAAATGATTATCCATCGGAGAATCAACAAGCAGCAAAGCAAATTTTAACACCAGCGACAAGGCAGGGGAGAGCAGTCGAAATTACGGTAACATAGCCATACAAAAGAGAGGCTACCCCCCCTCCTTTTTTTTTCCCTTTGGAGTGATAAGAAGTTCCAGGAGGGTCCTCTTCACAAGGTCTGTTTCCATGGAATGAGAATACTCTGGAGACAGGCAGCTGTAATATAATAGCTGTTTATTTACAAATAGACAAGAAGTACAGATTGGAAGCAAGCAGCCGCCTTAAAGCAAACAGAACACCCATTCTGTACCACTACAGTCCCAACTCCTTGCTCAAGTAACAGACAATCCCTTCCTCCATTTCAGCTTCCTCGAGGTCCCCAGTTCTCTAGTGGTCTCTGATCCCATTCCAAGAGGGTTTTTTTCTTTTTTCTGTACCACATAATATATACAGAGGCAGGATACTGTTTCAGGTTCCAGGCTGCTGGTATTTTGCTCATACAGTAAACCTCTCCTAGGCAAAAGAGGGAGAGGAGGAATTAGCTCCCTATGGAGATCCGGGCCCTACCTGAGCATCTGCCATTTGGTAGGGCCTGTAAGATGGAGCTGTTCCGCTGGGCTTTTGGTTGAGGCAGCGGGCATCCTATTCCATCAGCTATTCCATCAATCAGCCTCCCTTGTTGCAACATCACGTTTTACAGCCTTGTTGTGGTGCTGAATCTGATTAACACCATCACTTCTTGGGCCAAAAACTGTTGTATTTTGTGAAATATGCCCTTTCCGCCCGGGATGCACCTTATTTCATTTTATTGTTCTACTGTTTTGGTTTGTTTTAAATTGGAAGTTTTTATTGCCCAATTAATGCTGTGATCCACCCTGAGCCCCTTATGGGAAAAGGCGGAATATAAGCCTACTAAATAAATAAACAGTCTCAAGGACTCTGGATTGAGAGGATCCAAGATGCCAAGGAGGAGAAAAGAAGTCTCTGCTAAGATCTCTGCTCCTTGATCCTGTTTCTGCCACCATCCCTTGGCCAGAACAGGTGAGGGACAAGATCAACCTGGTTCAGGATTTGGGGCACTTATCTCCCAACACCTCAGGGGAACCAGACACACATTCTCCAACACACCAAGAAAATCCCACCCATACACCCACACTTATCTATATGTATTAAAATGCTTACGCCTTGCCTTTTCCTCTTTTTCCTCATGGCTCCAACCCTCTTACAATTCCAAAATTCATACCATAAAACCCTATTAAGAAAATTAAAAGCCACTGCAAATACCACAGCTTTCTAGTGCCTCCTAAAATGTCTAAAGACATCAGGGAGCTCATTTTGCAAGGTGAGAGCCACAACAAAAGCCAAACGAGCTACCATTTAAGCTGGGACACAATTAGGAGGTGACAACCAAAGAGCACAGCTGGCACACAAGGATGCGTGGGGAGAGATGGTCCTTCAGATTTTGACCCCAAGTAGAAGACCATCGAGGAATTCCAAAGTCACTATGCAGAGGAAGGCAACGGCAGACCACCTCTTGCACTGAAAACCCCTTAAGTCAGGGTCATCAAACTCATTTGTTATGAGGGCCAGATTTGACATAAATGAGACCTTGTTGGCCAAGCCATGTCGGGCCGGGCCGTCTGTGTATCTATTTAAGATGAGGTAGAAGAGACATAAACTCCACAAAAGATACAGACACACACAATTAAAGATTTTTTTAAAAAACTTTAAACATGCTTAAAACATTAGCACTCGGTCTTAAAGGTGCTTTCTTTGTATCTCTCCTATGGGATCCAGGGAACTGTGCAAAGGAAGCTCTGGCTCTTTTCTTCCTTCCCCAGCCACCAGAAGGAAGAGAGATTTGGTAGCTCCGCTGTGCGACTGAGAGAGCCTGGTAAAACAAGTTCTTCCTCCCCAAGGGAGGAGCCTCAACCAATGAAGAAAACTGGAGACTTTGCTCTATAGCTCATGTGCGATTGAGAAAGCCTGGCAAAGCAAGCTTTTATGCAGAAGGAAGCAGATGACAGTCAATTGCTCGGGGACCTGACAGGAGTCCTCCAAGGGTCTGATTTAGCCCCCGGGCCGCATGTTTGACACCCCAGCCTTAAGTGCCGCCATAAGTTGGCTGCTGGGCTTATTAACAGCTGAGCTTCAGAAAGGATGAATAAATGTGTAATTTTAAACCAAACATTATCACACGCTAGTTGTCTGCTTTCTGCCTTCTGCCCTTGGTATCCTTCCTTCTGCTTTTGATAAACTGCTATGAGCAATTAAGAAAAATATGCACCTATTCACAGCACAGTTAATACGAGCCATCACTAGCATGCCTGGAAGCACAAAAGGAAACATCTGTTTTTCACACATGTACACAGGGTAGGGAGGTACACACCATACGCAAGATGTATAATGTCTATGCGAGTAATCATTTCATTTAGTTAGCCCATAAAAGAAAGATCTTGGGAAGCGCATGTTGCTGGTTAAACTACTGAAAAAGCTAATGAGCCACATGATGGGACCAACTGGGAGAATCCTGACTGTCTATTTTTGCTATTGATGCTCATGCTACAAGAAGCACATTTGTTTACTTTCAAAATGCTGGGATTTTTGAGAGGGAAATAAATGCCCTTATTTGTAGGGAAATGGAACTTCTTCTCGTGGACTTATGGAAACAATAAACATATCTTTAAAAAATCCAGCATATTTCTTCAGTTCTGAAATCTTGGGGCAAATCAAATCTGTCTACTAGATTCACATTTGACCTCTTCCTGCAGCAGATGTGCAATTGTATGCAGTTTCAGGACAATTTGTTGACAACATCTTCTCCAGCTTGGGGGGTGGGGAGGAGAGAGAGATGCTTGTTTACTTTATATTTATAAATATAATGGGCCTTTGGAATTTGGCCCATTGCTACCTGTAGGCAAACTTCCTTCTTCCAGATTCAATTTCAAGAGTGTTAGAAAGTCAATGCAAGTAGCAGTATACTTTGGATTAGAACTTGGGAGACCTAATCAAATCCTAATTAACTGTGAAGCCCAATGGGTAACCTCAGGCTAGTAACTCAGACTGATTTTGCACTAACCTTGCTCCGCAGCGGCCCCATGGAGCAAAGTGGCAAAGCAGCAGTACTGCAGTACTGTGGTCTGAACTCTCTGCTCACGACCTGAGGTTGATTCCGGTGGAAGCTGGATTCAGGTAGCCGGTCCAAGGTTGACTCAGCCTTCCACCCTTCTGAAGTTGGTAAAATGAGTACCCAGCTTGCTGGGGGGGAAATGTAGATGACTGGGGAAGGCAATGGCAAGCCACCCCGTAAAAAGTCTGCCATGAAAATGTTGTGAAAGCAACGTCACCCCAGAGTCGGAAACAACTGGTGCTTGCACAGGGGACCTTTCTTTTCCTTTTCTTGCTCTGCAGCAGGCTTCCCCTTTTCCCTGGAGCAAGCTAGTGCTTCGCACAAGCTGCTCTGCACCACCATTTTTCATCGCAGCAACCCTGATTTGATTTTTCAGGCTTATGTTGACGCGCATCATATTGGGGGTTGCCCTGGCAAAAAACAGCAGCACAGAACAGTTTGTGCGAAATTGCTAAGCTTGCTACAGAGAAAAAGGGAAGCCAGCCGTGGAGCAAGGTTAGTGTGAAATCAGTCTCAGTTTCAGTCTAACCAGGCTTACTGCGAGAATAATACATGTGAACGAAGAGCTATGTACAACACCCTGAGCTCCCCGGAAAGACAAAATATAATAGACCAAACCCAGAGGTGGCAGTTTAACCAGAAGGCCTGTGGCTCAGAGGCAGAACAGGTGTTTCGTAAGCAGAAGGTTCTAGGTTCAGTCCCTGGCTTCTCCAGAGAGTGGTTAAGAGCGGTTGACTCTAATCTGGAAAACAGGGCGTGATTTCCCACTCCTCCATATGCAGCCAGCTGGGTGATCTTGGGTTAGTCACAGTTCTCTTAGAACTCTCTCAACCTCACCTACTTCACAAGGTGCCTGTTGTGGGGAGAGGAAGGGAGGGCAATTGTAAGCTGCTATGAGACTCCTTCGGGAACAGAAAAGCAGGGTATTAAAAAAAAATCAACTCTGCTTCCAGTTAAAAGGATCAGGTAGCAGGTGATGTGGAAAGCCTCCACCTGACACCTTTGCAAGCCACTGCCTGTCAGAATAGGCAACAAGGACTTCATTATACCAATGGCTTGACTCAGTATAAGGCAGCTTCATGTGTTCATACATTTAAAAAAAAGATAGTAACTAATCACAATGGAGCAGAGCAAAGCAAAGAGCCATTAAAGCTACTTAAACTGAAATGATTCTATGAATTTCCAAAGGGACACAATTGCTCAAGAAACAAAACTCCTGCCTAATTCCCGAGAGGTCTGTGGTTGCAAGCGTACACCCACAGTGGCTGCGTACATTCAGGGGATAGAAAATACAGCAGCATTTACACCACCAGAGATAGCTTATCATTCTTACCTGAAAAGCCAGGCAATCTGGAAATCCAAGACAGGTAGTAAGAATAAAGACCACAATTTAAGACAAGAGTCAGCCAAAGCAACAATGACTCAACCCAGGCGACCACTTGAGAACATTTAACAATGCTAAAAGTCCATTTATTCCCTCCCCCTTGTTGAAGAAATACTCAAAATGCTTATTTTAAAATAACCCTCAGAAGCCCATACAGCCCAAATAGCTTGTAGACCAAATCACAAAGCCACGTTTTAAATCTACGATCGGGCAACAGTGCCAGTTAAACTATTATCACAAGAGACCTAACATATCCTATATTTCTTCAGCAGTGCATTTCAGGAGTCTGGGTTTGCACTAAGGTCATCTTTGCAAGCCTTGCATTTGCAGTCAAAACCAATTCGATCCAAATAAAAACACTTCAGTCTTGGGTGGGTGGGGGCGGGCAATTTACAATTGACTTTCTTCTCCCTCCCCACTGCAAGTTTTGGCTGGGTGCTAAATAAAGTATCCCACTCACCGCCAGCAAGTTTTCTTTCCCCCTCCCCCATCAGCGCTGACCTAACTCATAAACAAATCAGACACAGCTATGTCTCATTATAGACTGCACAGAAACATGTGCATGCTGAGAGGGCAGCCCCATGCAGAGCATTTCATCACAACAGAAGGAGCAGTTGTCTGCTCTAGTGTTAATATAAACAAAGCTACTGCTCAGTCCCACACAGGACAGGTCTGGAGTAGTCCGTTAGAAGCCTCCCCCCCCACCCCCGCCAATAGCTGGCAACTTTGGGTTTGCAAACCCGTGTGATAAGCATAATAATAATAATCAACTTTTATTTATACCCCGCCCTCCCCGCCTAGGCAGGCTCAGGGTGGCTAACATGACATGGTAAAACCATGATACAGATAAACAATAAATAATATAATTAATTAATAATTAAACAATAAACAATTTACAATAAAACCAATAAAACAGTAAGACATTAAAATACAATCAAATGGCATATAGGATGGCTCGGTATTCCTGATCTTATCAGGGGTTCTGTCTTAAAAAGCTAGCTGGAAGAAGGCAGTTTTGCAGGCCCTACGGAACTGGTTAAGATCCCGTAGGGCCCGCACCTCTTCCGGCAATTGATTCCACCATTGGGGAACCTTTATAGAGAACGCCTGTTCTCTGGTAGCTTTCAATAAAGACTCAACTCAGCCAGATTGAGATTCTTCAATCATATCTGCTACCACTACAAAGAGCAATTGGATGAAGTAGAGCCAGGTTAAGCACTTTCAAGTCCCACTGATTTCAGGGTGGTAAAAAAAGGTAAAGGTAGTCCCCTCTGCAAGCATCGAGTCGTTACCAGCCCATGGGGTGACATCACATTGTGACATTTTCATGGCAGACTTTTTATAGGGTGGTTTGCCATTGCCTTCCCCAGCCAGCTACACTTAAAGCTTAAATCTTTCCTGCTGGTGGGAAAATGGCACTTAAAAAGTACTGTGGCTGGGAATCTTAACCACAGAGCAAAAGATGGAGGTACCATCAGCAGGCTGTGAAACTTTTTTTCTCATGTAAGATCCAACCTGCATCATCTGTCAACTGCAAAAGGCAGCACACAGTCAGAGGTTGGTTGTAACTTCTAAGCCCACTCTATGTCAAAAGTGGAAATATCTGCATAGGAAGCACTTTGGTAATGGCATTTGCAGAGTGAGAGTTACCTTACACATTCAGACCAATCTATGGGTCTGTTCCTTTTCTTCTCACACAGTATGGATGTTTGTGCAAATATTTCCCCATATCTGACCTTTTCTTTGTGTGTGCGTGGTTGAAATATCTGAAGAGCTCTGCTTCTCCCTCAAGGAAGAAGGCAATGGCAAACCACCCCAAAGGAACGAACTGGATCCACTCTGGGAAGGCATGTATGGAATGAACTAGATCCACATACAACCAGGGCTTTTTTGGTAGAAAAAGCCCAGCATGAAATCATTTGCATATTAGGCCATGCCCCCTGACATCACCATTGTTTCACACAGAGCTTTTTTGTAGAAAAAGGCCAGCAGGAAATCATTTTCATATTAGGCCACACCCCTTGACACCAAGCCAGTCGGAACTGCGTTCCTGTGCGTTCCTGTTTTTAAAAAAGCCCTGCATACACCCAAGGGTGGAATTCTAGCAGGAGCACCTTTGCACATTAGGCCACACACCTCTGATGCAGCCAATCCTCCAAGAGCTTACAAGGCTCTTTCTTGTAAGTCCTTGGAGGATTGGCTACATCAGGGGTGTGTGGCCTAATATGCAAAGGAGCTCTTGCTAGAATTCCACCTCTGCATACAACTGTATATTTTTGAGTTGAAGGATTATTTTATTCTTTTCCTATCAGGTTTTCTGGCCTTGACTTGGATAGCCCAGGCTAGCCCAGTCTCATCAGATCTTGGAAATTAAGCCAGGTTGGCCCTAGTTAGTACTTGGATGGGAGACCACCAAGGAAGTCCAGGGTTGCTATGCAGAGGCAGGCAATGGCAAACCACCTCTAAAAGTCTCTTGCCTTGAAAACCCCCTGGAGTCGCCAAAAATCAGCTGCAACTTGGCGGCATGTTCCACCACCACCACCACCACCACCAGGTTTTCTACTGAAGGATGTAATGACTGCTCCTCTCTGTCCCCTGCCTTTAACAGAACTCCATAAATGAGAGGAAAATCGTCATTTTATCCTCACAAAGATCCTATGGGATAGGTTAAGCTGAGAAAAAGTGATTGGCAAAGCTCACCCAATGAGCTTCAATTGCGGAGTGGGGGTTAGCGTTCAGGCGTCCCAAATTCTAGTCTGATATCCTAATCAATATACCACAGCAACTTTCTCTACCTACCTTACTCTACAGGCAGTGAATCTGAGGGCTTCAAACTGAACAGCCTGCCATTAAGAGACTTGGTTGCAGGAAAAGAGGAAAACCCAACATGAGATGGCTGCCAATCTGCACAACCTGAGAAAGGCCGTTAACGATAGGACATTTTGGAGGTCACTGATTCACAGGGCCACTATAAGGCGGAAATAAGTTGACAATGCTTAACACATACTGTTGCGCAGAAAGTGATGTCCCTTCCAGAAAGCTTTTGCAACTTTGGAGAAGGCTTTCGACAAATTTATCAAGGACACAATATTTTGTGGAAAGAACTCATATCGCAGAGCAGTCCAAGTGAGATTTACGGAGAAACCTGGGAGAGAACTTGGCTGGCTAAGGGTATGTATTTTAAGAAGCCAGAAGATTTACAGAGGAACTTACACATGCAAATGTATTCTACATGGAAAGTTATGCCATTTGTTATTAATTATTCTCTCCCTCTTCCTCCCCCCCCCCCAAGCCTTCAAATGCCACCCTCAATTCATGCTGCTATGTCTCCCACATTTCGCCCACAACATGGTAAAATTTACAGATGGCATTGATACCGGATGAATTCATAGCATTGTCTTCTTTTTGCTTTGCCTGGTTTCTTCCATCTTGCCTGTTGTGACCTTCACATTCTCTCCAGCTACAGTATTTTGCATTCTGAGCTGAACTTTCCACTAGAGAAGGTAACACTCCAGCATTAGCTCAACATTCAGGATTTTAGCAGACTTCAGAGGCCACCCCCCCCCCCCATAGTGGAGATAAGAGAATTTGCAAAACTAAATTGCAAGCTTGCAACAAAGCTGGATTAGAAATCTGCCCAGCATGCAGTAAGTTCCAGGTTCTTTTCTCTTTTTTTTATTTTAAACTTTTTACAGAAATGCAGAATAAAGAAAAAGAGAGCAGGGGGGGAAGAAAGAAAAACAATATTATAAGAACACCAAGCAGAGGGCAATTATTGCAGTTATTAAGGATACGCCTTGATTTTTTAAAAAGTGTGTATAGTTTAGAAAGCTGTAAAAACAACCTACTCAAAATATTCAACTATTTTCTCATAATATGTTTTCATTTTTGCCCTATTTTATCAATTATATAATAAAAATAAAACACAGATCTCATAGATAATGAGAACTTCTCATTAACATTTTATATAATAGGTTGCAGGATCAATCCCCAGCATCTTGAAGTTAAGCAGTAGGTGACGAGACAGACCTCTGAGTCAATCAGAGAGGACAATACTGACCAGAATAGACCAAGGGTCGGACTCAGTATATAAGAGCTTCACATATCGAATGAAGCCAGGCCATAAAAAGGGCTTCTGAATGAGTGTGAAAATAAAGGTTCAGTCAGTCCTGTGTGTCTGTATAAAGTGCCATCAAATCACAGCCCACTTAAGGGGACCACATAGGGTTTTCAAAGCAAGAGACATTCAAAGAGACACTGCATTCCTCTGCACAGCAACCCCGGAATGCTTTGGTGATCAATGCAGTGGTGGTGGAAAGTACTGTCAAGTCACAGTTGACTTATGCTGACCCCAGGGGTTTTCAAGGCAAGAGATGTTCGGAGGTGGTTGGCCATTGCCTGCCTCTGCATGAGACCTTGGTATTCCTTGGAGGTCTCCCAACCAAATACTGGCCAGGACTGACCCTGCTTAGCTTCCAAGATCTGATGAGACGGGCCTAGCCAGGTCAGCCCAATCAATGCAGTACCGATATATTTTGTTCTTGGATGTATCCATGGCCAAAATACAAAAATATCTTGAACCAAGTGGCCCTGTATTGGTCACAAACTCAGCAGCATTTTGTAAAAACTGTGCATCCATTGTGTGTGTGTGTAGTACCGAGGAAAGAACAAACACTCCACTACAATATGAACTAACACACTTGACTTAAATATAAGTTTTGCAGCTCCAAGCCTCTGGGCTTTTCTCAGCTGTCACTTTTCACTTCAAAAGGTTATCTTCCAAGATAAAATATTTATATTATCCAATGTGAGAAGAACAAACTCAACTGCTGTTTTCCAACGCTGTGTTGTTCATTCCCTCCCCCAAGGATGCCTTTGAAGCTTCCATTTGTCACCACCCCTTCCTACCCACCTCAAGTTCAAAAAGCTGGATGCTTATTATTGTCATAATTTCAGACTTGCAAAGGACAAGTCAAGTTTGGGGTTACATTCTCAACTTTTTGCCGTTTCCTCCCTCAAACTTGCTTTTACTTCTCGGTCAACAGCGTATCTACAGATAGCACTTGCTATCTCAGAAACCTCCATGGCAAATAATTTTCAGCAAGGGCCATATTCTGTTTTGAGCAGGTTCCAGCCATATTCCCTGTACCTACTGCCTCTTTCGAACATCAGTGGAGGTCCAAGTTGAAGCCTCTAAGTCTCTTTTCTTTCGATTCCCCAGTGCACATCAACTGCTCACAGCCTTCTGTCTATGTGAGCAATGCATAAGGAGAACCAACTGGCTGATGGCAATGCCAACGGCAAAAGGAGAAACCCCAGGGCAGAGTTTCAAATGGCTGCCTCCATCCCATTCTATGGATAGGAGCTAAATCTATACTGAAAATTACTAGGACTAAGCCTAGAAAGTTTTGAGGAAGCACATTTTCTATGCAAAAAAAGAGAGAGGGGCAAAACACTCTTTAGAAGACCACAACAAAATCTAAACTATCCTTCATCGCTTATATTCTGTTTGCTGCCACTTAACATAGTTGCTTTGGCACCATTTTTTTTCAAGTTATCTTTTACAAGTTTTTAATAGTTCTTCCTCTTTCTGGCTGTATGATCTAGACAGTCAGGGATCACGTAGTCCATAAATGGCATTGGTAATATTTCTATGTCAAACAGCCAACTGGATTTAGCTATTCGAGGAAATTGTAATGCCAATGCAGAGTGCAAATAATGCTGAAACAATGGAGTTTTTGCCACTTGAACCTCCACCCCTTATTTTAGATGTTCTCGTAAGTCACAAGAGGCCTTTGTGAAGTTGTGGTTTCCGATTGTCACCTACTTAACAGAACCTGATATTCTACCTAAAAATAAAGACAAACACGCTCTGATATATTTTTAGGCAATCTGTAACTGAGGAAAAGTTTAGTCTGCCAAGGGACTGTATTAATCATGTTAGATTTCTTCACAATGAAGAATATTGAGTCCTCTGTCATGGTATACCATGGTGTACCAGCATCACTTGACATCACTTAACTGGTCACGATAACTTGAATTCAAAAGTAGGAGATATGATTATAAGCACTTAATCTATGTAATTTAGATTTAATTAGTAGATATACGGTATATCTTGATCCTAGGAATGTTTTAGTCTCATTGTATACTTAGGGGATGGTTGCTTATTTCTTTGATTGGGGGTAGGTTGATATTATACAATGTGCTGGCAATTGTTATAAATTTAAAATGAAAATAAAAACATAATTGAAAGGCTGGTTCTCATAAGATGTATTACACTGATTTCTTTCTTGGCTTTAGGGGTTTGTGTGGACTATTATGTCTGTACTACTGTTTTCCTCCTTCTAGAACCAGCAAAGAGACAGAACATGGTTTTTAAAAGCGGGGGAGAGATTAAGTTAAATGAGTTTTCAAAAAAAGGAACAGAGTCAAAAATCCAGGACGTGCTGTTATAGCAGCTCTGGTACCTAACCAGTACAATATAAAACTCTACCAAGAGATCAAACCAGAATAACCATCTAAAAAAAAAATCAGAACAACCTGCTTTATTATTTCCAATTATTATTTCATTATTAATTTTATCTTAAGCACTCACTTCATAGATTTAGTTCTTGACCCTGAAACTTAAGACACTACAATTAAAAATAAAACATGGCCCACTGTAGATAACTGACATAAATAGATTTCTTGACATTAGCTGTTTAAAGCAGCTGTATACACTTAACTGTGCTAAGGAGACTTGATCTCCTTTCCAAGGAATTCCACAAGCAGCTTCCTACTGAACACTTGTTTACATGCTCCATCCATTGGTCTAAGATCACCAGAGGAGAGGGAAACAGAGGCGAGAGCATGGAAAGTCTATTAAATATTCAGAAAAAACAATGTCACATAATAACCCCGGATTTCCCGCACCATGAAGAGGGGGAAGGGTTGATACCCTAGAGAAGTTGTGTTTAGCAGGAATGCAGCATACAAAAAGAAACAGAAGGATTTGCTGAGAGGTAGCCGTGCTCTCAGACTGCTTTTAGGGCAGCCCGAGCCAAGGCAAAGGTAATAACCCACTGGTTAGGGCATAAGGTGTTTTCAGTCTTGTTTTTAAGTGCTGTTCTAGGAAATTATTTCTTATTGGCTTTTTACCACATGTCTTGGGCCCTGGGATACTGGGGAAAGGGTAGGTATATGAATATTTTAAATGAATAAATAAATGCAACCCCCCCCCCCATGAGAGTCGCAGGGGTTCCAAATCCTACCCCCCCCATCACTGAGGCTGGAGAGGCTACAGGCCCACCATCTACCACACAGCACGCAGCAGCTGCCAGCATTCCTCACTGCTGCGCCAAGATCCACAGAGTCTACTGGCATCCACCAGGCCCAGGCTTGCAGCTGCCAATGGAATATCCCACTGTGTTCTTGGGGTGCGCAGATGCCACTGCCAGACCCAGCACAACTCTCAGGTTGTGCCACCGCTGGTGGAATGCTCTGCCCAGCTCCTGGGCTGCACAGAAGTAGCCAGGCCCAATGCAGCTCCTAGGTTCTGAAGATGGGCACTGGAGGTAAGTCCATTCTCTGTGCATGTGTAGAGAAACTTACTTAACATAACAGTCACACAGAATAGCTGTCAGATGTTTGAGAGCAGGCAGGCAGGAAGGGAGGAGAGGGGAGGGGAGGGAGGCAAACAGATGGAAGGAGCAGGGAGTGAGAGGTGGAAAGAAAGCAACTTTAAATGCATTCTGGAAGTCACTGGCTGGCTTGGCATGGCAAAGTGCTTTAAAGAGAGAAATGCCTTCTCCAAGTCAGCCAATGGGGCCGTGGGGGCTTCAAGAGCCACACAATATGTGTGAAAGAGCCACATGTGGCTCCCGAGCCACAGTTTGACCACCCCTGACCTAGGGTTTTCAAGAGAAGAGTCTATCAGACATGGTTTGCCACTCCCTGCCTCTGCACAGGAGCCCTGGACTCCAGTACTTGGACTTTGGTACTTCAGCACCAGACTTCAGAACTTGGTGGTCTTCCATGCAAGTACTAATTGGAACCAACCCTACTTAGCTTCAGAGATCTGATGAGCTCAGGCTAGAAAGACATGTATAAAGTAGAACTCTGGGTTTTGTTGTTGTTGATTTTAATAGCTACACAGAGATCTTGAAACACTAGGCTTGGAATGCAAATAAAAAATAATCTAC
This sequence comes from Heteronotia binoei, assembly GCF_032191835.1. Lineage (NCBI taxonomy): Eukaryota > Metazoa > Chordata > Lepidosauria > Squamata > Gekkonidae > Heteronotia > Heteronotia binoei. Next base: position 27,023,892 of record NC_083229.1, on the reverse strand, counting down.
TTTGTGTTGGTGCTGCAGCCATTAGACTTTGAATTAAATACTCACAAGATCCAGCCAGTGCAGATAATTACAGATAACAAATATTCGTTAAGAATAACTCTCTTTGGAGGAAATTTTCAAAGCAAATGGATGACATCAATATGAGAAATGTGACCCTTGATTCTCCTTAATTCTGATTATGCCCCTTCTTGGACAACAATGCTCCCCCCCCCTTTTTTTTTTTAAGAGAGGCAGGATTTTTAATCCTTTTTACAGTATTATTACCCTTACCTTTTTGCTTGCCCTCAAGGGTTTTCTTAGATTCTCGTTCCTTGCAAAGCCATTATTGATAAATTTCATACACCTACTTTGCAGGCCCTTTGTTTTTCGACAAGATAATCAGAAAAAAAGCACCCAGGCACCTTTTTTCACCTTTGGTGCATGTATTTCAGCCCACAATACCTGATCCCCTCATCTGATGAAGTATGCTTAGAGAGCGCACGAAAGCTTACGTTCTCAATAAAATTTGGTTGGTCTTAAAGGTGCACTTGACTCCTGCTTTGTTCAACGGCTTCAGACCAACACGGCTGCCCTCTTGGATCTACCTTTGGTGGTTGTGTAAAAGGGCAAAGTCTTACAGGGTTAAAGTACATGAAATGTTACAAGGGGTCTTGAAAGTGGCTATACCATTTAAACCTGAGTTATTTTTATTGAACATAACCCAGCAAGCAGTGGATAAAAAGAATGCACACCTAGTGGTGCATGTGGTAACAGCTGCAAGAATCCTTTATGCTAAAAATTGGGAGCAAAAAAGTGTACCAAATATGGAAGAGTTATTTGAGAAAATTCTGAACATCGCTGAATTAGATATTTTAACAGCCCTTTTGAATGGGGAATCGAAACAAATAGCGAAAGATAAATGGGATAGATTGCATGGCTGGTTACAAGAGACTGGGAGTAAAAAAAAAATATTATGCAAATGAGATAAAAGGGGTATAAACTAAACGTAAAAATATGATTTGTGAAACTTTAAACTCTGTATGAACTACTTTCATCCTGTTTTATTTATATATGTTGAACATAAATTGCATTTTGTTTGTGTAGATATATCAGAAATATGAATTTCTTAAAAAGATAATCAGAAAAAAAAGCTAGATAACACCACCCTATGAACGGAAGCAGCTCCTAGAACAGAGCAGCAAGTCTGCAGCAGCAATGTGATTACAGAGGGCTTGCCTTGATAACAGCAGGACAGGCAGGCAAAGACCTTGAATACGAATTTCCCTTTACCAGAATTATCTCCCCATTACCATCATCACCGCCACCATGGTGACTAATGTCCAAGATGACAAAAAGCAGCCTGTACTTCTTCTCCCCCATTATTATGCCAAGCTCAGACCTTCAGAAATTGAGACACCATCTCATTTGGATTTGTAACTGGCCCACCAAATAAAGGGGCTGGGAGAGAAAATGGAGACATACGGAAATATAGCCAGATTCAGGCATAACTGCAGGCTGATTCAGTGGCACAGCCAATGATGCGACTCTTTCCCAAGTGAACGTGAGATGGCAGAGTGGAGGACAGAAAATTGGATCCATCCAGTTTTTATATTAGTAAAAAATAAAAAGAGGAGGCGGCAGGGGTTCCCCTTTGGCTTCCAAAAAGGCTGTGCTGAGGATCACAAGACCTGTATGAACAAAACCCACGTGGGGCTATAGTAAGGAAAGGAATTAAGTGAGACGAAGTGAAAAAAAAAACACCTGGCAGGATCCAACCTAGTCATCAGAACAAGAGTGATGCCATTGGTCTGACTAATGTAGTTCCTTTGTGCACACATTACCATAGCAAAAAGTGACGGGAGAATGATTCTTATGAACGGAATGGCCAGGATCCAGTTTCACAATGCAGCTTGCCCTCCATTACAGCTTTTCTTCCGCAAATTGCAGCTATATATACATAAATATTCTAGGATGACTTCTCCACTCCTGATTGGTTACCAGTATTCACAACAGGAACACATTATTATTTTAGCTTTTCCAAACTGTTTTTTAATTAATTTGTTAAAGTGTTTTATTGTTGTCCACCGCCCTGAGCTTTGTGTATACACGGGAGGGCGGTCTAAAAGTTCAATTTATAAATGTAAATAAACAAATACAAGGGATTTCAGATACATACCCCTGGATCACACCATCTCTATCAAGTCTAATTGAGGGAGGGAGGGAGGGAGGGAGGGAGGGAGGGAGGGAAGGAAGGAAGGAAGGAAGGAAGGAAGGAAGGAAGGAAGGAAGGAAGGAAGGAAGGAAGGAAGGAAGGAAGGAAGGAAGGAAGGAAGGAAGGAAGGAAGGGAGGGAGGGAGGGAGGGAGGGAGGGAGGGAGAGGTGGAAAGAAGGCGACTTTAACAAACCATGTGGAGCTGTAGTAAGGAAGGGAATTAAGTGAAACGAAGTGGCAAAAAAAAACCTGGCAGAATCCAAGCTAGTCATCTGAACAGGAGCATTCTAATGTAGTTCCTTCGTGCATACATTACCATATCAAGAAGTGACGGGAGAATGATTCTTATGAATGGAATGGAACAAAATGGCCAGGAACCAGGAACTTGGTTTGGAGAAGTTATTTAAAGAGACAAATGCCTTCTCCAAGCTGACCGATGGGCCAGTGAGGGCTTTGAGAGTCACATGTGGTTCCCGAGCTGCAATTTTACCACCCCTGGTCTAATCAATGGATGTGTTCTGCCCAAATGCAACGTCGCTGTCTCCCACATCCACCTAGCTCACTCTCTCTACCTGCTAAATAGGCCTTCATCTATTTTGCAGATGCCCCAATAAGTGATCACGATAGAATTAAAGCTACTGAGGTCCTAGATCTGCCAACTTCTGCACTGAATATTAATAAAAACTTGAAAAGTACACAGATGGTGGCAACGCCATTATTAAAAAATTTACCAAATGTAGTTGATTACCAGAACAATCATACTTCCAGGTGGAAATTTTTTTCTGTTGAATCACTTTATAATTGACCAGAGTAATCAACAAAATTCCCAGAGCAAACAAACCCCTTTGAGCCAATCCAGTTCCCTCCAGCCAACAAATCTCGATTTGCTTGAGGAAATGCTCATTTTACAATATCTCATACATCTGGCAAGGACTAAAACACATTAAACTTAGTCAATAGTCAGATGTGATGAAACTGTGCCAGCAGGTCCCCCCAGATGCCCCAACCACCACCGCTATGAAAGCCAACATAACATTCTGCAGACGGGCGAGATTCAGAATCTGAGCATCAGATGTTTCAGTGGTCATTTGCAACTCAACAGGTTTCATGCACTGCTTAGAAACAAACTGGCAGTCCAGGGTATATGTGCCAATAAAGAGGAGATTTTAAAAAAAAGAGAGAAAATATTTTATTGTGCCAACAATAATTTTAAAATGAGCATTTTTTATTATGACCGTGAGATTCCAGACTTGGCTTTCCAAACCATGAGCTGCTTCTTGACATCTGACCAGAACAAACAATTAAAAAAGGAGGTGGTTCCATCACACCTGATTTGTGCTTCAATGCCTTCACCCATGCTGCAGACTACACTTTCCACTTCTCCTTCTAGAAGAGACAACCTGTGCATTTCCCTGTTCCCAGATTAAACTGGGAAAGCGGCACCATACCCAAGTCAGCGACCAAAGCAGCATATTTCTTCTCCCCAAGTCTTTCAGCACAACTGAGATCCCCACGACTTCAAGTTGCTAAGATGGAAAAATGCCCCAATGAAGCTCCATATGGAGGCACATTGAACAGATTGGGCAATATTCCCTGGCTGCTGGAAACCATGACTAATAAGCTACTGGGAAGGTTCCAAAACTGACTTGCTCCCCACCCCCCCTTGGAACAGAAGCATCAGTTGTTAATGTGGAAAACCTGAACGTACAGCCATCACACTTATTTTCTGATTCATTCTCTTTTTTTTGGCCCATAACCCTTATTTTTTGCTTATCAGGGGAGGGGGGAGGGGGGAGGGATCATGGGAGAGAGGTTGTATGTGTGTTTTATTTTCGGAAACAGCAAACATGTTGGGTGTGGGGTTTCCCCCCCCCCCTGCTAAAAATGCAGCTGCCTTTTTAATATTCCAGTTGATAGAGGACAGGATGAACTTTTATATCCAGACATAGTGGATTGTGAGATAATTTACTGAAAACACATAACAGAAACACTCAGCCTTTGTAAGCTATCCTGACAACATTCCAGGAGAAACAGTAATTTTATCTGAAATGAAGGTGATGCTCTAATTCCCCCTTCCTCCCACCAAGCCTCAATTTGGCAGCTTTCCATTTAGAAAAAGCACGCCTTATTGGGGATTTTTAATTTGAACGCAAATAGGTTAATACAGTAAGCTCAGCCAAAATCTTATTCCTGTACTGGATAATTCACTGCCTAATATACATATACACAGGGCTCTTTTTCTAGCAGGAGTTCATCTGCATATTAGGCCACGCCCCCTGATGTAGCTAATCCTTCAAGAGCTTAGAGGGCTCTTAGTACAGGGCCTACTGTAAGCTCCTGGATGATTGGCTACATCAGGGGGCATGGCTTAATATGAAGAGGAGCTCCTGCTAGAAAAAGAGCCCTGAATACACACACAACCCGGGTTTCCAGCACCCCCAAGCCAGCTCAATATGGATAGCATGAAGAACAAATCCAACAAAATATGTATAACTAAAATAACCCCACAGGCTTCAAACCTCAGATCATTTACAAAATACAACTGGGCTCCGATTTTGGCAAATCTTTAGTTTGGGGGAGAGGGGGGGAGGGGGCTGCAAGAAGCAAGATTCAGTTATCCAGAACGCTGATGAAGTTTTGTTTATAAGGAATAGCAACTAAATACAATGATGTCATAGCATACTCCCCAGTTCTTCAATTGCTTTTGCCAACAGATGTGGTGGGGAAATAAGTTTTCACCAAGTTGAATACATTACTAAAGAAGATATGTCAAACAAGAGGCAAATTCTCTTTCCTTAACAGAATCCAGAAAGGAATACCCCCATTTTTGGCTCCTATGTACACCATCACCCAATTTTGGTCCTTTGTGTGTCAATTGCTCCATCTTCAAGACAGGAAGAAAAAATTGAGCCAACACATGTTTTAAGTCGCATCCTACACAGACTCATCTTGGCGTTAATAAAACAAAGACAGACTTTTTTTTTTGTAATGATAACGAACTTTTGCTGATGGGGGAAAAGTAAGCATCAAAAGACTCACTCACTCTCTCTCTCTCACACACACACACAGAGTGCATAAGAATGTCTTAGCTAGAAAATGCAGATTGAACTAAAATCAGCGCCGATCACATGAACTTAATCCTCAGAGCTATTTCGTGCCAGACAACAGTAATGAGAAATATGCTCCAGCTGAAAAAATAGGCTATTCTCAAGCTGCATTCTTCTCTTCCTGTATCCCAACCCACTCCCCACCCTGCTCCATCCCATTCTAGGAAACATACAATGCACTATACCAAAGAACAATAAACATTTACAGTGTATGATTTTCAGGTACAATTTTTCTATTCCTATAGCAGTAATTGGCTTTTAAAAAGCATTTGCAGCTCCAAACAGCTGCAGCTTCCTTCACATATACATATTTGGTTGGAAAGGAGTGCAACTGTAGGATAGGAAGGCAGATGCCCTGAGGTACCCCCTGTCTGTTATGACAACAAAGACGCATATGCAGAAACATGCCCTTGAGAGCTATCCTTTACCACTCCCCTTCTCTCCCCCACCCCAAACTTACAAAACAAAACCTGGAGCCCCCTGAAAGGTGGGAGCCATTTCAGCATGGTACACTGCAGGGATATGCATGCGAACAGCACAACCACAATGGTGAGGTCAATCATAAAGATTACCCCTTCCATGGAATCAGCACCTTGAAGGGGGAGATTTCAGGAAAGGACTTGTGCAATCAGTGTAGCTTTGGTGCCCGCACCATCTACCCACAGCTGTGCATGCTTGAGAATTGAGAAAACAGAGGTTTTGCTCTATAGCTAATGCTGTGCAATTGAGCAAGCCTGGCAAAGCAAGCTGTGATGCAGAAGGAAGCAAGAAAGCAGGAGAAGGAGGCAGGTGACAGCCAGTTGTTTGGGGGCCTGATAGCAGCCCTCTGGGGGCCTGATTTGGCCCCCAGGCCACATGTCTGACACCCTTGCACTAGATAATGCCATCCAATTTGACTTGCTAGGGCATCATCTAAAATTATTTTCCAGTTCTGAAAACTTAAAGGTCACTCTGTCAGTTTTACAGATGGAGTCGAGGAAGGGAATGATAAGGACTGCCCTTCTATATTCGTAAAGCAAGGGTGGGGAAAATACTGGGGAAAGGGGACTCTTGTAGGTAGAGTTCCCAAGGTGGGTGTGAGGCAGGGTGTGGGAAGACTCCTGCCTATGCAAAGATGAACAGAACATGATATAATTCCTATTAAAATGGCCTTTTCTTGAGCCAGCTCTTATCGTTGAGCCTGCCTAATGAAGTGGTTCTGGAATGGATGTCTGCCCGTGCAAGCAGCCCTCTGCTCTGCTTGTCAACGCACGTGTTTCTTCTGACTTTGCTTCCTGCTTTTTCATTTTGTCATCCTTGTCCACAACTTTGTGTATCAGCTGCACATGTCTTAAGATGCACATTCATATCACTTTTAACGGTTACTGATGAAACATTTGGTTTGACAAATGTTTCACTAAATACTTGCTTTTATCTACTTAGCTTAATTAACCATCTGGAACAAACATATGAAGCTGCCCTATACAGTCAAGACCATGAATCCAATTAAATTTGTATAATCTGCTTTGGTTAGTAGTGGCTCTTCGGGGTCTCTGGTAGAAAAGGTCTTTCTGTTTAGGATGCTTTAACACGGGGGGGGGGGGGGGCGGGGTGTCTCCAACCTTGCTAAGCTAGTAGGAACTATTGGAACTATTCAGACTTTGAATAGTGGGCAGCATCACGTAATGGCTGCCAAAGGGGCAGAGGCCATTCACAAGACTTTGGGAGATTCCACACCATCTATTCCTCCCGGGATGCATAAAGCTGATTCAAAATGATTTCCCCATGCAGTCACAAAGGTGCTGCCTCCTGGACTCTCCTGAAGTACTTCCTGGTCTAATGAGATGGAAGAAAGTCAGGATTGGCTCTTTGATTTGGGGAAGAAGATTGTGGGAAGGAAATACAACAGCAGGTGGGTACCATGAATGCCTGGCGTACTGGATATAGATAACAGAAGGTACTTCTGCTCACTTTTCTGGCTAGCTTTTCTAAGAGCAACAGATCCAATACAGTCATATATTAAATATGCTGTACTGTTCTTATTAGCAGCCTGAATAGTCCTGACTAGCCCAAGTTCATGAGAGCTTAGAAGCTAAGCAAGCTCATTCCTAGGTAGTACTTGGATGGGAGACCACCAACATTGCTATGCAGAGGCAGGCAACAGCAAACCACCCCTGTTTTTCTCTTGACTAGAAAACACCATGAAAGGTTCCCACGAATTGGCCGTGACTTGATGCCATTTATTATTTATTATTCCAATTACTCATTGATCTTCTATTTATTGATTAGACAGGTAAATAAAAACCACATTCAGGTTCTGCAGTTTTTTGGGGGGAGGGCAGCAGTATAGCCTTGCGGATGGCATGGAATCTGCGATACCTCTTCTTGAGGTTCAGCTAACAGGCTCAAGTCATGGACTGATACATGAATCTTAAGTGATTTCCCACTCCTCCAATTGCAGCTGCTGGAATGGCCTTGGGTCAGCCATAGCTCTCGCAGGAGTTGTCCTTGAAAGGGCAGCTTCTGTCAGAGCCCTCTCAGCCCCACCCACCTCACAGGGTGTCTGTTGTGGGGGAGGAAGATAAAGGAGATTGTGAGCCGCTCTGAGACTCTGAGTGGAGGGCGGAATATAAATTCAATCTTCTTCTTCTTCAAAGTGATCTTTTTAAGTGTTTGTGCAGAGAAACTCAATTTTAGCCAGGGTCAGCATGGTACAGCGATTAAAGTCAGGGCTTTTTTTGAGCAGGAATGCACAAAAACACAAACAAGTTTCTGCTGGTTTTTTTCTACAAAAAAAATCCCTGTGTGAAACAATGGTGCTATCAGGGGGTGTGGCCTAATGTGCAAATGAGTTCCTGCTGGGGGATTTTCTACAAAAAAAAGGTCCTGGTTAGAGTGATAGGTCTCCCATCCAAATACTGGCCAGCCCTGCTTAGCTTCTGAGATCTGATGGAGGTGTTCACAGCTGCAATATTCTGTATACTTGTTTGGAGAAAAGTCTCATTTCAGTAAATAGGATTTACTTCTAAGTAAGTTAAGGCTTACACATTAAATTCTGAGGTCTTATTCATACTTCATTGACACTAAGTTTCACAGAAACCAACAGAACCCCACTGAAATCAACAGGAGAGAAATATGCCCAGAAAAGTAACCCTAGTCTTATTTCAGCTGCTACAAGGACGTTCCATTACTAGCAATTAAAGCTGAGAAGTGTTTGTTTTTAGTATTTAATTATCAAAGGTTCAAAACTTGGAAGAAGAGAAGAACCTCCTTCAGTGGATTTTCTGCTTGCACATGAACTGAATAAAAGAAGAGCCACATATGGCTAGAGCAAAAAACCCCAAAAAAGACAAATCTCCCCCACCACCACCACCACCAAGCTCTGTTGTCTCAGAAAAGAGCCAGAGCAAAGTCTGACATAAGTGAGGAATCAGGTAAAGATTTTGTTTTCTGTTATCCTGCTTGAGTTTTCTTTTCTTGGTGGTAGTTAATAGGAAATACAAAGCAACTGACAGATCAAGGTTGTTTCCAACTCTGGGGTGATGTCGCATCACAATGTTTTCACAGCAGACTTTTTACGGGGTGGTTTGCCATTGCCTTCCTCAATCATCTACACTTTACCCCCAGCAAGCTGGCTGCTCACTTTACAGAAGGATGGAAGGCTGGAAGCTTTGAGCCAGCTACCTGAACCCAGCTTCCACCAGGATCGAACTCAGGTCATGAGCAGAGCTTGTACTGCAATACTTCAGCTTACCACTCTGCACCACCGGGCTCTTCGAACAGACAGATACCAACTATGAATATGCTTGGCATGCAAAATTAGCAAACAACTTCCATCAGAGGCAAATTAGGTTACTCACATTTGAAGGACTCGCACATGGCACCCTTACTCTTAAGTCTATAAAGCGTTAGCAATAATGCAGGGAAAATAATTTTAATTTTTAAAGGGCTGCTGGTAGTTGCGTATTTGCAAGTCCATTTAGAGTACAAGAATAATGTTGGAGGTGAGCAAGAGCCAAAAAAGGCTACCAGGTTCCAGGGCCTCACAGAACATTAAAAATGCATCAGCAAGTATGCCAGTGGGCTGAAGTGACAAATAGAGCTGTAATGCCTGTAATTAAAGCAAGGAAGAAAGAAGAGCACATCTGGACATGAGAAATGGTAGGGTTTTCTCCCTAGCACAGAATGTGACTTTGGCTCTACTCCACCATGCCAGATTGAAAGAAGTCCCATCAGAAGAGATTTATGCAAGCACAGACCGAACTTTCGCTTTGCTATTTTGCACACAATATTTTTTTTAAATTCTAACAGACCATTTTTTTCAACCATCGACCTTAATTAAATACAGATCAGTAACAAGGGGAATGGATCTTTGATATTAACATGTAGAACTGTGCATCACAACCCAGCCATTGCTCACCCTGAAACTTCACTCTAGGAGGTGTTTCCCCATTTCTCCATGGCAAATACCAAACTCAGGTACGCTGAGAAATGCTTGCCCAACCTGGGCCATTTCTGTGCTAACAGGAAGATAAGCACTTGTGAACAAGAGACAGAGGTGTACATCTGAGCAAGGGTGGTAGAATTTAAGATCTACAGCCATTGGGGAGGGAGAGATAATGGCCCAACAGCATTCCCTTATGCCCGATATTTTTGAAAATAAAATTACTTCCTCCAAGGTAATAAAGCTGCAATGTTTCAGAGTCTGGGAACAGCAGCAGATGTCCAGTTACATTCAATTCTTTCCTCCAGCATGGCTCTCTCACAGGCAATCACTTGTCAACACAAAGGAATGCTAATGATTCTACCCCTTGAGCCTAAGGGTCCCTTTTCCACAGTCTTTTAAAACCACTCCACCTCCAAATTGCTCTTTCTGATCCAATAAACACAACAATCCCAGGAAATATCTCCTGGCTTGCCCTGACTCACAGGGAAGCCTTACAGACAATCTCCGAAGTCCAAAAATTATTTTTAGCACACGCAAGCTCACAAGGCTACTATGAAGCTAAAACATTTTTTAACAATACTCCTGAAGAATGGTTAGACAAGGTAGTTCATGGTTGAATAGATGGAACTAATAAATAAGGTTGCCAACCTCAAGGTGGGGTCTGATTATAACTGCTCTCCAGACTGCAGAGATCAGTTCCCCTGGAGAAAGTGGCTGATGTGGAGGGTGGACTCAATGGCATTATGCCCTGATGAGGTCAAAATCCTCTCCCAAAACTCTGGCCTCTCTAGGCTCCACTCCCAAAACCTCCTGGTATTTCTCAGCTGGAGTTGGCAACCCCTATATATATTTTATGCACCAGCAACCGCTTCCTGTCACGTATCAGTAAATGGAAGTGATTGTTTTGAGGAAGAAGGTTCTAGGCATTCCTAGCAGAAGAGATTAACGTAGTTTCACTTCCATATTTTTAGTTTTAAAACTTAGACAAAAATTATCCTGGATGTCTTAAAACATGGATTTCCTTGTCGACATTTCCGTATCACATTATCTCAGAGAAGAAGCAGGGAGGTGGCACATTATCCCTGTGTTTTCCAGTATCCGCCTGCTTCTTGAAACTTGCTGATAAAAATCCAAAGGGTCTTATTGGAAGATGAAACAAAAAATGGAGCTTTGAGTGACTCCATACCAACGGACATTGAGCTCATCCTGGGCAGGCACATCACAGCCATGGTAAAGCCAAAGGCCCACAGGCAGAGACTTTTGAAACACCTTGCACTTGGAAACCTCTCAGCACACAGAGACCAAACCCTTCCCTTTCTTTGGAAAGTGAATCTATGTCAGAACGAAAACAGAACATCTTGGCTTTCTTCCATCTCTTTGGTCCAAGGGTTGTTTCAAAACCACCTCAGAAAGCGGGAGGCACTCATTCAGAAGCAGTTGCTTCTGTCATGGAGCAAAGCTAAGTTTGGAACCTTCCACCATTTTGTGATTGGCCCTGCCCCTGTGGCAGCCATTTTATGGTGGCATCTGCTCTCCTTTCTCACAATTCCAGGCAGAAGGCTGAAATGCCTTGTAATATCCTGTCATATTTGAGAAGAAAGACTTCCCACTTCTGTGATATTGACAAACACCACAAATATATAATGATGGCCTTTGTCAGTCCATCTTGGATAGGTGTCAGTATTTATTTATTTTCCCCCAAAAGTGGGGGAGGAGAGAAGAACCCTCAACATTTACATCACCTTGAAAGCAAGACAAGAAGAGCTGAGGAATCTCTCTCCTGAAGTGTTTTCCCTCAAAGCCCTTTTTCGTTCTGGTTCAGGGGAGGAATGACACGGTATCACATTCACAATCAAAAACATATTTTACCCCCTCTAAGCTAGCCTTGAAAATTACATTTCTGCCATTTGGTCGAGGAAGAAAAGGGAATGAGATCATTTAATTCTTCCTCATACTGCCCAGTGAAGAAATAATATGATTTTTAGAACTAATGTTCACGCAGTACATGTGAAGACAGTTTACTAGGAAGAGAATACAGTCTACTAGGAAGATGGATACTGATTTTTATATATTTTTATTCCAGATGGATATTGATATATATCGAATGAGAACACACTCAGTTAAAGCCACTGTGGTGTAGTGAATAGACTAGCACTTGAAAGCCTCAAGGCTCAAATCCCAGCTCTGCAGTGGAAGCTAGGTGGGTGACCCTGGGCCAGTCACACACTCTAGCCTAAGAAGATTTATGTGAGGAAAAAATGCAGGAGAGGCGAGCAGTGCTGGAAGCCACTGTGAGTCCCATTTGGAAGAAGAGTGAGGTAGGGGTGTGGGGGTGTGAGAGAGAGAGAATATGAATTAATTAATTAATAATGGGGTTACATATACTAGGTTAGCAACTGGAACTTAATAGAAAAAAATTACCTTAACTCCTCTGAGGGAATACTCACTCAAAAACATTGTGAGGTTTTTTTTATTCATACTAAACTGATTCTGCACCTTCTTTGTAAATACTTGCTTATTTATATGCAGCTAAGAGGTCTTTTGGTTTATTCTAAAAAAATTTCCTCAGTGCTGGTCATGAGTACTCCAGAGAAAAATGCAGGTCTTTTTGAAATTTCCAATTGCTGCAAAATGTCAACGTGTATTTGATTTTTTTTTAATCCACATTGTTCCTTCACTTGAAACTATAGTACATAGCTGACAAAACAAACTACAGTTGTGAGTTTTGACAGACTAGTTTACACCCTCTCAGAAAACCTCTGGCATTCCGGCCAGATGCTGAATGGCATTCCAGGCCCCATCTGTTTCCGAAGTTAGCTACATAAATTTTAGTTGGATATGTTGTAATGACAAGATTTTTTTTTTAAAGAACTTCACAACTTTCTAAGGGTCATGCTAAAGTCAGCTTTCAAAGTTACACAGACGCCAGCCATTACCAAGATACCTGAAGAAGGATGCATTAATTAACCCTCACTGGCAGCAATGAAACTGTACAACTAAATTTTAATTGTACGTTTCCAAGAGCCTAAAGTATCCTATTTATTTGCATGATGCCACACTATTGCTCTAAGCTCTTACGCTTCCCCTGCTGCATATAAATCGGTAATACGTAGGACATTTATAAGTGGCATCAATGAATATTCGCAGTTGGTGGAGGGGGCAAGCATGGCCTAGTTACAACCCCCCCCCCCATCATTATGCACATCAGGCTTAAACAACTGGTAACTGAACAAGTTTAAACATACTAGCAAGGCATTACTGATGGTTTCCAACACCCCCTCTCATTGTTATGTGGTTCCCTCCAAACCAAGAGATTTGTTGATCCTTCTGGGGACTGCACAAAATTTAGCTGGTGGTTTCATTCACCTTACTGCGTGACAAACTGGGCAGGCTGAATCCACAAGGCTTATTGTGAGAGCATAATGGGATCCTCAATTAAAAGGCCAGTGACAAGAAGAGAATTAAAAGAATCATGTATCTGCCCACCCACCCAAGACTGAAGATGTGGGGGATACATCTGACCTTGCCTCATATCTGGCAGGGTGATTAAGAGTGACAAACTAGTACCTGGGAGACCCACTTCTGAATCCCCCACTTGCAGGGCCGGATCTAAATGGGGGGCAGAGGGGGGTACTCTGGCAAGTACTTGAATGGGAGACCACCTTGGAGGTGGGGGCAGGCTTTATTCAGTCATCTCTCTGAATATCCTCCGTGTCCCCAGTAGGGGTCAGTCGCCATGACTTCCAGGTGCAGACACACCCACACAATTTTTTAAAAAAAAAATTAAATCAGCCTTACAAATGCTCTGGAAGGTTTCCACGTATGGTGCTCCCTTACTTTCTCAGGGTGCACATTCCATAAAGTGTGAACAACCACTGGAAAAACCTAGGCTCCTGCCAATGCCGTGTGGGTTGACTTCAGTGAGGAAACACCCAGAAGGCAGCAAGCTGTAATGGTGCATGGGGATCAACAGGGGTAGAGGGTCCCTTAGATATGCGGGAGGACAAAAATGAGGTAAACCTGTGCGTGTATCCAGTGGCTCCATGCTGAGAGGGCAGGATATGTAAGGGCTTTTTTTTGTAGCAACAGCTCCTTTGCTTATTAAGCTACACACCCTTGATGTAGCCAATCCTCCAAGAGCCTATGGGTCTCTCAGTACAGGGCCTACTGTAAGCTCCAGGAGGATTGGCTACATCAGGGGTGTGTGGCCTAATATGCAAAGGAGTTCCTGCTACAAAAAGAGCCCCATGTAAGTGGAAAATGCATAACTATGTGAATACATACAAATTACTAGACAAGAATGCTCCTCCCTACAGGGAAACAGAAATAGAGATGATCCAAGCAGTTGGCATTCTGAATCCTCACCTAGCAAACTAACACACACAAACCCTTTCCTAACTGGTTTGTGCTTGCAGAACATCCATATTCTGCTGGGAATAACAATATGGAGCAGAGAAGATGGTTGTGGGGGCATTTTTCCCTTATTGCTTGCAAAATGAATAGGGGGGAACATATTATAAGATGTAGGGAATGCATGAGCCACATAGGAATCATGCCCCATAGCAAGGGCTAAGCTGCTGGGAAACTGATTTCTAACATTTGAGGGTTGAAAAGCAGAATACACTTCTAAAATGTGTCAACGAACCCCCAAATGCGATAATAAAGCAGCTCTTTCCGACTCCATCCCTTCATTCAAACAACGGTAAGCGCCATTCATGGAAAAATTAGCCCTCAGGTCAAAACCAGAAGCGCTACATCTCTTGTCCACAGGCAAAATTTTGTTTTAAAAGAAGCTTGAGAAAGGGGCGGGCAAGTCACACATGTGGCTTCTAAATACTAAAAAGCCATCCACATTCCCATGAGCTGTCAACAGGAGCCAAAGGTAGAGAGAAGAACTCACGACTTTGATCCTTCCATGTCTTTAATGCAATGAGCAACACGAAGCCCTATTGAAGCATGCCTTTCAGCTCTTTATCAGTGAATTATAATAAAACATTAATAGATGGAGAGACGTTAAGATATCCTCCGCTTTGTGGGGGGTGGGGGGGAGAGAAAGAAAACCAGAAAAGCGTATGCTTTTTTTCAAAGGTCAGAATTTATGCTTAAAGCACTTCAAAAGCAAAACTAAAGAAGTTCTGCGGCAACCTGTTTTAACAAGGCTGCTTGCGATTCTCCTAAGATCTTTTAAGTTCTGAAAACTGTAGTCCAAAAAAAGTAAGGCATCAGACACAAAGCAATAGGTTAATGCCGAATGTATGAAATATAGTCTTTGGAATACACAGAGCTCAAAACGGATCGGTTGGCAGAAGCTTTCAAAAAGTCCCTCCACCCTATATGGAAAAAAAAAATCCAAGAGAATCAAGGCAACTTTGATACTCAGCTCTTCCGCTTTCTTCATGTGAGTGAATATCATTTGTACCTGGTAAGAAAAAATACATTTTAATTTTGAAATCTGTTTATCTTTGCTTACCTCACCACAAAGCTCTTGGGATGTATCTGAACTTTCACCTCAAAGGACTGAAAGAGGACAAACAGCTTGGATAAACAGCCAGCTTGGACAAATGGACAAAAGACTGACAGTGCCACCATGTTGGTCCACAGATAAATCCCACAAACTACAGTTCTGCAGTCAGTACCTTCTAATAGAACTAATCAAAACATCTCAGAACAGCGAGTATGATATTAAGTTTTCCAGAACTCTCCATCAGGCTGGGTGATTGGTACAAATCCACCCACCCCCAAAAAAAGTAGAGAGAGGAAAAAAAGGATGCCTTAGTGCACAGTGGAGACAGACCTACATTTGTAGATTTTGAAAACAAAATACGGGACATGTTGCAGATTTAAACTGGATTAGATTATGCCAGTTACAAAACAGATTTCAGCTTCCAAATAAAGCTGCTGGGATAAAAGGGGGGGGGGGAATGGAATGGAACTGAAAATATATGCCAGTATTTAATTATTTTCCCCAAAAATTAAATGAGAGTTTTTAAAAATGTGGTATATTAATAAAGCTAGAGATTAAGATGATGAACTAGCCAAAGAAAGCCAAATTCACTAATGATATACACAGGGCTGGCCTTGCCACTAGGCGAACTAGGCAACTGCCTAGGGCGCTGGCCTTCTGGGGGTAGTGAATTGGGCGCCCCACCTTGTGACTCAGTGTTGCTATCAGTGCAGGACACGGCACCAGAAGTTAGCTTTGCCTAGAGTGCCAGACAGACTTGGCCAGCCCCGGATATACAGCAGTTGGAGGGCAAGTTAACTCTCATAAACAGAACTGGATTTCTACCCAAATGAAGAAAGCTTCAGCTTAGGGCCTCCAATTACAAGGGACCTCTAAATTAACAAAAAAAAGTAATTAAAAATCCTTGACAATTACTAAATTACCATATTGGGGATAACACTGTGGGGACTCTTTATCTTGACCCGAGTTGGGGCCTAACCATGTCTTAATTCAGGCCCACCCATAAACAAAGTCCCATTAGAAGCTGATCACCCAGAATGACAATACTCAGAGCATGGCACAGCAACATGGGGCAGACCACCTTACCCGGCTTGTGTTTTTGAAGGAATTCCGTATGTGGACTGGATGGTTACTAGAACTCTCCCCATTCTGCTCAGAACTACACTTGGGCTGAGCCATGCTGGTTGCTCAGTGTACTGATGCCTTTAGAAGATGCTCAGCCAATGAAACACTTCAGACCTAAAAGCAATATGCTAAAGAGGGCTGTGAAAGTGACACAGGAATGATTTTTTCCTCTGCCTCCTAACACAAGCATAGCAAGTTGATTTGTGCCAAAAGCCAACCTGTACAGAGTTCAATGTCTACTATCTCACTATTCATTTTGGTGCACATTGATAGGCATGAAACTCCCTCCGTGATCAATACTAACCAGCACCAGTTCCTTGGTGATCATCTCAGAAAGAAGAGCAGTTCAGTGTCACGGCACACAAAACAATATCAGTTTGGAGTAGAAATGAAAGAGAAGTCCAGTGGCACCCGAAATACTAACAAATGTTTTAAATTTTGTGTATACATAAGAGTGTGTACATATACACATCTGTATGTGTGAATATAGGTAAAGGTAGTCTCCTGTGCAAGCACCAGTCATTTCCAACTCTGAGGTGATGTCACATCACGATGTTTTCATGGCAGACTTTTTACTGGGTGGTTTGCCATTGCCTTCCCCAGTCATCTACACTTCCCCCCCCCCCCCCAGCAAGCTGGGTACTCATTTTACCGACCTTGGAAGGATAGAAGGCTGAGTCAACCTTGAGCTGGCTACCTGAACCCAGCTTCTGCTGGGATTGAACTCAGGTCATAAGCAGAGAGCTCAGACTGCAGTGCTGCAGCTTTACTACTCTGCGCCATGGGGATCCTCATGTGTGTATATACACACCCAAATACACACACCCAAAATTCGGAAATAAATTTCTGCTAGTTTCTAAGGTGCCACCAGATGCTTTTTTTATTTTGCTGCTACGGACTAACAAAACTATTAATCTGAAAGTCTGAAGAGTAGTACATCTTCTTACATTCAGAAGTGAGCATGAACCAATAAAAACCCCAATGGATCACAATATGCCACCAATCACAGATAAAACTTGTTGTTTCCTTGAAGCTGTTTCTTCCCTTGACTCAGGTCTTCTTTTCCCTTTTCTTATTCTCACTGACTATTGTGCAGCAAACAAAGGAAAGGAAAGGTCCCCTGTGCAAGCATCAGTCGTTTCCGACTCTGGGGTGACGTTGCTTTCACAATGTTTTCACGGCAGACTTTTTATGGGGTGGTTTGCCATTGTCTTCCCCAGCCGTCTACACTTTCTCCTCAGCAAGCTGGATACTCATTTACTGACCTCGGAAGGATGGAAGGCTGAGTCAACCTCGAGCCAGCTACCTGAAAATCCAGCTTCCGCTGGGGATCGAACTCAGGTCATGAGCAGAGCTTAGGACTGCAGTACTGCAGCTTTAACACTCTGTGCCATGGGGCTCTTGCTGCAGCAAACAAAATTGCATCCCAAATTACATCGAGAATTTTTAGGCCACCAGCAGCCCTCAAGTTACACGCTGCCTCTCTGAGTTAACCCTTCCTGTTTTCTTGGTGCACTTGCACTATTGTGGAATATTGACAATGTGCACCGTCCAATGTACTTTGAGAGATATTTTTTTTTGTTCCGAGTAGGCAGGACTAAGAATTAACAAAAATTAACAAAATTGCCCAATGTCACCTCAATCCACACAGGATGCTTTCCTAATATGAAGCTGTTACAAAAACAAGATACAAAAACGCAAACCCAAAATGAAGCAATTTAGGATCACCGTGTGGATTGCTGTACTAAGTGCAAGAAGATAGCCAACTGTACTGCGGCATTCACTAAGCTCAGTGCATTGCTATGCAAGGTATTTTTAAATTACACCCAACCAGAACAAGCAAAAACATTGTGACCCTCCTGCTCAGATTTACAACGCAGGCTTCATTGCTGAATAAGACACTCACCATGGTATCATATTTAGCAGGATAAATTATGGCATAATAAATATGCTGAAGACATCCCATGGAAGAAAACAGGACCATTCAGCACTAGAATCCTACCGAAATGGCATTTCCCAAGTCTCTCATTTGAGAAACACGATCAGCTCATCCAACAGTCTGTTTGGGAGCATTTGTGTCAAATTGACATTCCAATTTCAGCCACGTACATAAAATTCTGCACACTTATTTAGCACCATAACAGATTTTACATAACTCCTGGAAGTTACTGACTCAATTCATTTCCCTTCCAAGTGAAAGACGGATTAATCTGAAACGAACTAAGACAGGCAACAAGAAATAATGTTACTACATCCAGTAAGCATTCCGTAAACTGCCGTTATCAGTAAGCAGCTTAAAAACCTCACTACCATTGTGCACTACATCTGCTCAATAATTACTCCTTCTCAAAGCAAGGATTATGAATATGCACAGCGTCACCTGGCACAGCCCTGTAGGCTACGGAGAAAGACTGCGGCATGCCCCCACAACCCATACCAAAATTTGAAACCTAGACCTGAAGACCTTAGTTAAGAATCAGCAAAAATCATGAGCCATGGTTGGAGCTCTCTGCAATTTAGCCCTACATTCTAGGAAAACACAAGTTAGAACTTGTGCATTCTGGAGCTCTTTCCTGACCACATGATTTAAGCTTTCCATAATACAGAAGCCCTGACCTGAAAAGTCCATAATACCAAGGCCCTGACCTGAAAAGTAGACTGATCCCATCAGATATCACAAACTAAGTGGGGTCAGCCCTGGTTAGTGTTTGGGTGGGAGACCACCAAGGAAGTCAAGGGTAACTACTCAGAGGCAGGCAATGAAAAAGCACCTCTGATAAGACTCTTGTTTTGAAAACGCTACAGGGTAACCGTAAGTCTGCTACGACTTGATGGCCCTTTCCAACACTATAACACAATAAGAAATGTATCTAGACGTTTCCCTCTTCTGATTTATTGCGACATTAATGCAATGTGTATGTACTGATTTCTTTCATGAATTCCATTTGAGAATACCTATAGTTTTCAGCAAAGAGATTAAACTTTGACTACATTACTTGGTTTCTCTTTAAACTTTGTTTGCTGTAATACTGGGAGTTGTATTTAAATATTTTTTTAAGAAAATACTTTTACTACATTATAGTTAAAGTTAATGAGGAAGAGAGGGGACAAATTCTGAGAAGACAGAGGGATACTAAAAAGGTAAAGGTAGTCCCCTGTACAAGCATCAGTCGTTTCTGACTCTGGGGTGACATTGCTTTCACAACGCTTTCATAGCAAACTTTTTACAGGGTGGTTTGCCACTGCCTTCCTCAGTCATCTATACTTTCCCTCCAGCAAGCTGGGTACTCATTTTACCAACTTTGGAAGGATGGAAGGCTGAGTCAACCTCGAGCCGGCTACCTGAACCCAGCTTCCGCCGGGATCGAACTCAGGTTGTGAGCAGAGCTTAGGACTTCAGTACTGCAGCTTTACCACTCTGCACCATGGTGCTCATATCCCCAGATTTGACTTCTTGGGTCAGATACAGCCAACTGTTTCACTTAATCCCTCCTCATTCCCGTCCTTACTATCTCCCCCATTCCACAGGGCATTTATGCATAAATGTCCCATGATCCTCACCATAGCAGTTTGGGTGGTCAAGGACCTTCCCCCCTTTCAACAGTGGAAAAGGTGGTTGAAACCAGCACAAAGTTTTCAAGGAGCCAGCATTATCTCTGCACCGGATTTAAGAATAATGAGAACAGGTTATGGGAGGATTAATTGGTATGCAGTTGCTATGTGGAGACAGCAATGACAAACCACCTCTGTTCACCTCCTGCCTTGAAAACCCAATGGGCCCACCATAAATTGGCTGTGACTAGATGGCACTTTCCATCATAACCAAAAACAAACAAAACCAGATAAAGGTTAAAGCTGTAGAAATTCAGAAAAGCCTGAAAAAAGTAGATTTTGAGGCAAAAAAATTGAATGAACTGACAACTAAATTTATTGAATGAATAAACAAATAGATTGAGATGGAAACCACTTTTATTACAAAAGTTCATAACCGCCTCCACAATCTGATCAGTCAATCTCTTTCTGCATTGAGAAGTGAATGATTAGCCTAACAGGCAAATGATTAGGGAACCGTTTCCAGTTTGACTTGGTTGTTCAAACAGACCTGTTTAGACATGTTGTAATCACCTGACATTATCAGCATCTGGGGTTTCTTTTCTGAGCTGCCAGATGTATGTGTTTTCAAGAATGGGGCAGGTACGAAGACAGGGCTCCTTCTAATGATTTTCTCTGCACTGGCCGGTAGCATCAGCACTTATCAGAGCACTTCAACACAAAATGTCACGAGAAAATGAATTTTTGTTAGCAATGCACGGATCTTAGCAGACTCTTTGGGGAGACTCCTGGCAACCAGTTTGTTTTGTTATCAAATACCAAACAACTGGGAAGCAACTCATTATGACTTACTCTTTTGCTCCAGAAATGCCAGCACCATGGACTGATCCCTTCTTTCAAGCAACCCTCTTATCCCAACAGTTAAATAATATCCCTTATATTAATTATTATTAAAGGAAAACCAAACATACTTCTGCGAGAAAAGAGCTATGGACATTTCCATCTCCTGTACAATCTCAAGGGCACCTTATGTGGGATATCTGTATTTATATTTTAAAAACAGGGTGGCCACCAGTTTGCACAGGATGGCCAACTGCATACAAGAGTGGCCAACATCCAGGAGGGGGGGGGGGTGAAGACCTCCTGGAAGTACAACTGATCTCTACAGATCAGTTCTCCTGGAGAAAATGGCTGCTCTGAAAGGTAGACTTGATAGAAGGGTGGCCAAACTGTGGCTCACATATATTGTATGGCTCTCAAAGGCCCCACCACCACGTCAGCCAGCTTGGAGAAGGCATTTCTCTCTTTAAATCACTTATCCAAGCCAAGCCAGATGGCAGCTTAAATGCACTTAAAGTTAAAATTGCTTTCCTTCCATCTCTCTTTTCCTTCCCCCATTTTCCTGCCTGCTTGCCTTCCTTACTGTCTGTGGCTCTCAAACATCTGACACTCATGTCTTGCTACTCTCAAACGTCTGCCATTTATTCTGTGTGGCTCTTACATCAAGCAAGTTTGGCCATCCCTGCTTTATAGTAATATGTGTCACTGAGGTCTCTCCCCTTCCCAGGCTCCACCACCAAAAATTTCCCAAGCCGGAGTCAACACCCCAACAGCATGCACAGGGATTCTGCCATGAATTGCTTAATGAATGCAGTGCCTGCACAAATTCCCCGCAGAATTGCATCGACACAGACCCTCACCACATCGTACCCAATTACCCAATACAGTGCTCTCACATGTTAATCGTTCTGCAGAATATGTAAACCAGAACTTGGTGGGTGGTACCCATGTTGGGCTGAAGCAACAGAACAAAATTTGAGTCCAGTGGCACCTTTAAGATCAAAGAAGTTTACTTCTGAATATAAACTTTCATCTGCTTGCAGCAGAACTGCACAGCATGGCTTTTTTAAAAAGGAGTACGGTCAGTTAATGTTTGTGAAATTCCATGTAGCCTTCATTTCCAATGGCTTCTCCAATTTTTGTTTGTTTGTTTAAAAAAACTTGTTTCTGCAGTGGTTGCCTGTATTATTATACTACCCTAATTTGTTTCTAATTCTGTAATCTGCCTTTAGTCTTGGTTAGATAGGTAGAATATAAATAAAATAAATACCAGGTTTCAAAAATCACTGTCATTTAGTACTCCTAGATCTTCTACGAAAGGGGTTAAAATTTACTTAATGGAAGAAGTCCAGAGAAAGAACCTAAAATTGCCTAATCACGCCCACCTACATCCCTGTTAACAAGACCACAGTCTTTGCATTCCTGACTAACTTTTGTAACTTCTGAAAATGGTGCATAAAAATTGAACTGCTGGACCAGAAAAGCCATCTAAAGACTTCAAATGACAACCCCTAACTCTGAAACGTTATTCTCTTCCGCCATGCAAGAAAAACATGACTCTGGCACCAAGGCCCAGCGTGGAAATCTCATGATGTTATCAGATCAAACAAATACAAAATTCTTTTTAAAAGATTCGGCTGCAGAAGCTAGGGAAGAAAGAAACGACATGACAGTAACTCCCTTTTGCTTGGAAGAAACTTTGTTTAAAAACAACATATGCCCTGTAGCATTAACATCTTCAGATTCCAACAACTCGGGGTTATTTTGGGACGCTGTGAGTGACGGAATAATTACATTACTTCAGGGTTTAAGTTATAATGTCTACATGCTTTAAATATCTTCCTGTTGCCGCTTGGTGATAAACTACACAACATGGTCCTGCTGGAGCCAAGACACAGTGAACGGTAGAGCAATATTTATGAGTGCGTTTCAAAACGTTTCTGATGTTTTAAGCAGCATGTTCAAAGATTTGACACTTATTTAAAGCAATGCATAACCCCCCCCCCTGCTTCCAATAAATCATTCACCACAAACCAAAGGGGGGGAGCTTTTCATTAAAGCAAGAACCCCCTAACTGATGGAAATTTCCTGACTGTAAACTGTCACTCAGTGTCCCACCCTTTAATGTTTGTCTTCAAAGGGAGAGGGGGATGTTAACTTAATGCAGGAAAGGCAGAATGGCGCTGTTCAGAGATTGGAAGTGGAAGGCTTGAACTGCCTCCTCGTCATAGCATGGCTGGTAACTGTGCCCCACAAATGGAGTGTGCACTGAGGATGACTCCTGAAACAGGTATCCTTTTAGTGCCACAATGGAGGCACTGTGACTTCAGATTGATTCTATTTTTGTTGCAAGTGCCAATTTGTCTTATTGGTTATGCTTAACTCCAGCAATTATATTAAGCTGTATGTTCTAATGCAGGGTGGCCAAACTTGTGTAACAAAGGAGCCACATAGAATAAACGTCTGACAGCTGCAAGACGTAAGTGTCAGATGTTGGAGGGAGGGAGGAAGGAAGGAAAAATGAGGGAGGGAGGAGAGAGAGCCAGAAAGAAAGCAACTTTGATTTTTAATGCATTCTCCAAGCCACCAGCTGGCTTGGCTTGGAGAAGTAACTGAAAGAAAGAAATGCTTTCTCCAAGCTGGCCAACAGGGTAGTCGGAGCTTCAAGAGCCTCACAATATGTGTGAAAGAGCCATGTGTAGCTCCTGAGCCATAGTCTGACCACCCCTGTCCTAATGTAAACTGCCTCCGCAGTGTTTTTATTTTATATATTTATGGTATTTATTAGCCTGACCTTCGCACTGAGGTTCAGGGTGGATTGCATAGCTTAAATCAATCAGCAGTCAACAGGATGGGACAGGACATCCAATAAGCAATGCGCCAAGGTTTGGATTGCAGAAAGCTGAGACAGCTGGAACAAAGCTGAAACACACCACAGTAGGTATATACATAGAGCAATAGACAATATGTACTAAACAGTAGTATAGTCCACAGTCTTTTTGCCTTCATTAAAACATCTTTCTGGAAAACTCTGTTATGGTATAGTCTTCTTACCTGCATAAAAAGCCTTCCTGAATAATTTAGTCCTGGTATAGTTCATGGCCAGGGGGGTCAAACTGCAGCTCAGCTTCCCACACTGTGGGGCTCTTGAAGCCCCCACCACCCAGACTGGAGAAGACATTTGTCTCTTTAAATCACTTGTCCAAGCCAAGCCAGCCAGCGGCTTGGAGGATGCATTTAAAGCTGAAGTTGCTTTCTTTCCCCCTCCTTCCCCACTCCCCTATCTATTTGCTTTCATTCCACCTCCCCTTCCTTCTAGCTCTCAAGCATCTGATGTTCATGTCTTGCGGCTCTCACATATCCGACATTTATTCTTTGTGGCTCTTACGTTAAACAAGTTTGACCACCTCAGGTTTATGGGAAGCCAGGAGAGAGGGAGCCTTCCTGACTTCCACAAGTAGGTCATTCCATAAAATGGGGGCCACAACAGAAAATGCATGTTGTCAATTTTGCCCATTTGCAAGATTGCACCTGCAGACGGGCCTGCTCACTTGTTGAGAGGTGCATTTTCTCTCTCTCTCTCTTTCTCCCCTCCCCCCACCTCTCTCTCTCTATATATATATTTATATCTCCAAAATAAATGAACAAATACATTCAAAGCACATTTGCAATTTTCCTCTTAGCCATCAGACTGATTTGATTGAGCACAGTCTGGCTATCATTCCTGTTAACAACTAATTTGGCTACTATTACTCAGCCAAATGGCTCTGTATTCAACAAGTGCTGCCTGAATTTGTGAAGCTACTAGAGGCAACAATGGACCTCATCCACCCATTCTTAAAACTCTCAAGTCAAGCTCCTTTGCCAGACTGCTGGTTTATTGTGATAAATGTCCTCTCCCCCCCCCCTTCTTTTTCTCTTCTTTTCTAGGAAGTGTGAAAGACCAAGAGATACTGAAATGGCAGCAAGATAATTCTGGTCATCATGCCCCATTACTAAGTTGTAGTCAATTACTATATTTGCAAAAAAAGACACAGGAATAAAGTGTTAGGAGCTTATAATTCAATCCTTCCAAACTCTCCTGCCCTAACAATGCATTTTATGTAGTTTTTTGTTGCTGCATTTTCAGCAGAGGGAATGCATACATGTTTATCATTTATTTGTTTATAATATAAATGTATGTCTGCTCGAGGCAGTTTATGTAAAGATACAACAAAATAATGTGCCCTTGCAGTTAAATAAACAATAAAGAGACTCAACAAACGTGGCAACCCAAATGTAGTGATTTAGAGCAACTTCCCACCAAGGAAGCATCCGACAGCAATTCAGAACAGGAGACTGCAGATCTTTTGGAAGGCTGCATTCAAGTACCTAGACCTGACTTCTAAAAGGAGATCATTCCAGAGCCTTGAGACAACTGCAGTAAAAGCCCTGGCCAGCTGATGGATGGCACCCACCAGGAGATGGAGAGAAGGAACATGGAGCAGTGCACCAACATAGCACATGATGTGACATCACTTCCATGAGAAACTGGAAGTGACACCATGTGGTTCTAAGAATCACCAGAAACTCTATGGTAAAACCAGAATGTTTGGGGGGGGGGGTGTTTTTCTTCTAGCTGCTGAAGGAGTGGTGGCAAGATGTCTTCCACCACATCTACAAAGAAAAGACCTCTGGCTGTGAAACATATGATTTTATCCTAAGACTCCGGCTGATTTTACACTGGGCAAAAGATCCAGTAATGCTGCACGTTCAAAAGTGATCATCTACATTACAATGTGCCTTGACTTCTGTCCGGTTCTGGTGTTTTGACTGTCATTTACATTTAAATTCCTGAATTGGCTCTGACACCGTTTTCAGCACAGAGTTGCCCCTGACTTTCCAAGACTACTTTTGAATGTGGGTTTTCCAGGAAGCGCATTCCACAGGACCATAAAGATGATATATTTCCTGGGAAACAGGGCAATAAACTCGTTTCTCAAGAAAGAACAAAGGAATTCTTAAACCTGCCCCCCTCCAGTAAAGCAAGCAAATGTGGAGGGGAAGTCCAGGAGCAAAATGCTGAGTGTAGATGAAAAAATATAATCTGGATTTCTAGAAGGCGATTTCAGTGCTCAGAAAATCAGACCCAAACATGAATGTAGAATCAGCCTCCGTTTCACCAGAGCTTTCTTCCATCAATGAAAAAGAATGCTGTTCCGAAGATGGGGCAGCCTGTTAGGTGAAAACGTCACAAGGAGCAGCACTGAGCCAAAGAATGCAACCTGTTATACTGCACATTCAAAATACCTTTGGACAGAAATATATTCAAGACACGATCTACCAGGGCTTTTTGGGGAGAGGGGCAATACTCACTGGTACTGACACCTCCCAAGACCTAACTGGCGGGAATCGATGCAACCTTATTGAGTACCAGCCAAATTAGCCAAAGGACTAAAAGAAATAATAAGCACTGAATGGGAGGAGCAAAGTTATGACGTAGGAGTCAGTGAAGTATCTGCTCTGCAGCCCAGTATGTTGGGATAAGCAACAATTAAAAAAAAATTTAAAAGTCTGATATTCAACTCCCTTTGGAAGCTTTTCTTAAAACTTTGAGGGAGGGGGAATTTGCAGGCAGGAACAAACAGAAAAGCTGCCACAGACAGACAACCTTGGAAAAGATTGTCCTCTGATACGTTCCGCAAAGGACAGCAATCCAAGGCTGACTATGAGAAACAAGATCATGTCACAGTCAGGAAGGGAAATTCTTTCAAGGAAAAGACAAACTGAGGACTTGCAGGGCTTTAAAAATCAAAATGGAGTATACACAACATGGCAAGAGGGTTCCAAGCTTCCTACCTTCAGAGAAACCTTTCCAAATCAATAGGTTGATCCAGTAACCCTTTTTTGCTGCTAGCTGTTCCAAGGGATCTACTACTATGGCACAGGCTGAGGCCTGCTGAGCTACAATGTAAGAACTGAGAACGTGTCTGGAACATGCACCACTGCTATTGCTATTAAGCACCAAACAGAATCTGCATACACTCCATTGTTACGAACCAGTTACCTGACCCAATTCAGAGAGCCAAGTACTAACCAGGGCCGACCTTTTCTAGCCTCTGAGTGGACGAGATTGGCTAATCTGGGCTATCTAAGTCAGGGCACTGAAGTAGCCCATAAACCCCTAAAGCACAGTTATGAAACCACAGGATTAGAGCACACCCAAAAAATCACCCATTGCCACACACAATACAGCAGGAAGTTTCAAACCGCAATTCAAGGTTTTGACCTTTAAAGCCCTAGATGGTTTGGAACTGGGTTATCTGAAGAGCCATCTTCTTCTATATGTTTCTGCCTAGGAATTAACATCACATGGAGAGGCCCTCCTTACTGTCCCATCAATCCAAAAAGCTCGTTTGGGGGATACACAAGAGAGGGCCTCTTTGGTAAAAGCCCCAAAATTATGGAACAACCTCCTCAAGGAGGTGTACCTGGTCTCCCCTCACTCTCAATCTTTGGGAAGCAGTTGAAGATTGTTTGAATTAGAACTGTATGTGATTAATTTACCAGCAGTCCTAAAATGTGCTTTTAAATTGTGGGGGTTTAAAATGTATTTTATGTATTTTATTATATATATTTTACCTACATTATAAACTGCCTTGAGCTTTTTATGGAAGAAAGCCAGCTAATGTTGTAAACAAATAATAAATAAATAAATAACTTTTCCAAAGCTATTTGTTGCCCAAGAAAGCTCTATTAGAACTGTATGTGATTATCATAGTAGGTTGTTCAAATACGAGACCAAAGGTAATTCCAGCCTGTAACATGGGACCTGGTAGTGATATTGATTTTTTCATCTCATAGTCACATCTTCCATCTCTCTCCAGTTTTAGTCTTCTTTTAATTCATACCCCACCCCCAAAAAAAGTGAGAAATGAGAGATGGTGCTAATAAAACCCTATGATTTGGTGTAGCCCCCCCAACCACTGCCAATTGAAGATTTCAAAACCCAAACAGATCTAAATTGAAATAAACCAAATGCAACAGGTGCATCTCCCATTCTGGGTTACCAGTAGAAAATACTACCATCGAACTAGTTTGTAATGGCAACTGCAGTTCCAAGGAAGTGAGAGGCCATTAAATAATATTTCCATTCTGCATTAGCCGCACACAGTGACCCAATAAAACAGATGATACAACCCTGACTTTCGTTATTTCTGGTAACAGAGAGATTTCTCAAGCAAGAGAGGCAATTTTTAAATGAGGACAGAATAGACACATAAACAGACCCAAAATACCTTGAAAGGCCAGAAGAGCAGAACATAAAAAATACACATAGCAGTTTTACAATACACATCAGCTACAGTCTCTTTTTTTGTCTTTTTTTAAGTGATGAGCTGTAAGGATTAGCTGACTTTTTAGGAATTAGAAGAATGCAACCATTAATAAAGAGAAGTCTCTGATGTCTCCCCGTACACATTGACCTGTTCGGATGCCAAGGTGACAGATTTCTACAGAAAGAGAAAGCCCTTCACCATGGCCTTAGGGCAACTTGGGAGGCAGAACAAATATAAGAGCTTTGAAGTAAAGCAAGGGTGATATATATTTCGGTGGATGAATAGCCCCGATTATAGAATTGTCAGTCAAAAAAATGGACAAAAGTGACCTGACCTGTGTACAGAAGGAGTTAGAAAATTCCAGAGATGACAACCAACTAAACAATAAGGCTCACAGGTACTCTGCCAGCATATCTGCTAAAACAATTTAATGTTTATATAGAAAGCACCAAATAGAATCTAAGCATACAGCCTTTTCATATTCAGGTCACCATTTTACCGATTATTATAAACTACCCTGTAGGTTGTTGAGTAGCTAGCTTTCCGACTAGAACCTCAGGGTATAGGGAGGAAGAGAGTTGACAAATAAGCATTTGGAAAAGTGTTCCTTTTAAGCTGAGTTAATGTGACCCAGCTCACAGTTTTTTAGCCCCCGGCTCACACATTTTTGTCTCAGCTCAGGAAAAATGGCCCCACAGCAAACTAATTTATGTAATAGCTCACAACTTTAACGCTGGTAGCTCATGAAGTAGAATGTTTTCTCACAAGACTCCACAGCTTAGAGGGAGCATTGATTTGGAAGTATGGGACACCTCAGCCTGAGAGCCACTGCCAGCCTGAGCAGACAACACTTGGCTGAATGGACCAACGGCCAAACCTAAATACACATGAACCTGCTTATACTGAGTCAGAACAGAGATTTCTCAAGGTCAGTATTCTCTACTCTGACTGGCAACGCCTCTCTAAGGTCTCAGAGGTTTGGCCAGTTCTCCTCTATTTCTTCTTCAATAGCTTGTTTCCAGCTATCACTTCATACCAGCTGGTTAAAAAAGAAAAAAGATCACTATGCACAAAATATGATGTAATTAATTGGTATCAGGTTCTGCTGCACAGGTATGCAACTTCTTTGGTCCTTTGGTCTTATTATTCAAAGGCAAAATAGAAAACAGAGATGGAAAGGAAGGCAAAACACCTTTAATTGCAACTGATATGAAGACGAGGGGATTTCAAAAGGCACAGCTTGTTAAACAGGCACAAAGAATGCTTCTCCTGCTCAAATTCCCTCTTCTGTACAACTATTAAAAGTACAGGAGCCCCAGCCTACCTTCTTTCTGTTTGCCTTAAAGAAAGAGGAGGAGGAGGAGGAGAAGACGACTGTAGATTTATACCCCACCCTTCTCTCTGAATCAGAGTCTCAGAGCAGTTTACAATCTCCACCATTATCTTCTTCCCCCACAATAAACACCCTGTGAGGTGGGTGGGGCTGAGAGAGCTATGGCTGATCCCAAGCCATTCCAACAGCTGCAAGTGGAGGAGTGGGGAATCAAATTCGGTTCTCCCAGATAAGAATCTGCACGCCAAACTGGCTCTCGATATAGCGATATGGATACACCCTAATCTGGATAGCCCAGCTTAAGCATGATAGAGGTTTACAAGATAATGCATGGGATGGAGAAAGTAGAGAAAGAAGTACTTTTCTCCCTTTCTCACAATACAAGAACTTGTGGGCATTCAATGAAATTGTGGGGCAGTCAGGTTAAAACGGATAAAAGGAAGTATTTCTTCACCCAAAGGGTGATTAACATGTGGAATTCACTACCACCCGAGGTGGTGGCGGCTACAAGCATAGACAGCTTCAAGAGGGGGTTAGATAAAAATATGGAGCAGAGGTCCATCAGTGGCTATTAGCCACAGTGTGTGTGTGTGTGTGTGTGTGTGTGTGTGTGTGTGTAATTTTTTTGGCCACTGTGTGACACAGAGTGTTGGACTGGATGGGCCATTGGCCTGATCCAACATGGCTTCTCTTATGATCTTGTCAGATCTCAGAAGCTTAGCAGGGTCATCCTGGTTAGTAGTTGGATGGGAGACAACAAAGGAAGCCCAGCATCACTATGCAGAAGCAAACAATGGCAGACCACTTCTATTCGTCTCTTGCCTTGAATACCCTATGGGGGTTATCATAAATTGGCTACAACTTGGGGATTAAACGGTAGCTTTTTCATCAGGAAAGGTTGAAATCTACTGGTGCAGCTCACTTGGAACCCTTGAGATGAGACTGCAAAGAAAGAAACAAAGGAATTCTAAATAAATAAATGAACAAAGTGTTTACGTCTGCAGCAACCAAATGACAGAGTGCGATGGAATCTTAAGAATCTCTGGTCTTCATGATCATTCTTGAGGCTAGTCATGTCAGACAGATGTTTCTCTCCCAATCTCATGCAGTGGTCCTTTTCTGAAGGCACCCAGACACCAATATGGCAAGTTTTATAATTGCCCAGTCCTGGAAATGTTTTCATGTCTACATGTTGTTGTTTTAATTGTACTGTTTTTACCCATGAGCCATCTTAAGTAGATCTCTGGAGAGGAAGCATATAAATTCCCTAAATCAATCAGAAGGGAGTTAGTCCTCTTCTTACTATGCTGGTTCTGTGATACTCAAGAAAGGATTTACAAAGGTGAATCTGTCTCAACACTTCTCTCTTTCCGGTACAAATCCCACTCTACTGGGAAGTAGGAAGCTCATTAGGTGACCAGGGACCAATCATTCGCCCTGCAGGCTATCCCATGAGGTTGTGAAGAAAAAATGGAGGAGGGCAGAACTATGTATGCAGCCCTGAATCCATTATGGGAAGGGCAGAATAAAACTGATATTAATAGCCTTTTGGGGAAGGACCTCAAACAAAAGTCTGTACAGCACTGTATTAACTATGAAGAAGTAATAAATGGGCTCTTTCTCCTTTCCCTCATGGTAATCTCTAGTGAAGAGGAAGAAGAAAAAGAAGACCATAGATTTAAACCCCACCCTTCTCTCCGACTCAGAGTCTCAGAGCGGCTTACAATCTCCTTTATCTTCTTCCCCTACAATAGACACCCTGTCAGGTAGGTGGAGCTGAGAGGGCTCTCCAAGAAGCTGCCCTTTCAAGGACAACTCCTACGAGAGCTATGGCTGACCCAAGGCCATTCCAGCAGCTGCAAGTGAAGGAGTGGGGAATCAAACCCGGTTCTCCCAGATAAGAGTCCGCACATGTAACCACAACACCAGACACTAGATAGAGGGAACGGGGGGGGGGGGGGGCTTACTTGTGTCCCTTCCTTCTCAAGAAGGCTATGAGTTTTTATCACAAAACTGTGTGAATGAGCCAGACTTGGATCTAGGGAACCCTGAAGTGGAACACAGGGACTTCATATACTTTGCCTTTCCACATGGTCTCAAACTTTCAAAGAATCTGGACAGCAGCCAATTTTAAACTGCCTCCCTCAACCCAGGCTGCCCTTTGTAATTCGTCTATGAAATTCTCATCACACTTTGCCTTGAGAGATTAAACCATTCCGTCTTCTCGGCAGCACCCTTCCCCGTTATAAAACAACAACCTCCAAGGTTTTGCCAGACTGAGAGAAGAGGGTGGTTATACTTCATAGCAGTGAACAAACAATAATACGCGCGGTTTTCTTTCTCCAGCTCCTTCATCTTAGCTGTCTAGCAGTTTCCTTCGGTTTTTGCTTTGTTTGGCTGGTCCTCAGATGTGACTCCATGAATCGGAATGCGGAGTTCTTATCCATTCCCGAAGCCATCAAAGTAAGGATTTGAGCTTCGTCTGCATTTTCTTTTCCATTTCGTCAACCTTAATTAATGGCAGCCAAGGCAGGCAGATGTGTGACACAGAGGAAAGAAGAGGGGGGGAGAGAAGTCTGTGGTGAAATTTTGGCCTCGAAAGTTCCCCTCCTCAATTAGATTTGCAAGCGGTTAGCTTTGAGGGTAAGAGGCCGGTCCTTAGGGGTCTAACAAATTAAGATTGAGACAACCAGCAATCTTTAAATACAGATTTTAATGATTTCTATAAATCACTGCAGGCACTGTCGTTTTCAGAGTGCCAAAAAAGATCTTACTAATGTCTTTTCAAGGACTCAGACGAAGAATTATAAAAACCAAACTGAATCGGCTGTATTATGTATATAGGCAGACTCCATTCAGAAATCAAGAGCAAACCACTACTTGTCCATTATATGAATGAGCCTTAATCCTTTATGTCAAGGGTCCCCAATGCAGTGCTCCGTGGGCACCCAGGCATCTCCTGACACCTTTCCCAATCCCAGCATGCAACAAGTGCTTCTAGAACAGGTGTGTCAAACTCATTTGTTATGAGGGCCGGATCTGACATGAATGAGACCTTGTTGGGCTGGGCCATGCGTGTCATAAAATGTAATGTCAGGAAGCAGAGATATAAACTTTATAAAGGACATAGACAAACACTTTTTTTAAAAGCTTAAAATAAAACATGATTAAAACATTAGCACTCGGCCTTAAAAGCGCTTTAACTCAACAAAGGAAGCTCTGCGGTTCCCCAGGGGACCAGGAGGGGGAGGAGCTTCAGCCGATAAAAGCAAGAGAGGCTTGGCTCAGTAGCTCTGCTGCACAATTGAGAGATCCTGGCAAAGCAAGCTATTCCTCAGCCAATGGAGAAAATAGAGGCTTTGCTCTGTAGCTCCTGTGCGATTCAGCAAGCCTGGCAAAACAAGTTGTGATGCAGAAGGAAGCAAGAGAGAGGGAGAAGGAAACAGATGACAGCCAATTGCTCGGGGGCCTGATTTGACCCCCCCCCCGCCACATGTTTGACACCCCTGTTCTAGAAAGTAGATGGAACTAGGTGGGGGTTTTGCCCAGAAGGGCTTCTGACAGGCTGTACAAATTAAGAAGGCATTCTTTTAAACAGAGCTTCTATCTGAACCTCACAGACAGATTCACTCCTTTGGTTCCAGAAACATTTCTGGCTAGTCCAGAGCTTTTTCCTTACTCTGGGAACTATGCAGAATTTTGCTCCTGACATTTTGTGGTTAGCTCTGCCTCCTGCAACAGTCATTTAGTGACTGTTCCCACCACACTGTGTCAGATCCCCAAGATACCTGCAGGCTCAAAAAGGTTGGGAACCCCTGCTTTACGCGATCCACCCCTTTTTCCTTCCCCAGCATAATGAGGAGAGAATCAAGGCTTCCCAGTTTAGAAGCATTCAACTGGAGCCACAATTTGGTAGAATGTCTTCAATGGGCATTTTAAGAACACAGCAATTTTTAGTGCTCACAAACCAGGATTGTAAACCACAGTTTAACAATGGGTTAAAATTCCAGTTTATCAGCAACAAATGCAATCCATTTTTTTTAAAAGTTGTGTGAATCTGGGTGCCACAATTAAGGTGCCACAATTCCTAAGTCAGTAAGTCTCCACTTGTGAAGGGAACAGATGGGAGTGAGTCTGTGAGACTGAGGTTTCAGGAAAGTTCATGTCATGAATGTGCGACTGTTTTGTGACAATAGACTACAGCTCTAGTCTCCAACTATGCAGGTGGACACTAGGAAGTGAAAACGACCCTGGAGCAAGACACATACAATTGTCTAACACTAAATAAGACCACTGGTTCCATCAAAGTCAGTACTGTCCACGCAGACTGATGCCACCTCTCCAAGGTATGTGGTAGAGGTTTTTCATGTCACCATCCACCTCAACCTTTCACTTGGAGATGCTGGGGACTGAACTGGGTTTTTTTGCACACCAAACAAAAGTTCTACCACTGAGCAGTGCTTGAAACACTACACGCCAGCACTTCAAGGGCCACTCAACTCAGCTATGCCAGCTATAAGCTCACCCCTTGCAGCAGTGAAGGAGGAAATAACTGGTGAGTTGCCACCCCCAAGAACCGCTAAGGGTTTGGAGGAGCTGGTAGGGCTTGACTCTGCTTGCTCATGTCCCCCAAAGGCCCACCAGGATATTTCCCTGCATGATAAACCAGGACAGTGGTCCACCAGGAAATCTCCCTTTAAATGGCCAGTACTCCCCTGTCCCTGTGTAGTCATATTGATCTAGAACAAGGGTGGCCAAACTGCAGCTCTTTCACACATATTGTGTGGCTCTTGAAGCCTCCACCATCCTGTCGGTTGGCTTGGAGAAGGCATTTGTTTCTTTAAATCATTTTGAAACAAAACCACTTTACACAGCTTCCTCAATACAGAAAATGAAGGTCTCCTTTGCACCATCTTTGGTGAGCCATTCCAAAAAAAGCCTTCAGTCTGCCAGCTGCCAGATGGACAGTCCTGACGGAGGGCACTACAAGCCACCCTGAGCCGCCTCGGTGGGGAGGGCGGGATATAAATCAAATAAAATGAAATGGAAAAAAAATGAAAAGAAGGCTGTGGGAAGAGCGCAGCTGGCCATATACCAGAAGATGAGATCCTCGTATGATGGCCCTCAGCTCCTAAGTGCTTTAAAGGTAACAACCAACACTTTGAATGTGGCCCAGAACAAAACAAGTTACCAGTTCAGCTGACAAGCACTGAAATTATAAGTTCTGAGTGGCTGACTCTGAGACAGGAGTCTCGCTGCCACATTTTGTACTAACTGAAGGTTCCGAGACATCTTCAAAAATAGGTCCACAGAGAGCCCATTAAAATAGACCAGTATGGAGATTACAGAAGCGTGGGATCAGTGCAGCTAGGCGGGCAGAGAATAAAGCTTATGAGCTAGATATAATTGGACAAAGGATATATTCTAGTTGTGAAACTCTCTCCAAATGGGAGCATGAATGCATTGCAGAAACACTGTGATCTAGTTGCCATTAGTAAGGATCCAGTTGTAAAAGTCTGCAATTTTAGCTAAGGGCTCATATTTCAAAAAGTGTATCACTTTGGATTGTAATTCACCATGAACCATAGGTACTGAGGGAGTTAGTTGGTCAGGTTATGACCGCACGGGGGGGAGGGGATTCAAATCCCCTGTGAATCACAAAACTCATAAGATAACATTGGGCCAGCCACTCCCATTCAATCGAGGCACTTTATTCAATCTAAGTACCTCACAGTGCCATTGATGTGAAGATAAAAAGTTGTTGCTGTGGTCAGAACTATGTACCCCAGGGGTATCGAACTCATTTGCTATGAGGGTCGGATTTGACTTAAATGAGGCTTTGTTGGGCCGAGCCATGTGTGCCATGAAATGTAGTGGAGACATGAACTTTATAAAGGACACAAACACAATTAAAAGAGTTTTTATTTTAAAAAGACTTTAAATAAAACATGCTTAAAAGATTAGCACTCGTGGGCCTGATAGGGGTCCTCTGGGGGCCTGATTTGGCCCCTGGGCCGCATGTTTGGCACCCCTGAGTCGTACACCATCCTGAGCTTATTGGAGGAAGGGTGATATGGCATCCTAGATCAATTTACATACACCACATGAATAATTCTGCTCCACTGGAAAAGGAGCCTGGATTTCCATGGTATTTTGTTGTCCTGCTGCATTCTTCTAGAAACAGAGTGGAGGGAGAAGAAAACACCAGCTCAAGAGGCAGGCCCTCTCAGTGGCCTCCAGAAGTAGAGAGGACACACAGTGTTCCTTGATAAGTTGTGTAAAATTCAATGACTGTCTCTTGGTCAGCGCCCAACATAATGGTTTGGATTCTAGCTCCTCTAAAAGGGACACATGTAAACAATAACCAAACTTATCTCAAAACGTGCCGTCTGTGCAGTAATGTTCTAAGAGTCCATGCTGTAACACTCCAGATGACACAACTCAAAGAAAGTTACACTTCTGGTCTGCCTTTCTTCTGCCCAAACTCCTTCAAAGCTGAATGTTTAAATGAGCAAATTAAAAGGAGAGCTTATCTGTCTTCCAAAAGTCTAACACGGGGGTGGGGGGGGGCACAGAAGGGCTTGCAAAAGAGGAGAGGGCATGCGAAAATAACGTCTTCTTAGAGCAACAAGGAAGCGCAGTTTCTTTCTCCTCTCAATAATTCTTCAGAAATTCCACCTTGGATCGAAGGTTTGAAAATTACCAAGCCATGTCCACAGACCATGAAAATTTATCAAGTATGTCTTATGTGACAAGAACAAAATGCCTCACTGCCAAAAATTAGATGGGTTTCAAAAGTTACTGACAATCATTGCCATACATCACACAAAGAAACCATCGTCTTCTGACATAAAAGGTGCTTCAAAAGAGTGATATTTTCATACAGAAAAAAAAATACAGAAAGTTTGTATACTAACAGAACTTCAGGATCATATCTAAAGTCACTGACACTAACCTGCTGAAACATTTCAGAGGAAGAATGATTCCCCTGTTTCGGTGGATGGAAATGCTGCCAAAAAATTATACATGAAGCAGATGCACTTCCTCCAAATCTGCATGTAATCAGGCCTGCTCCAACCAGCTATATTTCTCCAAAGGTGCACAAAATTGCAGTCTAGGTAGGTAGCATTTTATTACAAAATTAGAACAAGCAGTAAAGTGAATTCAGAAAACTGGAGCATCTCAGAGAGGGGGAAAAATGCATACCATCAGGGAAAGGAAGAGACAGGCATGTTTGAGCTAAATCAAGACCAATGCAGAAGGGAGAGATAAAATGAGATATTAGAAATAAATGGAGGGAACAGAATGTTAAAATATGGGGAAAGGAAGGAAGCTGAAATAATAATTTGAAGAACTATTGGCTGCCCTTCTAAACTGAGGGTCAGATTAGTTATGCAGGGGTGGAGTTTGTTCTTCCATAAATGATATATTAAATGATATATTCCAAAATAATACAAAATTGATTAGAGGAGTAGCTTGGAAGGATATGGCAGCCCTTGTCAATGGAGTCCAAGTATCTTTATTTAGTTTCTACAAACTTTGAGGAAGACAAGTTCCAAAATTGCTTTATAAGAATTACAGGAAGGGGGGGGGGCTCCTTTGAGGGACCCCCGGAGAAGAGTTGCATATTCATCATCTGCAGAAGCTTACAGAGTCATTTATTTGACATAAGCTTGACAAGATCCTAATCTTCCTTGAGACTGCTAAACATCTGATGCTGTATGAGACCAGTGTTGATTTGGATAACCTTAGAAAAAGGTACTGATTGCTATCTGCCATTCCGGGACTATTTTAAAGCAAACAAAATAATATTAGAAGGCGAGAAAGAGAAAGTTTGAAAGCTTGGAAGAAGAGGAGAAGGGGTGAATTTTGGACTTTGTTAAATTAAGGACAGTGTTAAAAATTGGAAAGGAATTTATTGTTTTGTCTACCTGCGGTCGTGGAGTGAAAGCACCATCGTCAGAGATCTGCAGTTTCTACAGTCAACACAGGAAATACGTCAAGTATCGTGAGACTTTGTTACCAGTGAGAACGTGACTTGGGGCAAGCAAAGCAGGAAGTAACTATTGAAGAAGTGGACCTACTCTAGGATTGTTCTACCACAGAAAAACATCGGCGACCATTACTAAAAGGCTAAATTTTTAAAAAATTAATATCTGAGCCTGGGAAGGTCGGAGCACGGCGAAATTAGGCTCACTTGAAAGGGCAAGTTCTAATCTATCAAACCTGATAGTTGAAATATAATTTGGTGATATCAACTTTTTCACTTTTTTAATATCAGAGTCAAAGGTAATCCGTGCAAGGGCTGCCTCATCGGAGAAGATGCAAGATCAGTTGGAAGCAATGGAAGCTAGGATGATGAAAGGGGTGGAAAAGATGATAAATGCTTGCAAAAAAGAACTTTAAAAAGATATTGAGGACTTTAAAAAAGAAATGGAAGAGCTTAGAAAGGAAACAGTGGTGGTGTCAAAAAAAGTGCAGGAGGTAGAAGGGAAAGTTAAACTCCAGGATTCCACCTTATTAAAAATGCAAGAAAAAATAACAATCCATGACTGTAAATTGATGAAGACACAAATACGTCTGAGAGGAGTACCTGAAGAAGAAGGGACAGACTTAAAAGAACATGTAATAAAAATAATTGCTGATTTCTTGGAGGAAGATCCTGAAGGGACTAGAAATATGTATGATTATATGTATAGAGTGAATTCATCATATGCCAAGAAAAATAACTTACCAAGAGATGTGGTTATATGACAAAAGGTATGGTGGGGAAAATCTTGAATAAAAATTTTGAAAAGACATTGATAGTGAGGGGAAGCAGAGTAAGAATAATGAAAGAATTGCCAAGACAAGTGATAAATGACCGGAGAACATATAAGAAATTAACAGAAAAACTACGTGACAATGGACTGAGGTATAGATGGATAATACCTGAAGGTTTGAGCTTTGAGCTACAAGGAAGAAGGATTACAATTACAAATACACAGGAGCTGCGTAAATTTTATGAAGAGAATAAAGAATTTGCACCATGATGGGTTATAAATTATTATCTTGGAATGTAAATGAACTAAATTCACCACAAAAAAGAAAGGCAATATTTCATTGGATTAAAAAACAAAACTGTAATATAATTTGTTTACAAGAAATTCGTATTAAACAAAAGGATTATAAATTTTTATGGAATGAACAATTGGGACTGGAATTTTTTTCATTGGCTGAACAGAAGAAAAGGGGTGTGATTTTTTATATTAAACAAGAATTGGACTCAAAAATAATATTTAAAGATAAAGATGGAAGATTTGTGGCAGTGGAAGTAATAATAAAGGTGAAAAAAAAACCTTATTATTGGGACTGTATGCACCAAATGTTTTTTTTAAAGACATTGTAAAACAACTTGATGAAGTGACATATGACCAGGTCATGATTATGGGAGACTTTAATGGAACAACTCAAATACATTGGACAGATCTGGGGGG
The DNA here is from genome assembly GCF_032191835.1 of Heteronotia binoei. NCBI lineage: Eukaryota > Metazoa > Chordata > Lepidosauria > Squamata > Gekkonidae > Heteronotia > Heteronotia binoei. The sequence goes on along the minus strand of NC_083229.1, from coordinate 26,985,062 downwards.
AAAAATAACAATAAAGAAGGAAAATTGCCAAAATCCTTCTTTGAACTGGTTAAACAAGAAAACTTGGAAGACATATGGAGAAAATTTAATCCTGAAGTACGAGATTATACCTTTTTTTTAGCAACACATAATACTTTTTCCAGAACTGACATGTTATGGGGTACAAAGGACTTAGGCCTTATAACTAAGAAAACAGAGATCTTACCGAAGATAGGTGCAGATCATAACCCAATATTATGGATTACAAAATTGTCTAAAAAAGTGAGAAGATGGAGATTAAACTAAGATTTACTACAAAATAAAGAATTAGTGACATCTCTAGAAAATGAAACTAAAGCTTTCTTCCAAATAAATGATAAAGATGATATAGAATTTCAGGTGGTGTGGGATGCTTATAAAGCTGTAATGAGAGGAATATTGATTACATTAAACAATAAGGACAAAAGGGCAAAAGAAAAACAGATGTTGGGCATTCAAAATGAAATAAAGAAAAAAGAAGGGGAACTGAGGAAAAAAACAGGGGAAAATAAAATTATAAGGGAGATTACAATACTACAAGCACAAATGAGACATTTGTTAAATAAGGAATTGGAATGGAATTTTAAGAAATTACAACAGAAGTCCTTTGAGGGAGCAAATAAACCTGGAAAGTATTTGGCCTGGCAACTGAAGAAAAAGAGAGGAAGTAAAATTATTAATAAAATTGTGGTTGATGGAAGAGAGATGGTAGATCAAGAAGGAATAAAAAGAGAATTTTTCAAGTACTATGCTAAATTATTTAAAGGTGTTAAAGTAAAGAAGGAAAGGATGGAAGCGTATTTGCAAAAGATTAAAATAGCACCCTTAACTAAATATCTGAAAAAAAAATTGAATGATCCAATTGAAAAAACAGAAATTGAAGCAGCAATTAATGCAATGAAAATTGGAAAAGCACCTGGGCCAGATGGATATACAGCAAAAAAATTTAAAATTTTTAAAGAAGAATTAGTACCGAAACTTCAAAAATTGATGAATATGATAAGAATAAAAGGGAAAATACTAAATACATGGAAGGAAGCTGTAATTTCTTTGATTCCTAAGGAAGATAGAGATGTCATGAATGTAAAGAACTATAGACCAATTTCATTACTAAATAATGACTATAAGATATATACAAGAATTTTGGCAGAATGACTTAAACAATATTTGAAAATGTCATAAAGGAAGACCAAGCAGGATTTCTCCCTAAAAGGCAAATAAGAGACAATATTAGAACTGTTGTAAATATTGTAGAATATTATGAAAGACAGCCAGAGAAGGAAGTTGCATTATTCTTTGTGGATGCAGAGAAAGCTTTTGACAATTTGAACTGGGACTTTATGTTTGCAGTAATGGAGAAAATAGAGTTGGGGGAAAACTTTATGCAGATCTTAGAGATGAAATGATAATCAGCAAAGGTACAAGACAAAGTTGTCCGCTTTCACCTTTGTTGTTTATGACGACTCTTGAAATTTTATTGATGCAAATACAAGATGATAAAGAAATAGAAGGGTTGAGAGTTAAAGGATTTATTTACAAATATAGAGCATTTGCATATGATATAATGTTTATAAATGAAAATCCTACACAAGTAACACCTTTGTTGTTAGCTAAAATACAAGAATATGGAGAACTGATGGGATTTTATGTTAATAAAGAAAAATCACATTTTTAATGTAAAAATATGCAAGTAAATAAACAAAAGGAGTTGCCTCTAAAGTAAAATATTTGGGTGTGGAAATAACAATGAAGAATATTGACCTGTTCAAAAATAACTATGAAAAGCTATGGCGTAAAATGGATGAAGATATGATAAAATGGAATAAGCTTAACTTGTCATTGCTTGGAAGAATAGCTGCAATTAAGATGAATATTTTGCCAAGAATAATGTATTTGTTTCAAACTATTCCGATTGTGAAAGACAGTAAACAATTTAACAAATGGCAAAGGAAGATTTCGGAATTTGTATGGGCTGGGAAGAAACCAAGGGTTAAAATTAAAGTTTTAATAGATGCTAAAGAAAGAGGAGGATTCCAATTACCAGATTTAAGATTATATCATGAAGCAGTTTGTTTAGTGTGGATAAAAGAGTGGGTGACGCTGTTGATTAAAAAACTTTTAGCACTGGAAGGTCATGGAAATAAATTTGGCTGGCACGCTTATATGTATTATGGGAAGGAAAAGATGAATAGTTTTTTCTCTCACTATTATAAAAGAAATAATTTGTTGAACACCTGGATGAAATATAAGAAATATGGTGATGAAAGAAAACCATTATGGATAGTGCCAGCAGAAGTGATAAAAATAACAGCTGAGACAGATGAGGGAAAATGGCTGTCATACAATCAAAAATACAAAGTGGCAAAATAGAATTGAAAACTGCTATGGAGTTGAATAACAAATACGATTGGTTTCAAATGCAACAAATAAAGAGTTTGGTGGAAAATGATATTAAAACTGAAGGAATAAGACGAGAGCAAACAGAAATGTAAAAAGTTCTGCTTGGAGATAATGAAAAATTAATTTCAAAAGCTTATAAGTTACTTTTAAAATGGTCTACAGAAGATGAAGTAGTAAAATCTCAAATGATTAAATGGGCAATAAATATAAATAAAGAAATGCAGATGGATACATGGGAATATTTATGGAAGAACTCTATGAAACTTTCAACATGTCAGAGTATTAAAGAGAACTGTTTTAAAATTATGTATAGATGGTATATGACTCCTAAAAAATTGGCAAATATGAATAACAAGATGCCAGACAGATGTTGGAAATGCAAAAAACATGAAGGTTCTTTCTACCATATGTGGTGGACTTGTGAAAGAGAGAAAAAGTATTGGCAGATGATCCAACAAGAAATTTCTAGGATCTTGGGATATGAATTCAAGAAAGCTGCAGAGACTTTTCTGTTGGGATTACAAATGGAAAAATTTCCAAAAGAAGATAGAACTATAATTTGGTACTTGCTTTCAACTGCTAGGACACTATATGCGCAGTTATAGAAGCAAGAAAAAATACCAGAAAAATGGGATTGGATTGTAAAAGTTATGACATGGAGTGAGATGGACAAATTAAGAACTTTAAGAGACTATGATTTAGAAGATTTTAAAAGGGAGTGGAAAAAATTTAGAAGTTATGTAGAAGACGAGTGGAAAGTAAAAGGGCTTTGGACAATTTTTGATAATGATTAAACTTTAGAAGAAAGAAGAATATTAATTTTAGTTCTTAGTAATTAACGGTACCTTTTAATGTTAGTATTTTAAGTAAATAACACCGGCGGGGGTCAAGTAATGGGGGGAGGGGTGATTAGAAAGAAGCTTATGGGATAGATGAAAAGAAGTTATTAACGGAAATTGTTACCATATGTTATCAATAAAATTGTTTTAAACAAAAGAATTACAGGAAGAAGGAATTCAGTACAAATGTATAAACCACTCCAAGCGACTTTTTTTTTTTTACATCTAAAAGCAATAACCCAAGGTTTACGATGCCAACTCTGAACAACACAGTTTAGCACTTCCTCAAAAGAAAGCATCTTCCAATGAAGTTTTTTTTTGTCCTCCCCCCTCCCACTCCACTATTTTAAAAAGAAAATACATTTCAGGACAGCATTGTATTTGAAGACTTATGGATTCTATTCTCAACATCTGGAGCCAACTTGTATGAGCGTGAACACTATTTGATGGTTACCAGCTGAATGAGTCTCTGTTGAAAAAGTGTCCACTGGAAAGCACTGCGCTTGGTGCAATATCAAAGTTCTTTCCTCCAGGATTTGATCCGAGAGACATCATTCACACAAGACAAATCTTCCCTTGATGGTGAAGTCATCAAGTGATACATTAACTACTCCCTTGGAGAACACATGTTCGGACTTGAAGGCTTCCAGTTATTATAAAACTTATTATAATAAAGTTTACGTGGGATTCTTTTGCAAGTTCTTAAAAGTATTTCCCATACGTATCCTTGGTAATTCCCGTAACAACCCAGGAAGGCAATCAAACATTACCACCCCCGTTATACAGATTAGAGGGGAGAGGAGGAGGAGGGTGTCAAGAAACAGTGGCTCGATGTAAGGACTCCAAATGTAATTTAAGATCTGCAATGGAAGTAGCCAACCTGTATACCAGAAGAGAGAGGGGTGAGGTCAAGAAACAGTATAGTGGTCCTGGCCTGGTGAAATCAGCTCCCTATAGAAGTCTGGGCCTTCACGGAATTACTACCTTTCCATAGGGCCTGTAAAACAGAGCTATTCCATCAGGCCTTTGGTTGAGGCAGTGGGCATCCTATTCCATCGGCTGGCCCTTCGCTGTGTTACCACCTCTGCTGCGATACTATCTTTTATTTTTAACTACTGTTCTAGACCCTCAGTATGTTTAATATGTGCCCAACTGAGCCATTTATAATTTATTTGCAATATCTAAATGTATTGTTTATACTGGTTTTAAATGAACATTTTAAATTGTATTATTATGCTGTTATCTGCCCTGAACCCATCTCTTGGAAAGGGTGGAATAGAAATTGCCTAAAATAATATAAAATAAATAGTGGTTAAGAGCAGTGTTTTTGTTGTTGTTGTTTTAGCAGGAACGCACAGGAACATCGTTTTGGCTGGCTTGGTGTCAGGGGGTGTGGCCTAATATACAAATGAATTCCTGCTGGGCTTTTTCTTTTAAACAACACTGTGAAACAATGGTTATGTCAGGAGTGTGTGGCCTAATATGCAAATAAGTTCCTGCTGGGCTTTTTCTTTAAAAAAAAAGCCCTGGTTAAGAGTGTAGGATTACTACTTGGGAGGAAAAAAGGAAGAAAGGTCCCCTGTGCAAGAACCAGTCGTTTCCAACTCTGGGGTTACGTTGCTTTCACAACGTTTTCATGGCAGACTTTATACGGGGTGGTTTGTGCCATTGCCTTCCCCAGTCTATTACACTTTCCCCCCAGCAAGCTGCGTACTTATTTTACCAACCTTGGAAGGATGGAAGGCTGAGTCAACTTTGGGCCAGCTACCTGAATCCAGCTTCCGCTGGAATCGAACTCAGGTCATGAGCAGAGAGTTCAGACCACAGTACTGCAGTATTGCTGCTTTACCAGTCTGCGCCATGGGGCCGCTACTATTTGGGAGACCTGGGTTCAAATCCTCACTTGTGCCATAGAAGCTTGCTGAATGACCTTGCATCAGTCGACACCCTCTCAGCCTAACCCACCTCACAGGGTTGTTGTGAGGGTAAAATGGAGAGGAGGCCAATGTAAGCTGCTTTGGGTGCCCACTGGGTAGAAAGGCGGGGTACAGATGCATTAAATAAGTGAATTAATTAAATAAGTGAGGACTCCAGAACCTAAGATGTGAAATGGGGATAGTCAGTTTGTACACCAAGATGAGAATGCAGCCATTATTTCTAATGCATAAGGAAGAAAATATTTAATCTATAACAGCAGGGTTGTCCCTCTAGAAAGGCTGTGGTAATGAACTACAAAACAGTCACTCACAGAAACCTATCTCAAGTGCATCCCAGCCCCAGGTACATAATACACGCACTTCAGCACCGAGCTTTATCTGAAACAAGACACCGCATTTTCCTATCAGCAAGGTTAACAAAGAGGCAATACAGCCCGAACAGGCATAATTTCCCAGCCGTTTATGACACACTTGTGTTTCATTTTAATCTAAAATTTGCCTTAGCAGGACAAGAAACAAGCAAACAATTTTCCGTTCCACACAGTAAATTGCAGACGGGCGGTGCGAGTGGATTGTAAATTCCAAATGCACCAAGCCTCTAAGCCGAACAGCTGCTCGCCACCTTCCTTGCCTATGAAATAAAAGATGTGTCTGCTTTTCCTGTCCACAGACAAAGCTAGGAGGGGAAAGTTTACCCTGGTCTCCTAAAATCTCCGATCAATCCAAGAGAGAGAGAGAGAAGCAGCTTGGATAAGAGCTGTAGCTTCATCCTAAACCTTGTCTCTTCTTTTACACATTGTAGACTCCGTGTGAGACAATGGATAGTTAGCCACGGTTCATAGCCTATGATCTCCATGCAATTCAGAAAGATGTATCTGCAGAGTATTTGCCAGAATTACTTTCCTATATTGAAAGTTACTTAAAATAAAAGCAGCATCTCTTGATTAAGGGTATTGCAATAGACACCTTTTTTCTTTAACAGGTTCTTTTTTTTAAGGTGTTTTTTTTTTAAGTTGCAACCATTCCCACCGTAAAGATTAGAGGAAAGGGGGATGAGATCAAAAAACAGAGAAGTGGTTAAGATTGTCAGGCTAGTATCTGGGAGACCCAGGTTTGAATCCCAAGCACATCACAGAAGCTCGCTGGATGACCTCGGGCCAGTCACACTCGCTCAGCCTAACCTACCCCATGCGGTTGTTGTGAGGATAAAATGGAGGAGAGAATAATGCAAGCTTCCCACTGGGGAGAAAGGTTATTTTAAGTACCTTCAATATAGGAAGGTAATTCTGGCAAATACTCTGCAGATACATCTTTTTGAACTGCATGGAGATCATAAGCTAAGAACCGTGGCTAATATCCATTGCCTTTCATGGAGTCTACAATGTGTAAAAGAAGAGACAGGTTTTGGGAAGAAGCTGCAGCTCTTCACAAGATTATGCATGGGATAGAAAAGGTAGAGAAAAAAAGTCCTTTTCTCCCTTTCTCACAATACGAGAACTCGTGGGCACTCAATGAAATTGCTGATCTGTTGGGTTAGAACTGATAAAAGAAAATATTTCGTCACCCAAAGGGTGATTAACACATAGAATTCACTGCCACAGGAGGTGGTGGCAGCTAAAAGTATAGACAGCTTCAAGAAGGGATGGGATAAACATATGGAGCAGAGGTCCATCAGTGGCTACTAGCCCAGCGTATTGTTGGAACCCTCTGTCTGGGGCAGTGATGCTCTGTATTCTTGGTACCTGGGAGGGCACAGTGGGAGGTCTTCTAGCCCCACTGCTGGACCTCCTGATGGCACCTGAATTTTGGCCACTGTGTGACACAGTGTTGGACTGGATGGGCCATTGGCCTGATCCAACATGTCTTTTCTTATGTTCTTAAGGTGAATAAATAAATGAACGGATTAAATAGGTAAGGACTCCAATGATAACTTAAGTCTGAAAGGGGGGACAGCTGCCCTGAGCCTGCTTCGGCGGGGAGGACGGGATATAAATCCAATAAAATGAATAAATAGCCACCTTGTATACTAGGGTTAGCATGTAGAATTACTTCTGATGCCTAAGGAAGGAAATATTTGATTCCTGCATCAGAGTCTTCCCTCTAGAAAGGCTGCCATGATTAAGTACAACCGAGTCGCACAGCAATGTATCCTGAGCATATCCCAGCACCAGGTAGATAACATGCACTCCATCACCGAGCCTTATCTGAAACAACATGCTGCATGTTCCTCAAGTTTTCATTCTATATTAAAAAAAAAAAACCTCTGTAAGCCACATTTCTTAAGGCAACTCATATTGAAGAGATGCATCCAGACAGCCATTCATCCGGTCGCCTGGGGCAAGACCGAAGTATCACCACCAGGTGACGAAGGAAGAGAAGTTTTAAAGAAGAAAACGGTGGTCTGCTTTTCTCTTTTAGGTTACCTAACAGCCACAATAAGAAACAGATGCATGTGCAGGCAAGCAGGCTAGTAAAAACAAAATGTGGCCCAGTAACTTTTGTGAATGTATTTGCAAAACCCATTTAAACAAAGTCGTAGAACAAAGCAGGAGTCAAGTAACACCTTTAAGACCAACAAAAGTTTTATTCAGAATGTAAGCTTTCGTGTGCTTCGAGCACACGAAAGCTTACATTCTGAATAAAACTTTGTTGGTCTTAAAGGTGTTACTTGACTCCTGCTTTGTTCTACTGCTTCGGACCAACACGGCTGCCCATCTGGATCTATCTTAAAGGAAGTGGGTCAGCTTTGTATGCTGCCTCCTCCAATGTTCTTGAAGTAATAATATTCTCTACCCACTTACATTTAGATTTATGCGCACTAGCAAAAACACAGAGAAGCACACATGGTTTTATACAGCTGTTCATTGCAACATTCAGCACCTCTTACCTGATGCAGTCATTCCATCTCCTCTACATTCCCCATTCCAAAACACATTTACTCAAATGCTCCATTAGATTTTAACAGAATTTACTTCCATGTAAATGTGCTTAGACTGCAGCCTGTCTCTCTCCGTTATAAGAAGCAAATGCACGATTTCTTGGGAATTTCCTGCACCACCCAAGTTATTGCTAAACTAGAAAGGTGAAAAGGGAGCTCAAAGACGACACAACAGAAGCCAACAAGTGTCGACAGAATTGCTTATACGGAGCCTAGCCACTGAGCTCACCTTTAGAATAGGGGACAAACCACACACCCTTTGTAATTGCTTTAGCCCATGGAAAAACCACACACAATATGCACTGTAGAGCCACTGATCCATGCAGTACTGGAAAAAAGGTACTTTAAAAAAACCAAGGTAAGCATTATTTGTTTGGAAATATAAGGGCTGATATCATTGGAAGACTTTCCCTTTCCCCAATTCAAGCATGAAACCAAGGTGGCAGGTAACAAAACCACATAGGAGAAAGCCATATTCCCCTGTCCTAGTTAGCAATGCATTGCACCAGTTTGTAAACGCATGTAAGATGAACAATACACTGGATTTTCACAGGCACCATCTGCTTTTTCCACATTGCTGCCACAAATGTTTGGAAGTAAATTATGCACCATCCAGGTCTTCTTTTTTAGGAATGTGCACCCTTACATTAATCATTGCCAAAAAAGAAAAAAAAACATTAAAAACCCAAACGTGAAAAAAAAACCAACCCTCAATCCTCATCTACTATATTCAGACTGACACAAAATAAGATCTTATATTGCAGTTGTTAATAAAACTGCTAATAGTTGCTAACAATAAATAAGATTGTAGTTTTTCAAGTGTCAGATTAGGACCTGGGAGATTCAGGTTTTAATCCCTACTTGTGCTATGGAAAGCTTGCTGGGTGACCATGGACCAGCCAAATGGTCTGGGACCAGCGTATCTATGGGACCGCCTCTCCCAATATGTTCCTCAAAGAGCACTATGCTCTGGTAATGACAACCAGCTAGTGGATCCCTGGCCCAAAAACCATCCAGCTGTCTGTGACTAGGGACAAGGTTTTTTCAGCCCTGGCCCCTACTTCGTGGAACTCTCTGTCTTGTGAGACCCAGGCCCTGTGAGATCTAAAACAATTCCATAGGGCCTGTAAGACAAGAAATATTCCACCAGGCATATGAGCCGGGATAGCAGCAATAAAGCGCAGTGACCCTTCCTCCTGTGATTCTGTTTCCCCTCACCTACCTCAAGGGTAACCACCTGCAATGTTTTGACCTGAATTTATAGAGCACTATTGTAGATGGGATTATTATTTTAATATTATAAAGTTATGTTTGTAACTAGGGCTTTTTTTGTAGCAGGAACTCATTTGCATATTAGGCCACACACACCCTGATGCAGCCAATCCTCCTGGAGTTTACTGTAAGCTCTTGAAGGATTGGCTACATCAGGAAGGTGTGGCCTAATATGCAAAGAAGTTCCTGCTATAAAAAAAGCCCTGTTTGTAACTATTTATTATGGTGGACCCTGCCCTGAGCCTTGCCGTGCAGAGATGGACAGGTTAGAAATCAACAAACGAGAATCCTGATGGGTGGGCAAGGGGAAAACCCTCCACATTGTCACTTTGCTCAATTCAGATTACAGCTGCTAAATCCAGGTTAGGACATTAGAACAGAGGAATAGAGACTGGTCATGGAAGGACCTCACTAGGGTATAATGCCGTACAGTCTACCCTCTGAAGTAGTCATTTGCTCCAGGCAGTGTGGCCAAACTGTGGCTCTTTCACACATACTGTGTGGTCCTTGAAGCCCCCCACCACCCCGTCAACCAGCTTGGAGAAGGCATTTGCCTCTTTAAATCACTTCTCTGAGCCAAACCAGCCGGCAGCTTGGAGAATACATTTAAAGTTAAAGTTGCTTTCTTTCCACCTCTCCCTCCCCATCTATCTTCCTTCCTTGCAGGTCTCAAACATCTGGCATTCATGTCTTGCCGCTCTCAAGCATCTGGCGTTATTTCTATGTGGCTCTTATGTTAAGCAAGTTTGGCCACCCCTGGCTCTGGGGAAACTAATTTCTGCAGTCAGGAAACCAAGTGTAATCCTAGGAGACTATCAGGCTTCACCTGGAGGTTGGAGACCCTGCTTCAGATGTCTCACCTGAGATGAATATGCTAGGCTTGTTTGAATGAGCTACACTTGCTCACACTATTTGAATGCAGCCTGTACAATCAAAACTGCAAATGGACAAGATACCCTTCCTGGGGCAGCAGATTCAAGGGCAATCCTTGTTTCAGAGGTCAGTTCTTACTTGGAGGGTGGGGGGTGGAATCAAGCTGAAGACACTTTTAAGAATCTGTGATGAACAAGGGGAAAGGAGGGAACTGAGGAACTTGCAAGCAGAGAGGACACAGACAATATCAGACTTCTGTTACTGCGAGACTCTTACAAGTGATTTCTTTCCCTCTAAAACCATTGTTTTTTCTTTTGCGCAAATCACCATAACATGCTCAGCAAACCAAGAGACCTCATTAGCAGGCCACAGAAACCACTGGCGGGGGTGGGGGGAGAGAATCCCCACCAGAGCTTCTGTCTGTTCACCGGTCGCCAGGAGAACTGCAAACCCGCTTTCAAACATGCTGCAGGCATGATGAAAAGCACTGCCTCGAAAACTACAAATAATTAGATTTTCTTTCTTAGCCAGCCGAAGCATCTATAACGCTGCCCAGTGACTACTGTGCAACCAGACAGCTGAGGTGCTAGTTTCCCAAAGGGGGTAGGGAGGATACCGAGGTTCATCTGGCATGCTCTCATGCTTCATCCGGCAGGCTCTCATGGTTTCCCAGTGCGCCAAGGAACAGAGGAAATGCATGAAAGGGCAGAATGGGTGCCAAATGGCTGTGTGTTTGTTTATTTTCAAGAGCAACCTGCCAACCAGATCTGCAGCTTGATATAAACGTGATACTGGCAAGCAAAACAGATTCCCTGCACAACTTTGCAAAGACTAAGCGTCTTATTCAAAACACGCTGCAAACCTTTGCAAGGTACACAGGCCTAAGCTTGCAGGGCAGATAATCATGACCCTTGAATACAGGGTTGCCATGCAGAGTAAGAATGCATGGCTACATTGTTCAGGTTGTAGCACCATGTAAACAGTAACAGTGAGTTCACACAAGGACACATCAGGAGTCTCTTTGCCCTCACTCATGTTTGAATTGGGCCTTAAAAGGTTGTGATTTTGGCAACTGAGAGTCAGTAGTGCAATCCTAAGGATACTGTCCTGGGCGTAACACTCACTGAGTAGATCTAAGTCAGATTCCAGGTGTTTATTTAATTCATTCATGCCCCATCTTTCTCCTTTGCCCTCACTCATGCTTGAATTGGGCCTAGAAGGGTTGTTACCTTGGGAACCGGGGGTCAGTAGTCCAATCCCAAGGACACTGTCCAAGGATTGTACAGATCTTAGTCAGATTTCAGGAATTTATTTTCCAGATTTTAGTCAGATTCTAGGTATTTAATTCATTTGTGTTTTATTTTTCTCCCAAATCAGGACCCAAAATGGCTTATATTGTCTTCTCCTCCATATTATCCTCACAACAACCCTGTGGGATAGTTTAGTTTGTGACTGGCCCAAGGTCACTCAGCAGGCTTCCATAGCACAAGTGGGTATTTGAACCTGGGCCTCCTAGATACTAGGCTGACACTCTTAACCACTACACCACACTGGCTCTTTGCTTAGTAGTCTTGCTTAGGACTGGACCGTAAAACTGAGCAAATTCTAGTGCAATCCTAAGAACCCTTTCCTAAGTGTAAGCTCCATCTGGTAGACGTCAGAAGGATTCTGAGCAGACCTGTTAAGGATTGAAATGTTAACTGTGTCTATGACAGCACCCAAGAGGTAAAAGAAGAATTGCAGATTTATATCCCGCCCTTCTCCCTGAATCAGAGACTCAGAGCAGTTTACAATCTCCTGTGTCTTTTCCCCGCACAACAGACACCCTATGAGGTGGGTGGGGCTGAGAGAGCTCTCACGGCAGCTGCCCTTTCAAGGACAACCTCTGCCAGAGCTACGGCTAACCCAAGGCCATTCCAGCAGCTGTAAGTGGAGGAGTGGGGAGTCAAACCCGGTTCTCCCAGATAAGAGTCCGCACACTTAACCACTACACCAAACTGGCTCTTCCTTGCAAAGAACCTTACAAGGAGAAGGAATCCTTTATTTCAACAAATATTCCTCTGCAATGAATGAAAATCCAGCTTGATAGATTCAGACTCTCTCCTTTGACAAAAAAAGTCTTCCCTTCCCTACCAGCTCCCTTATTCATGCCAAATGAAAGGCATGACATTCTAAAAGCCGATGCCAAGATCCCTTCCTTACTCATCTCTCCTCCAATCCTCGTGCAGCCCTAAATGATTTAAGAAACTTGACATGATTACAGAAAGTTTCCAAGAAGTAATAACTTCCATGGAAAAGAGTTTTGTGCTGCATTAGCTGAATGATTTGTTTTCTACATTTCCCTTTTGGACTACTTAAAAGGGAATGAGCTCCTGACAGCAATTTGCCTGACAACTGGGTAATTCTCGCTGAGCTTCAAAGAATGCTGCTTTACTCTAAACTGCTAGGAGTAGAAGAAAAGGTTTTTTTTTATTTTAAAAAAATCCTAACCACAAAGAAAGGGTTAAGAAGAAAGAGTGTTAAAATTCTGGATGGGCCAGAATGTATCGGCTTTACTCTAGTGACTCTGACAATAGCTAATTATTTAACTTTCTAGGGCTGTCGATCAGTTATTTAACTTGTGATTGGTTGTCTATGTCTTTGAAATGTGCTGTGTGGTGTAGCAAAAACACAGCCGTAATTAAAAAGCAAAATGCAAAAGGTACTGTATCTCCTTGGGCTACTTTTTTATGCACAAAATTAATCCCGGTTTATCATCTTAATGGCGTTATGCTAAACCGAAGAAGCGGAGGATATTAGAAAGTATCAGGAGATCTTCACATTCAGGAGCAAAAGACTTCAATCAATCTAACTTATTTACACAGACAGAACAATTTCCATTCAGGGAGTGAGACCTTCTTTAGGTTTAGGTTTATTCGATTTATATCACACCCTCCCCGCCAAAGCAGGCTGAGGGCAGTTGATTAATCTCCCTATTAGGATACCCTTAGTTAAAAACAACCAAAGGTTGTATAGCACCTTTAAAAAACCAACAAAATTTATTCTGGTAAAAACTTTTGTGAGCCACACAGATTTTTGGCATCAGCAGACTTTGGAAGCAATCTTAAGCAGGTCTCCTCAACATTATGCATGTTATGCAATGGGGCTTACTCCCAGGAAAGCCTCCTTAGGGTCGCACCATAACACAACAGATTCTCTGAGATACCCCATACTTGGAAAGGCTATGCTCATGTTCTTTAAAAGAGGTGGCGTCTCTGGAACACATGTTTTTCAGTTGCACATTTTATAATGTGCCACAATCAGAGATTATTACTCCCTTGTTGGACAAGATCCCTGGCCTCACAAGTAAAGCCAGGCTAGGCTACCTCCTATCTGACATAAACCCTAAAATCACCTATCAAGTTGCCAGGTTTTGTGTGCTGATTATGAGGCTGCAGAAGATGTACATTGACCAGGATTGAATTCTGGACTTGATTAATGGGTATATTTCATATCTCTCCTCTCTGCTTGTATATAAGAATGCATACTTTTCAACTTTTAATTTATAACTTTTGTTTTGTATTTTTTCTTCTGTATATGGATGGTCTATTGACTGTAATAAATCCGACTGACTGATTCTCTGAGATGAAGCAGAAGTATACGTACAAATTAACTGGTGGAGATGCAACACAAGATCTACAAAAGTACCCCTTGATAGGAGAGGAAAAGGAAGGATGCATTGACGTTGGGAGAGCAGGAGAGAAACAGCCATGGTAAGGCCAAGACTGGGGATGCCTCTTGGAAAGCCTATCTTCTTGAGACCCATAACAGAAGAAAGGCACCATATGACTGCCGATTCATTCATTCATTAAGCAAGCTGAACTCTCTAAATCAGGGGTGGCTAAACTTGCTTAACGTAAGAGCCACACAGAATTATCGTCAGATGAGGGAGGGAGAGAGAAAGGAAGGAAGAAAGGGAAATGGGAGAGAGAGAGGTGGAAAGAAAGCAACTTTAAATGTATTCTCCAAGCCGGTCGACAGGGTGGTGGGGGCTTCAAGACCCACACACTATGTGTAAAAAGAGTCACATGTGGCACCCAACTCCTGAGCCACAGCTTGGCCACCCCCACTCTGGACTGTTTTGTGGGACTACAATTAAACTAGCAGAGGCCCAGGGTACTTTCAAACTCTGGGTTAATTTTTCTTCAGCAATTAATCCCAAGCAAGAGAGGGGTTATATAGCATAAATTTCCAGGGAAAGAATCTTAATACCATTCAGATTTAAGGAATCATTCTTCAATTTATCCATAAAAACACCAACTGATACTGTAATGAATATAAGAACAGTCCACCTCCAGAAATCAAGAACAGGAGAGAACGTCTATACTGAAACTCCTGCTGAAGAACAGCCTAGAGTAAAACCAGATACCTTCCTTTCTTAGTTATGTTCCTAACAAAGATAGACAGGCAAGACTTTTGTAGAACAGGACACAACTTACCTGGGGCTTCTGTATTACTGAGAAATTGACCCGTATTATAGGTCAATAAGAAGTCTTCCAGACAAGCTTCACTGTGACCAGCTCAACTGATGTGACATCTTTCCCATTATCACATTACCAAATTTTATCAGTCCATTGTGTTATATCCAAAAGGGTTGCTTTCTTCCAGTTACAAGCAATTACTAGCACAGCAGCAGTGCGTGTGTGATAATTTCCTCCTATTTGTTAGAGCTATTTCATCGATTTCCTTCAAAGTGATTTTAAGAGAATATTTACTTTTTCAATCTAACTGCCAAGAGCTTTAAGGGTAGGATAGGTTGAATGTTGGAACAAACCTTAAATTCTGTATGCAGTTTTAAAGCCGAGAAGCTCTCTGGTCATCCCCACTTGTGTCAAAGTTCAAATGTATCCAGATGATTAAAAATATCAAAATAGCTTTCACGTGCCTGTTTGTACCATCTAGAAAGTGGGTTGGACCACTGTACATCTTTTGTGCACGTTGTTTGCAAACTACTTTAGAATAACAAGAAATCATTCACCTAAATAAACAGAAAACAGTCTCCAAACTTTATGGTGGCCATGGAAGCTGCCATCAAGTCACAGGGTTTTCAAGGCAAGGGACATTCAGAGGTGGTTTGCCATTGCTTCTAACAAAGGCAGTAGCAATTCTAGACTTCCTTAGTGGTATCCCTTCTAGGTCAGGGCTCAAACTCTGTATCTGATGATCCTGGAACTCAAGCCAATCAGACCAACAGTTTATCAAGATTAGACCGTCTATTCTGAATAGAAGTGGCTCTCCAGGGTCTCTGAAGGAAATTTACTTCATAAAATCAGAGTTGGAAGGCACCTCCAAGGTCATCTAATCCAACTCCCTGCACAATGCAGGAAACTCACAAATACCTCCCCCTAAATTCACAGGATCCTGATTGCTGTCAGATGGTCATTTAGCCTCTGTTTAAAAACCTCCAAGGAAAAAAGAGTCCACCGCCTCCTGAGGAAGCCTGTTCCACTGAGGAATCACTCTAACAGTCAGGAAGTTCTTCCAAATGTTGAGCCAGAAACTCTTTTGATTTAATTTCAACCCGTTGGCTCTGGTCCTACCTTCTGGGGCCACAGAAAACAATTCCATGCCATCTAGGGTTGCCAATCCCCAGGTGGGGGCAGGGGATCCCCCAGTCTGGAGGCCCTCCCCCTGCTTCAAGGTCGTCAGAAAGCGGGAGTAGGGGAGGGAAATGTCTGCTGGGAACTCTGTTATTCCCTATAGAGATTTATTCCCATAGAAAATCATGGAGAATTGATCCGCGGGTATCTGGGGCTCTGGGAGGGCTGTT
This sequence comes from Heteronotia binoei, assembly GCF_032191835.1. Classification (NCBI taxonomy): domain Eukaryota; kingdom Metazoa; phylum Chordata; class Lepidosauria; order Squamata; family Gekkonidae; genus Heteronotia; species Heteronotia binoei. The sequence goes on along the minus strand of NC_083229.1, from coordinate 26,968,976 downwards.
TTTCGGGGTAGAGGCACCAAATTTCAGCATAGCATCTAGTGCCTCTCCCCAAGATACCCCCCAAGTTTCAAAAAGATTGGACTAGGGGGTTCAATTCTATGAGCCCCAAAAGAAGGTGCCCCTATCCTTCATGATTTCCTATGGAAGGAAGGAAATGAAAAGGTGTGCCATCCGTTTAAATGTGATGGCCAGAACTCTCTGAGGAGTTCAATTATGCTCATCACAGCCTTGATCTTGGCTCCACCCCTAATGTCTCCTGGCTCCACCCCTAATGTCTCTTTGCTCAACCCCAAAATTCCCCAGATATTTCTTGACTTGGACTTGGCAACCCTAACGCCATCCTCTATATAACAGCCCTTCAAGTACTTGAAGATGGTGATCATATCACCTCTCAGCCACTGCCTCTCCAGGCTAAACATGCCCAGCTCCTTCAACCTTCCTGCTCCTATTAATTGAAAATGCAGGGAATTAAGTCCAGGACCTTCAACACGCAAAGTAGATGTGTGGGCCATAGTCTCTCCTTCCTAGATTCTATCTTCCTGGCTCTTAGTATTAAGAGGTGTTAAGATTAAAGCTGGTTCAGAGGCTGCAGCTGCCTTTACTCATGCAAAATGAAGGATCCTGAAGGCTTCATAAGAATACCACATGTCCTGATGCTCATCACCCACCTGCCTAATACTTTTCTTCCCATTGGGACAGCTTTTAAAAAAGAAAAAATGGGCTGAGAATGAAAATAATCTACCAACCTAGATAAGCTTATCATTTTTATTTTATTTTTATTTTTTTAAAGTAGTACAACGTCTAATGAGCACTCAGCAGAGGCTAGGAAGATCCAAGACCCAATCACACCAAGGCACGTCAAATGACAGCTCAAATACAGACCACTGATTTACTGCCACAAACAGTCTTGGCAACAAAACAGTTGCCACAGTTTGCTCTAGCAGAGGCCTGCAAAAAATATTAATAAGGAAAATATGTAAGAACATTACCAAAAGATTCAGTCAACCTTTTGAGGAATGGTTTCTGTTGGGGACTACACCGGAAGAGAATCCAGCGCAAAGACATAAGTCGCCCTCTCACTTTGATGTAAAACTTACAGATTCACTTCTATTTTAGAGAGTTGTAGGAGTTAAGAGCAGCAGACTAATCTGGAGAACAGGGTTTGATTTTCCACTCCTCCACATGATGCCTGTTGGATGACCTTGGGTCACTCACAGGATGCGTTCACACACACTAAATGACGTGCTTTACTCTGCTCTGGTAAGAATTCAGTGTAAGAATTCTTCATGGAAGGGAGTCACTGGAACCAATTTTGTGGAAGAAAGTCTGCTTTGATGCAGCCCATTGTTTTCACTGCATTAAGGATGACTTTATTTTGAGCCCGCTGAACACATTTTTGGAGACATGGGATAAAAATAATGAAAATCTTCAAGTCAGGTGATTAAACTCAGTGCAACAACAATTCCAGGGGGGAAGGCATCAGCAACAAATTATAAAGCATGGGTTTGTGCACCCTGTAACATACTATATCTGAGTATAAAATCCAAGGCAAAAAAGCGTGGCAAAATGGCCCCTTCATCTGCAAAAAGCAGTATAACAGAGTTGGGGGGAGAGGGGGGAAAACTAATTGCTTTAAATATATATCTTAAAAATGCATTTATGTGAAGTCCAACAGGTTGCATTTCTAATGCATACATTTACTCCTTTAAAAAAAAAAATCACTTCATTTTCCTTGCAGTTCCCCCCAACCCAAATACACACTGCTGGTGGGCTCAATGAACTATGAACACTCCACTAACAGCATCAAGGTGATCAATCATGCACTAAATTACTACTCAAAATATACTCTTCTCTTCTGCTTTTATTTCTTCACATGGCTGACCTGCTATTTTCCGCTATATATTTTTTACATGCTGCGTTCTGGGACTTCTAACTCTAGCTGGCCTCTTTACCGGCCGGGGCAGAAGGGATCACAGCAAAAAAACAAAACAGGTTTCCTCTACTTCGATAGCCAAAGACAATCATATTAAATGTACTCACGTCCTTGCTGTGGCTATTTCTTCTTTCCAAGGATTTGTTTTTTTCCGTAACCTAGAAACAACCATCACGAGTGAGTGACCAAGAGTCCACAGCCATCACTGTGGCATCTAGGAGCAACTATGACTCACAACTTTGGCCGCTCTTACTCAAGTTCTAGGACAGCCTTAGTTACACCAGAAATTCAAAAAGTAGAGCACGGGAGAGAGAAACTGTGCTGACTATTTATATTCAACCTTTGGCAGCTCCTGATAAAGAGTAAATTCAACTGAGGACTTCTGGTAAAATTTAAAAGGTAAAGAGCATCATCCAGTTACAACTGACTCATGATGGACCCATGAAATTCCACCTCGTGGGGTTTTCAAAGCACGAGAGAAGTAAAGACAGTTTGCCATTGCCTGCCTCTGTATACCAGCCTCGGTATTCTTTGATGGTCTCCCAGACAAGTAAAACTTGTATTCACTTGTATTTAATGGTGCCTAAACTACAAGCATCCCTGAGGGAGAAGAGACATCACAAAATACCCAGAAGCATACATTAACGGACAGCTTCAGAGTGAACAGGTTATGATGCCACATTTCAAGAAATCTTTAAATCAGACCGCAAACGTTCAGATCAAGAACAGATTTCAACAGAAAAACAACCATAAGAATATAAAAGAAGCCATGCTGGATCAGGCCAATGGCCCATCCAGTCCAACACTCTGTCACACAGTGGCCAAAGAAACCAGGCGCCATCAGGAGGTCCACCAGTGGGGTCAGGACACTAGAAGCCCTCCCAATGTTGCCCCCCAAAGCACCAAACATACAGAGGTATCACTGCCCCAGACAGAGAGTTCCATCTATACTTTAATAGCTACTGATAGTCCTCTGCTCCATATGTTTATCCAATTCCCTTCTTGAAGCTCTCTATGCACGTAGCTGCCACCATCCCCTGTGGCAGTGAAATCCATGTGTTAATCATCCTTTGGGTGAAGAAGTACCAATCACAGGCCAGTAAATGCAAAACAAAGTTATGGACAGACAAGCAGACAACACTCCAGCAGTCTTAATCTGTAAGATCATAGGGAATTGTTTAAATACCTTCTGTTTAACATTTCTCCTGTATTAGAATAGAATCATAAAATCACAGCGCTGGAAGGGGCCATGCAGGCCATCTAACCTAACCCCCAGCTCAATGAAGGATCAGCCTAGAGCATCCGTGTCAAGCAGGGCTTTTTTTGTGGCAGGAACTCCTTTGCATATTAGGCCACGCCCCACTGATGTAGCCAATCTTCCAAGAGCTGGCAGGGCTCTTAGTACAGGTCCTATTGTAAGCTCTTGGAGGATTGGTTCTATCAGTGGGGTGTGGCCTAATATGCAAAGGAGTTCCTGCTACAGAAAAAAGCCCTGATCAAGTGTATGTCCAGATGCTGCTTAAAGACTGCCAGTGAGGGGGAGCTCACCACCTCCCTAGGTAGCAAATTCCACTGTTGAACAACTCTGACTGTGAAAAAGGTTTTCCTAATATCCAGCTGGTACTAATAAATGTCACCTTCAAGAGCATTTTCACCACTCCTCAACATTTTTATCACTACGACCTCTGTTCTCAGTGATCAACCTGAAATCCAACTGTTAATGAGGAAGGAAGAGACTAAAATATTTATCTATTTTTTACCCTTTCCCTATTATGTCAATCATTTCTCAAAAGGCACATCCAGACTACATTTATTATGTACATTATTACACACATTTGCATGCTCTAAAATAATCCTTTCAAATATTGCACTGCCAAGAAATCCCTTCTAGCCCAACACTAAAAAATTAAAAGAATTAGAATCTCCTCATAAAGAGGATTGAAACATTCTTTTCTGTCTGGAGCATAACCCTTTTAAACCCAGGACAAACAACCAACATAAAATTCCTTCATTCAAAAGCATAAGGGTGAAGTCAAACGCTCGTGAGCACAAAGAGATACTACAGCGACATGAAGTATGGCCAGATCTGACAATCCCTAACAAACATCATTTCATACTTGATCCCTCTGGGCCTGAACATCTTCCTCTTGTGAACAGAAAATTCGCCTCTTGTGTGGGTACCGCTAAAATAATCTTATACATGATAATTTTCACAAAATGTGCATACAAGTACTTAGATATGTTCCCCCCAAACTTCTTTTCAAAACATAATATGGTCTAATATGCCTGGACCTAGGCATCTGCCTAGGGTGGCAGGCCAGAGTGTGTGCATGTGCTGAATTAGATTCTCCCCACATGACTTCAAATAGAAAAACAATTATTTGCATTAATTTTGCTGGTCTGAATCATTCACCCTCAGCGGAGCACTGTTTTTTAAGCTGATAATTTTTTATGGCCCGCAAATGATGTTATAAATATCCATATGGCCCTTGGCAGAAAAAAGGTTCCCCACCCCTGCACTATTATAGTAATTCACACTAATTCACTATATAGTAATTCACACTCAAATTACTACTATATAGGATAGATATAGATTGGGGTGGCCGAACTTGCTTAACATAAGAGCCACATAGAATAAACGTCAGATATTTGAGAGCCACAAGACATGAACATCAGATGTTTGAAGGCAGACAGGCAAGCAAATAGATGAGGGAAGGAGAGGTGGAAAGAAAGCAACTTTAACTTTAAACACATTCTCCAAGCTGCCGGCTGGCTTGGCTTGGCAGAAATGATTTAAAGAGAGAAATGCCTTTTTCTGGTCAGCTGATGGGGTGGTGGGGACTTCAAGAGCCACACGATATATCTGAAAGAGCCACATTTTGGCCACCCCTAATATAGATAGATGATATATAGATATATACACACACACAAACCAACAGCAACAACATGAGAAGTATTCTTTCCAGAGCAGAACTACTGGAGCAGAAAAGCTAACGTTCAGCTATAGGGTTTACATTAGGGAAACCTTGGAAGAATCCACATACAAGGCCTTCATCAACATTAGAAGTCTGATTAAGCCCTACACAGCTGGTTTGAAAGGAGAGTAAGTAGTAATCCATCACCTGCCACAGTGAAGCAAAGGGCGGAAGGAAAGATTTTGAAAATGGCTCCTGCCCAGCTGCATTCACAAAGTCAAATTTCCCCATCAAAATCTCACTTTTGTACACAGCAGAAAAAAAGGGGAAAAATTTCCAGCAGACTTGCTAAATACCATTCTGACCACTTCCAGACTGCTCTCTTGCTTTATTTCCTCGTCTCACAAGAAGGGCTCCAAAGCCAAAACCACCTTTGTATATTTGTATTGTTTTTATCAGGGCTTTTTAAAAGCAGGAACGCACAGGAACGCAGTTCCAGCTGGCTTGGCATCAGGGGGTGTGGCCTAATAGGCAAATCAGTTCCTGCTGGGCCTTTTCTACAAAAAAGCCCTGCGTGAAACATTGGTGATGTCAGGAGGTGTGGCCTAATATGCAGATAATTCCTGCTGGGCCTTTTCTACAAAAAAAGTCCTGGTATTTATTATCAGGGAAGAACTTGGATCACCTTAACGCATGAAGATGCCTTATCCTTAGCCAGGGCACTGATCTATCAATGTCAGTCTTGTCTACTCTGACGGGCAGCAACTCACCAGTGAAATGCGCCCATGTCCTTTCATTCAGGACTGACTCCAAGAGGAAAATTACAGTAGGTTGCTTTCAAAGGCATTTCTTCTACTCATAGAAGGATTATTTTGTTTCTGGTAGGAATCCTTGTGAGGATTTGCCTTTGGATCCAGCCCCACAATTTAAATCCTTTTTAAGGATGCACAATGTACATTTTGTAAGTCAATACTTGAAACCACTGAAGGCATGTAAGTACCTGCAAAAATGGTCGCTTGTTTCAAAACGAATCTGTTGCGACTGCATTTGTTAAAAGACAATCTGCTCTGTTTGCCACAAAGAGCAGCAGCTGGAAATCAGAAAGTGAACTAGCTGAAAATAGAAATCCAAGCAAATAAATTCAATTTTGGAGGCCTTGTTATTCCACAAGGGAAACTGAAGCAAAGAGGAGCCGGGACAAGGCAACATTTCCTCAAAGATCAATTTATGCTAAAATTATCCAAGCAGGATAGAAGGTTTTCACAAGAACTTCCTTTTGTTTAAGCAAAATACACAAATTCCAACCCTTTATAGCGATATCTCCAGGGCAATTTAAAACAAACACCTCCCCCACCCCACAAAACTGTTTAGAGTGGTGCTTTTTTTAAAGGGGGGGAGTAGTGGTGGGAAATCCATTTAGTTATTTCCTCTCCTTTTTCCACACTCAAGGTGTTAATGGTTTATAGCACTTTCTGTGCTCCTTAAGTTAAAGAAAGCTTTAAACAAATTGAACACTGCATGCAACAGAAAAGAAGAATGCGGTTATATGGGTCCAGCCGTTCCTGCTTTGATCTTTCAACATCTGGATCACTGTTACAGGAGGAAAGCCTGAGCTTCTCCAGTCAAAGCATGGGCACAGAGGCAAAAACTTCCATCTCGCAATGGCCAGAGAGAGAGAGAGAAAAAACACTGGTACATATGCTTGCACAAATGAGTAGATGAATAATAACAGACACTCTCAAAAGCATAATATTCTTTACTGTCCTACACGTGTATTATAAATTAATCAGTGCATTATAAACCATAATATTGTTTCTTTTGTTTTAAATTAGAAAAAGGCACTCCAACTTTTGAACGATGATGAAGAGAAAATATTATAGAGACTCACACTTCAATTAAAAAAAAAAAACAATGTAGTAAAGTAACAAACGTTTAGCAGAAAACAGCAAGAGTTCAGTAACCTTGAAGACTAAGAAAATTTGTGGCAGGGCTTGAGCTTGCACGAGTCACTGCTCACTTCTTCAGATATAGTTAGAATGTGAGGATATAGTTCTAGCTATATCTGAAGAAGTGAACAGTGACTCACAGATATTGTTCGCCTCTATGGTTCTTTTCTGCTGCTACAGACAGAATAACACAGCTACCCCGTGATTCCCCACTCCTCCACATGCACCTGCTGGAGTGACCTTGGGTCACTTATAACTCCACAGAGGGAAACTTTGCCTTTTGCAGTGGTGGAAAGCTAGTCCAAATGAGATTTAAAAGGGAACACAGGATGTGGCAAATCAAATGCAAGACTGTGATCAGGCAGGCAAAAAGGGACTATGAGGAGCATATTGCAAAAAACATAAAGACCAACAATAAAAATTTCTTCAAATATATTAGAAGCAGGAAACCAGCCAGGGAGGCAGTGGGGCCGTTGGATGACCAAGGCGTCAAAGGATTACTGAAGGAGGATAGGGAAATGGCTGAGAAGCTGAATGCATTTTTTGCCTTCGTCTTCACTGTGGAAGATGAGAAGTGCTTGCCTGCTCCAGAACCACTTATTTTGGAAGGGGTGTTGAAAGACCTGAGTCAGATTGAGGTGACAAGAGAGGAGGTCCTACAACTGATAGACGAATTAAAAACTAATAAGTCACCAGGTCCGAATGGCATACATCCAAGAGTTCTGAAAAAACTCTAGGTTGAACTTGTGGATCTTCTGACAAAAATCCGTAATCTTTCATTGAAATCTGCCTCCGTTCCTGAGGACTGGGAGGTAACAAATGTCACCCCCATCTTTAAAAAGAGTTCCACAGGAGATCCGGGAAACTACAGGCCAGTCAATCTGACTTCAATACCGGGAAAGTTGGTAGAAACCATTATCAAGGACAGGATGAGTAGGCACATTGATGAACACGAGTTATTGAGGAAGACTCAGCATGGGTTCTGTAAGGGAAGATCTTGCATCACTAACCTGTTACATTTCTTTGAGGGGGTGAACAAACGTGGACAAAGGAGACTCGATATTGTTTACCTTGACTTCCAGAAAGCTTTTGATAAAGTTCCTCATCAAAGGCTCCTTAGTAAGCTTGAGAGTCATGGAGTAAAAGGACAGGTCCTCTTGTGGATCAAAAACTGGCTAATTAATAGGAAGTAGAGAGTGAGTATAAATGGGCAGTCTTCACAGTGGAGGACGGTAAGCAGTGGAGTGCCGCAGGGCTCGGTACTGTGTCCCATGCTCTTTAACTTGTTCATAAATGATTTGGAGTTGAGAGTAAGCAGTGAAGCGGCCAAGTTTGCGGATGACACTACATTGTTCAGGGTGGTGAGAACCAGAGAGGATTGTGAGGAACTCCAAAGGGATCTGTTGAGGCTGGGTGAGTGGGCGTCAACGTGGCAGATGCGGTTCAATGTGGCCAAGTGCAAAGTAATGCACATTGGGGCCAAGAATCCCAGCTACAAATACAAGTTGATGGGTTGTGAACTGGCAGAGACTGACCAAGAGAGAGATCTTGGGATCGTGGTAGATAACTCACTGAAAATGTCAAGACAGTGTGCGATTGCAATAAAAAAGGCCAACGCCATGCTGGGAATTATTAGGAAGGGAATTGAAAACAAATCAGCCAGTATCATAATGCCCCTGTATAAATCGATGGTGCGGTCTCATTTGGAATACTGTGTGCAATTCTGGTCACCGCACCTCAAAAAGGATATTATAGCATTGGAAAAAGTCCAGAAAAGGGCAACTAGAATGATTAAAGGGTTGGAACACTTTCCCTATGAAGAAAGGTTAAAACTCTTGGGGCTCTTTAGCTTGGAGAAACGTCGACTGCGGGGTGACATGATAGAGGTTTACAAGACTATGCATGGGACGGAGAAAGTAGAGAAAGAAGTACTTTTCTCCCTTTCTCACAATACAAGAACTCATGGGCATTCGATGAAATTACTGAGCAGTCGGGTTAGAATGGATAAAAGGAAGTACTTCTTCACCCAAAGGGTGATTAACATGTGGAATTCACTGCCACAGGAGGTGGCAGCAGCTACAAGCATAGCCAGCTTCAAGAGGGGGTTAGATAAAAATATGGAGCAGAGGTCCATCAGGGGCTATTAGCCACAGTGTGTGTGTGTGTGTGTATAAATTTTTGGCCACTGTGTGACACAGAGTGTTGGACTGGATGGGCCACTGGCCTGATACAACATGGCTTCTCTTATGTTCTTATGTGTCAAACATGTGGCCCGGAGGCCAGATGAGGCCCCCAGAAGGCTCCCATCAGGTCCGCAAACTAGTCGGCTTCCTTCTTCTCTCTTGCTTCCTTCTGAATCACAGCTTGCTTTGCCAGGCTTGCTCAATTGCATAGGAGCTACAGAGCAAAGCCTCTATTTTCTCCATTGGCTGAGGCTCCTCCCCCTCCTCATTCCCCGGGAAGAGAGGGAAAGAGCCAGAGCTTCCTTTACCCAGTTCCCTTGATCCCACACGAAAGATACAAAGAAAGCACAGCAAGAAAGCAAGAAAGCAAGGAACCAAGAAAGAACCTCTGTGTCCTTTATCAAGTTTGTATCTCTCCTTCCTGGCATTACATTTTATGACACATACAGCCCAGCCCAACAAGGTCTCAACAAGAGCCCGCTTGCGGGATAGGGCAAGGTATAAATCAAAATTAAATTTGTCAGATCTGGCTCCCATAACAAACAAGTTTGACACCCCTGCTTTACAGGTTTCCCCTATCTCCTACTATGGACTCGAATTCACACCCACTTCCTATGCTGAGGCCACAGAGAAGAGGTGCATATGGCATGCCATTGGCACAGCAAAAGCTAGAGAAAGAGAGCAACTGGGCTCAACCAGGCCAGCCTCTTCTCCTTCTGGCACCGCTCCATGAGACATCCTTTCCACGTCTGGTTTTCTGAATGAACTGTAAGTGTTTCGGGCACAAGGAAGCAGAATGCTCAAAGACAACAGCGGAAGATGCAACGTGAAGGAACGCTGTGCCAATGGGATATTTCAAGGATGGAAATATGGAGAGGTGTGGGGCAGACGGGGAAAATTTAAGATGGAAAAAGAGTACAAGAAAGCTGCTGCTGAAAACAGCAACAGCACCACAATGCAGAAAAGAAATAAGCTGATAGTAGCAACAGGAAAGATAAGCTTATTTTAGCACCGGCGTTCTGAATTTACTGAAAATGGCAAAAGGGGAAGTCAATACAGAGAATATGCAGCAGCCTAAATGAGGAAATTGCTTCCCAATAGCAAACACTGTTATTAATGCAACCTCTAAGCAGCAGGTATGCAACAGGAAAGCAGGAAGGATTACTTCCCCTGGTTTCCTTTCCCCTCCAATTTCCATGTGAAACCACAGATCTAATTTGTGCTTCTTCCTAAGTCATATTTCTTACAATTATATTTAGCATTCTCTGAAAATTCACATTGGATTTTTAAGCCTATTATGGAGTACTAAGCAATGAATTAACTTGTATTACGTTATGGCCCCAATTATCTCTGGGCTTCAACGCTGGAGTCAAAAACTGGATAATATGACCATCCATGGAGCAGAGGGAAAACTATGGGAGGGATCAAGCAAATCAACCCAGCACTGTCATCTCTACTGCAATTCCCTCTCAGGCTCCATTGGCACTTCCTGCCAAGAACACAAGGAAATACCACAAACAGCATCTAAACAACCAACTAGCAGTTCAAGTTCTTTGGGTCATACCATCCTCCTTCCCAGCTGAGAAGCAATGGGAAGAAAGGTATTTATGCAGCCACCCTCTCCCCACAAGCATATGCAATCTTCTTTGAATAAATACTTATAGTAGTGGGGATGGGGGGATAAGGTCACCAGGAAAGTTTTCACACCAGTAGCCGTACATGCAATGGGAGCATCAATAGCACAATATAGACCTTCTCCAATTCTGGGAGAAGCATGTGTACCTAGCCTAATTTAAGAGCACTCCAACAGATATCTCTTGTAATTTGTTTGGGATAAAGAGGGGATATTTTAGACAGGAGGAGGAAGATGGCCAGTTCTTCACAGCACAGCTGTGAGAATGCATCAGCTCCCGTGCACACTAGATACACTAATTGCTCATCACCAATGACAGCCAAAGTGGTGTGGTGGTTAAAGTGTCAGACTAGGATCTGGGAAAACCGGGTTCGAATCCTCACTCATGCCATGACAGCTTTCTGGATAACCTTGGGCTGGTCACACTCTCAGCCTAACCCACCTTAAAGTATTGTTGTGGGGATAAAACAAAGGCAAGCAGAATAATGTAAGCCAGGGGTGTCAAGCTCTTTTGTTATGAGGGCCAGATTTGACATAAATGAGACCTTGTCCGGCCTGGCCATGTGTGTACCTATTTAAGATTTTAGGTAGCAGAGATATAAACTTTATAAAGGACACAGACAAACACAAAAGATTATTTTTTAAAAATTTAAAACATGCTTAAAACATTAGCACTTGTTGGTCTTAAAGGTGCTTTCTTTGTATCTCTCCCATGAGATCCAGGGAACTGGGCAAAGAAAGCTCTGGTTCTTTCCTTCCTTCCCCAGGTGACCAGGTTACTTTTCAGCCAGTAGAAGGAAGAGAAGCTTGGCTCAGTAGTTCTGGTGTGCGATTGAGAGATGCTAGCAAAGCAAGCTCTCCCTCCCACTCTTCCTCTCCAAGGGAGGTGCCTCAGCCAATGGAGAAAATAGAGGATTTGCTCTGTAGCTCCTGCACGATTGAGAAGGCCTGGCAAAGCAAGCTGTGATGCAAAAGGAAGCAAGAGAGAGGGAGAAGGAAGCAGATGACAGCCAGTTGCTCGGGGGGCCGATTGGAGCCCTCCAAGGGCCTGATTTAGCCTCCCCGAGCCGGATGTTTGGCACCCCTGATGTAAGCAGCTTTGAGTCCCCACTGGGGTGAAAGGCCAGATATAAATGAAGTTTTAAAAAAGGGGAAGAACATGGCTCATCACTTCATTTCCCACCCACCCCCCAAAACAAACAACAACAACAACAAAACCCTGAAGAGATATTCTCCTGAACCATTTTCATCAGGGATCTGATCTGCAGCTCTGTCACGCTATATGCCCAGCATACAGACACTTGAACCCTAGATGCTTGTTATCCCCTGCCAATGATCTGCAAATATCCAAAGAAAAAGTCCCACTGCTCAGCAGGCTTGTTATGCTGGCCCACACCAGCTGAACACCATGAAGCCCTTTAATGCAAAGCACATCACGTCAGCTTTAACGCACTTGCTCATCTCCCCCCCCCCCCCGCTTTTACAAAATGCATTAGTGGCCTTGCGCCCTGTGATAAACTGCAAGGAGTTAATTCCCTGACTATTGTCTAGTACAGGGGTGGCCAACGGTAGATCTCCAGGGTTTTTTGCCTACAACTCCCATCAGCCCCAGCCATTGGCCATGCTGGCTGGGGCTGATGGGAGTTGTAGGCAAAAAACATCTGCAGAGCTACCGTTGGCCACCCCTGGTCTAGTAGATACAGCTGGGTAGCAGCAATGGTCTGAAGCAGCAGAACAACTGAACAGAATTTGAGTCCAGTGGCACCTTGAAGAGCGATGAAGTTCAATTCCAGGTATAAGCTTCTGTGAGCATGGAAATTTCTTCAGAAGAAGCATGCCTGCACACAAAAGCTTATACCTTGAATCAGGGCCTTTTTTGTTTAAAAAAAAGCCCAGCAGGAGCTAATTTTCATATTAGGGCACACCCCCTGACATCACCATTGTTTAGCATAGGGCTTTTTTTTCAGAAAAAGCCCACAACAGCTCATTTGCATATTAGGCCACACACCCTGATGCCAAGCCAGCCGGAACTGCGTTCCTGTGAGTTCCTGCTCAAAAAAAAAAAAAGCCTTGCCTTGAATACAACTTTGTCAAAGTCTTAAATGTGCCCCTGGGCTCAAATTTTGTTCTATTGTCTAGTAGTCCTCCTGGCGTTTGGTGGGGAGCAGAGAAGGGGGCCGTAAGACAGGAGCCCTGACACAGTTGCACACAAAAGCCAGGAAATTCACAGTGAATGCTGAAAATCAGGGCTGACGTGCCAGCATTCTCTCCCACCATTAAGCCTTTTGGCAGGGATGGCAGAATCAAGGCAAGGGTGTCAGCTGAAATTTGCAAGCTCCGGGATGAAGCCCTTTAATGTCAGTCAGACGCAAAGTCCTCGGATGCTGTCTTAAGGAGGAAAAGCTGTTGCATTTATATACGCTGCATACGTGCGCATGAGTATGTGCATGTACATAACCCTTGCGGTCGGAGACAGGCAGCTTAAAAGCTACAGTTCCTTCTCCTCTAGCACCACCACAAATTCTGCATTGGGGAAATGCACGAGCCCCCTCCCTTGACTAAAGGGAATATACAAAAAGCAGATTCAGTAAGGGCTGAATGGCACCAACAAACTGAAATGAGTAACCGTAGCAATCAAAATTTCACAGAAGGGTGTCAGATATCAACTATCCACAGATGGGCTCCCCTCCAACTTAAAAGCAGGGCAGGGGTTTGAGGGAGGGTGAGAGAGAGAGAGAGAGAGAGAAACTTCCATTGCAGCTACAACTTTTGAACTGGAAATTAGAATCCAAAGTGTTGGGAGGCATGTGGGTTTCACCACGATGAAATAAGGCGGGAGACCAGCGGCAGCTTGAAGATTTAACCAAATGTATTCCAGAGCAAGCTTTCTTGAGAGACAGAGTTCACTTCATCAGATGCACTGGAGAGAAAGGGAAGCAGTAGAGTTACACTTTTTTCTCTCCCTCCAATCAAGATGTGCTAGCTAGCAGGTTTTCCTTGAAGGAGGGCATAAAAATAGATATTGGTGCACATCTAGACTGGAGGTTAAGCTTCCAAAATAAAAACGGACAGGCAAGCAAGATTCAACTTTCCATTCAGCAATGAAAACACTAATGCAATTTTTACCTTCTGCACCTCTTTTCAGACAATGAGATTGGAGCCTCAGAGTGGTTTACAATCTTCTTTCCCTTCCCTTCCCCACAAGTGACTCCCCATGGTAGGTAAGGCTGAGAGAGCTCTGAAAGAGCAGATCTGCAAGCATTTGTGGCTGACCCAAGGTCACACCAACAGCTGCATGTGGAGGAGTGGCGAATCAAATCCAGTTCACCCAGATTAGAGAGCTCACTCTTAACTACTACACCAGACTTGCTCTCATTAAGAAAGGACACCCATTGCGAAATGGATGCCAGTTTGAACACACAAAGCTGCCTTATTCTGAGTGAGACCATAGGTCCATATGACCTACTCAGTATTGTCCACTCAGACTGGCAGCCGCTCTCCTGAGTCTTACAGAGAGGTCCCTATCACATTGCCTGATCCTTTTAACTGGAGCTTCTGGGAATTGAACCAGGGGCCTTCTGCACGCCCAGCAAATACTCTACCACTGAGACACAACCCCTCCCCATCACAGTAATGTGTTTAGAAGGGGGGGGGGAGAGAAGAATTAAAAGATGCCACTTTTTAAGGCATACCGATAAAACAAAAGAAACAATATTATGATTTATAATGCACTGATTAATTTATAACACACGTGTAGGACAAGTACCAAGGAACTGAGATGAGCTGATGCTCCCAGTCGCATGTACCACCCGCCTTGGGGACCCTATTTGGGGAGAAAGGTGGCATAAAATGGTTTAAATAAAATAAATAGCTGTTAGCAAATGGTTGAAACTATATGATGCAAGACACAGTCCAGAAGACCAGCACAATCAAACCAGGCTGTGAGAATAGTTATTAGCGGCAAAATAAAAATATAAGCACCATAAAGTAGCCAAGATTAAAGAATCGTAAGCAAACTACACTTTACGCTCTTGCAACCTGCTATATGATGCAAAACGCAGTCCAGAAGACCAGCACGATCAAACCAGGCTGTGAGGATAGTTGTTAGCGGCAAAATAAAAGATATAAGCACCATAGAAGGTGGCCAACTTTAAAGAATCGTAAGCAAACTACACTTTACGCTCTTGCAACCTGTCAGAAAATGGTTGAAGCTATATGATGCAAGACGCAGTCCAGAAAGCCAGCACAATCAAACCGGGCTGTGAGAATAGTTATTAGCTGCAAAATATATATACAGTATGTCACAGAAGTGAGTACACCCCCTCACATTTTGTAAATATTTAAGTACATATTTTCATGTGACAACACTGAAGAAATGACACTTGGCTACAATGTAAGGTTGTGGGGCAGCCTGAAATGGAAGGTGGAGGTGCGCAAGGTCTCTAACATCTACCAGCTACGTGACGTCGTCATGGAGGAGTGGAAGAGGACTTCAGTGGCAACCTGTGAAGCTCTGGTGCCCAAGAGGGTTAAGGCAGTGCTGGAAAATAATGGTGGCCACACAAAATATTGACACTTTGGGCCCCATTTGGACATTATCACTTAGGGGTGTACTCACTTTTGTTGCCAGCAGTTTAGACATTAATGGCTGTGTGTTGCATAATTTTGAGGGGACAGCACATTTACACTGTTATACAAGCTGTAGACTCACTACATCCGAAAAACTCATCCGAGAGCTACTGTTTGCTGATGATGCTGCACTCGTCTCCCACTCGGTATCAGCTCTGCAGCATATGACGCCCTGCTTTGCAGAGGCTGCCAAGCTATTCGGCCTAGAAGTTAGTCTGAAGAAGACAGAAGTTCTCCACCAGCCTGCACCCCAGGAAGATTATCACCCTCCCTGCATCACTGTGGGTGAATCAGTTCTGAAGTCAGTCCAGCAGTTCAGCTACCTGGGGTGCATCATCTCCTCAGATGCCAAGATCGACAAGGAGATTGACAACAGGCTGGCAAAGGCAAACCGTGCATTTGGCCGACTGCACAAAAGAGTGTGGAGCAACAAGCATCTGAAAAAAGGCACAAAGATCAATGTTTACAAAGCGGTTGTGATGACAACCCTCATCTATGGCTCCGAATCATGGGTTTTATACCGTCATCACCTGCGACTCCTTGAGCGCTTTCATCAGCGCTGCCTTCGCACCATCCTCAACATCCACTGGAGTGACTTTGTGACCAACACTGAAGTCCTCAAGCGGGCAGAGGTTACCAGCATCGAGGCACTGCTTTTGAAGACGCAGCTGCGCTGGGCAGGGCATATTTCTAGGATGGAAAACCACCGCCTTCCCAAGATTGCCCTGTATGGTGAACTCTCCACCGGCCATCGAAATAGAGGGGCACCAAAGAAGAGGTACAAGGACTCCTTGAAGAAATCCCTTAGCACCTGTCACATCAACCATCACCAGTGGTCTGACCTAGCCTCAGATCGCAAAGCATGGAGGCACACCATCCACCAGGCTGTCTCTTCCTTTGAGAACACACGCATAGCTGGTCTTGAGGACAAAAGGAGATTGAGGAAGAATCGCACTGCTACAGGACCAACCCTAAATCAGACTTTTCCCTGCAGCCGCTGTGGCCGGACCTGCCTGTCCCACATTGGTCTTGTCAGCCACCAGCGAGCCTGCAGCAAACGTGGACTATTGCACCCTTCTTAAATCTTCGTTCGCGAAGCCAAGCCGAGAGAGAGAGAGACTCACTACTTTACATTGTAGCCAAGTGTCATTTCTTCAGTGTTGTCACATGAAAAGATATACTTAAATATTTACAAAATGTAAGGGGGTGTATTCACTTCTGTGACATACTGTATAAGCACCATAGAAAGGTGGCAGGTGGCCAAAATTAAAGAATCCTAATCAAACTACACTTTACATTCTTGCACTGAGAGAAGCTGCTGATATAAATTCAAGTCTGTCTCCTTTTAAAATCAGTCCAAGGATGGTTGCAAATTAAGAGGGGAAATTACCAAAAGTATGACGTGAACTGTCAGGAGATCTTAATTCCGGAGGAGCTGAACTAACTAAATAGCTGGCTAAGAACTTCAGAAACTAAGAATTAATGTAATTAGGGATTTCTGTCTTGTCTGTTACACAGCGTTTGTAGAATACATATATATGTGTTATGGGGTATGCGGGAAGGTTAGTTATTCTGGCAAATGAATTACCACTTCCACACTCCAAGACTTGCCAATTTAGATCAACGTCAAACTTAGAATCACAATTGTTTTTAATATATGTATCTTCAAAGAGAAGAACGTTTGATATCTGTACAAATACCATCTTACAAGTCTTTAAAGGGGAATTAGACATAATTTACTTAATTTATAACCCGCCTTTCTCACTCAGGCTCAAAGTCAATGATGGCAGTGGCCAGGGGTGGAATTCTAGCAGGACCTCCCTTTGCATATTAGGCCACACATCCCTGATGTAACCAATCCTCCAAGAGCTTACCAAAAAAGAGCCTTGTAAACTCTTGGAGGATTGGCTACATCAGGGGTGTGTGGCCTAATATGCAAAGGAGCTTCTGCTAGAATTCCACCCCTGATAGTGGCAGAAAGTGCCCTCAAGTCACAGTGACTTATGGCGACCCTGTAGGGTTTCCAAGGCAAGAGACATTCAGAGGTGGATTGCCATTGCCTGCCTCCGCATCACCATCCTGGTATTCCATGGAGGTCACCCATCCAAATACCGGCCCAGAGCTAGCCCTGCTTAGCTTCTGAGATCTGACAATATCGGGCCAGCCTGGGCTGTCCAGATCAGACCAAAGTCTACAATCTAGAAAACAATTCAATGAGACAGCCTAAAACAAAGTATCCTGTAGGACTAGGATTACTGAATTGGAAGATGCTGCAAACAAACAAAAAAGCCTGTCTAAGAAGGCATGACACACCAAAATGCACAAAATGGATTACGAAGACAGAAGACAATGTGGTAAAAGCAAGTTCAAACACACAACAAACATTGCAATATGGCCTTTTATGACACACATGGCCCAGCCCAACAAGGTCTCTTTTATATCAAATCTGGCCCTCATAACAAATGAGTTTGACACTCCTGCTCCCCATGACAGCCCTTCAAGTACTTGAAGATGGTGATCACATCACCTCTCAGCCATTTCCTCTCCAGACTCTTCAGCCTTTCCTTGCAAGACTTGGTCTCCAGACCCCTCGCCACCTTTGTTGCCCTCCTCTGGACATGTTCCAGCTTGTCTATATC
The DNA here is from genome assembly GCF_032191835.1 of Heteronotia binoei. NCBI lineage: Eukaryota > Metazoa > Chordata > Lepidosauria > Squamata > Gekkonidae > Heteronotia > Heteronotia binoei. The sequence goes on along the minus strand of NC_083229.1, from coordinate 26,951,098 downwards.
CTTCTTAACTTGTGGTGCCCAAATATGAACACAATGCTCTAGGTGAGGCCTAACCAGGGTTCATGGGTTATAGTCTCAAGGATAAAAATGGAAGAGGGGAGGAGCAACATTATGAGCAGTTTTGTGACTCCACTGCAGAGGAAAGCAAGGAATAAATATCTAAATCAGTCAATAGTTACTACTATGTTTAGACAATGACAGAGAGCCAGTGTGGTGTACTGGTCAAGAGTGCTGGATATGTATTTGGGAGACCCAGGTTCAAATCCCCACTCTTGCCCTGGAAGCTCACCGGTTGACCTTGGGCCAGTCACATTCTCTCAACCTAACCTACCTCACATGGTTGTTGTAAGGATAAAACAAAGCAGAGGAGGAGGATGCAAACTGCCTTGGTTCTCCATTGGGAAGGAAGGCCAAGTAGAGAAGTTTAAAAAAGAGTTTTTAAAAAGCTACAATGGTGGTTAACTTAATTAAACCATGGTTTTGTGCTACATCTGAGCCAAGTAAGCATCAGTACCTTGGATTCAGCCACCATCCCCAGCTTTAAACTCTCCTAAAATTTTACAAACACCCATGGAAAGAACCTGTTTTAGGCCTTTCGATAAAGCAAAAAGTATCTCAAAACCTCCACCCACAATCTTTCTCGCATATATACACACACACACACACACACACACACACACACATTTCACCCATCACAAGATTTGGCAGGTTTCGTTTTCAGCTCATTAGCCCAGTAGGATGATGGGAGTTGTCTAGAGATTGACACAGTGCATAAAGAGAGAACATCATTTGGTCCAATTAGTCTACCTTGGAAATCTGAAGGGCTGACATTATCTCTGTTGGGATTTGAACCTGTAGCTTTCTCAAAGGATTGGAGAGGTTTGCAAAACAAAGCCGCTGAGCCATTCATTTAATGTATTTCAGAACAAACAAACAACCCATAAAAATGCAACAGAAATGGAGTCTGTAAGTAACAGTGAGGTAAAATTAGAGCTTCAAAAAGATTAAAAATTTGGAGCAGAGGAACACACATTAAGGCTTTCTTTGAGCTTCAGCATTCCTCGCATCTGGAAATTCAGTCAGATCGTCAAACTGGAAGGACAACATGTTCTGAACTGCCTGTCAGCATTCCATATTCTGGAGGATTCAATAAATAATTGTGCCTGGGCCCTGTCTCCTGGGTCTTTTCTTATAGATCGGTCCCCAACGATAGCACCATCTGTGGCACTCCACATTAACATGAGATAAAATTACACACTTCTTTGTTTTGCTCCTTGACAGAAACATTATGAGGTCCCGTCACCAGGGTTTCAAATGATGTGGGTACTGGGTAGACCGCTTCTGATTTTAAAATTAAGTCCCTTTGTTCGAAATCCCTGCATTTCCACAGCAAGTATGCATACTGACTGGTGGCCAGTCCAATCAAAATATACCAGTTTGCAACTAAATACACCCTTTACATTATCTGGGGCCATAATGTAGGAAATGATTTAGGTTCTCTGCATATAGACAAGACTCAAGCAAGACACTACAAACACTTGTTTATAGAGACACAGTGCTATGCATACCTATTTGAAAGGAAATCTTGCTGAAGTTAATGGGATTCCCTTCCAAATAGGGTTGCCAAACTCCAGGTGGGGCCTGGCGTTCTCCCATAATTAGAACTGATCTCCAGACTACAGAGATCGGTTCCCCTGGAAGAAGAAGCTGCTTTGGAGAGAAGACTGCAGATTTATACCCCACCTTCTCTCTGAATCAGAAACTCAGAGTGGCTTACAATCGCCTATATCTTTTCTCCCCACAACAGACACCCTGTGAGGTGGGTGGGGCTGAGAGAGCTCTCATAGCAGCTGCCCTTTCAAGGACAACTCCTGAGATAGCTATGGCTGACCCAAGGCCATTCCAGCAGCTGCAAGTGGAGGAGTGGGGAATCAAACCCGGTTCTCCCAGGTAAGAGTTTGCGCACTTAACCACTACACCAAACTGGATCTCTCAGAGCAGACTCTGTGGCATTATACCCCATGGTGGTCCCTCCTCTCCTCTCCCCTACCAATGCCCTTTCCAGGTTTTATCCCCAACTCTCCAGGAATTTCTCAACCCAGAGCTTGCATTCCTGCACCAAAAGGTTATTTCACTGGATGGCAGTTTTTGCTGTAGTTGAGGAGATGATAGTATTAAACATTAAAAAGGATGCTACTCCTTGGGTTGTTCGGGCAAACTAAATGCTGCACTCCGAAGCAGAGTCAGAAGGGCGTAGCTCAGCTTAGGAACCGTACTGCAAGGGAAGCAGAATTATGATTGGAAATGTGAAAGAAGAGGCGGCGGAGAGCTGGCATCACTTGCTGACTCCAGCTGCCTCTATGTACTTAGGCAAACATTTCTCAAGCAGCGGCCAGCAGCTCGAAGGGTAATTTCTCCCTCCTCCCCCACCCCATCCACCCAATAGTGCTTCATTCATGCAGCTGAGACAAAGAAGAGCCCGTGGGGAGGTAAAGGATGGGAATTATGTTTCTTTAAGGCACTTGGAGCCTTGATAGACACACAAAGCTGCCTTATTGCAAGTCAGATCAATAGTCTATCTAGGCCAGATCTGTCCAGCGTCTCCCCAAGGCTGGCAGAGGTGTTTGCCAGCATTACCACCTGAGATACCTTTAATTGGAAAGGCCAGAGATTGAATAGGAGACTTTCTATATGCAAGGCATGAACTCCACTGCTTAATCGTGGCCCCTCTCTCCTCCCCTCCCTCCTCCCCTCTCCTCCTCTCTCCCCCTTTTGCTCCCTGCAAAATCACAGACTGTTTCCATACCCTTTGAACATCCATCCCTGGCTTTCTAAGCAACCTGTGCAGATTGGCCAACGGGTGTCAGCTCTGCCCAGGATCTCCAGAGAGATTCTTTTATCTTGTGCATCTGGTCTGAGCAAACACATTCCAAAAATAGCATCGGAGACGACAGTGAGCAGGGAGTATGGTGGTCAGAGTTTGCAATACAGAACGCTGCAAATGAAACTGCAAGCAATAGCGATTATAGGGCATTCCGGGGCCTACCTTTTACATATCATGTTCTGAGAACACTGGGGGTTTTTTTTAATATTTGTTTTTGTGATGAGATGTGTTATTTTCCCCATCTCTAGTACCATGTGTTACAGTTCATCAACTGAATCCTATTCCTTTCTCAAAATCCACAAAAGGTTATTAGTCCTATACATTATTTTACTAGCCCAAATGCCCATACGCTACTCACTGTGGCGTTTGAGCAGCATGCATGAAACAACCTGATTCTTTACGAAACTTTCTCTGCCTCTTTGAATAAAGGGAGATCCTTTCCAAACACACACTACCTATCAAGGGGCAGAGAGATCAGGATGGGTAGCAGTGTTAGCCTGTCCAGAGGAGGAGGAGTTTGGATTTATACCCCACCCTTCACTCAGAGTCTCAGACCGGCTTACAATCTCTTTCCCTTCCTCTCCTCACAACAGACACCCTGTGAGGTAGGTGGGGCTGAGAGAGCTCTGAAAAGAACTGCGACTGACCCAAGGTCACCCAAGCTGGCTTCATGTGGAGGAGTGGAGAATCAAACCAGATTAGAGTCCACCGCTTTTAACCACTATACCAAATTGGCTGTCATTGCAGTAGCACCTTAAAAGACTAACAAAACCTGCGGCAGGGTATAAGCTTTCATTAAGTGAGCAGTGACTCACGGAAGCTCATACCTCGCCATATTTTTTTTTAGTCTTTAAGGTGCTACTGGACTTTTGCTTTTTTCTACTGTATCAAAGGGGCAATTTATTTATTTTTACTGGATTCTATTATATCCTGCCCTTTTCCTCAGTGGGGACCCAAAGCAATTTACATCATGGGCTCTTAAGAGCTAAAATACCCTGACCCGGAAAGCCCAGGCTAGCCGGATCTCATCAGATCTCAGAATCTAAGCAGGGTCGACTCTGGCTAGTTTTTGGATGGGAGATCACCAAGGAAGTCCAGGGTCACTATGCAGAGGCAGGCAATGGCAAACCACCTCTGAATATCTCTTGCCTTGAAAACACTACAGGGTTGCCATAAGTCTGCAACAACAACAAAGCATACTGCAGCTGCTAATCCAAGAGTTTAAACACACAAGTATACAGACCATGTTATTCTGCAAAGAGGAGTTATCCCTCACTCTGAAAACTGCTCTTCCACACTGTAGCCAAGGGGACAGAGCCAACTGATCCTTGCAAGGGATCAGAAACAACTGATCTTTATGAGGGGACAAAACCTAGTGATCCTTTCTACAACTCCCAGCAGAGAACATTTATGGGTACAAAATATTATCATGTAACCACAGCAACCATCCTTTATGTCTCCATTATACTTAAGCTAAGGTTTCTAGCTCTGCCTCAGCAAATGCCAACAGATTCTGAGAATACTACCTGGGAAAAATGGAGCCTGGAGAGGATGTGACATCACTTTCATGTGACACCCTAAGAATGTCCCCTAATCCCTATGATGTAGGCCACAGAGATATGTGGAAATTCCCAGAGTGACCCTCTGGAGACCATTCTACAGCCCTGGTTTCTCCTGTTCCTCAGTTTCTCAAGGGCAGGGGATCGGAGCTGAGGGCAGGGGTCTACCTGCCACAGGAAGGCAAAAGGCAGACCTATCCTTAGTCAAAAAAACAGAGCAGTTCTAAATGTAGGTGTACCTTTCTAAGTCCACTGACATAAATGAACTCTTAAGGTAGTAATTCTTCTTTGGGTTCAGTGGTAAGGAAATATTTATGCGTTTGTTTTTTAATATCTGTATTAAACATTCAATTACCTTCCTGTTGCAAGACACTGGGTGAAAAAGTGATTTACAAATATACTGTTGTTGTTATTGCTGTAAACAAGAAACAAAGTACATCTCCTACAGCCAATTAAAACAAAAAACAAAAATTAAGAAGTTCACGAGTTGCCCCAGACATGGTAAGTCTTTTTAGTGCCCTCAAAAGTCATTCCGTCTTCCAGACATTCCATTTTTCCCTTTCTCCCTCTCTCTCTGTGGAGGATAAAAAGGGGCCAGCGACCCATAAAGTGTCAGGAATTCATTTAAAGAGAGCTCAGGCAAAGTTGCAGGGAATCTATTGTGCTCAAGCGAAGTTCAAACGCAAATCCTGTCAGCAAGGGTGCCACTCATTGGTTCCTCAGTAGTGAAGGGGCTTGCAAAGGAAAGGAGGGGCGGTGGGAGAAAGTTGAGGCCTTCACCAAACCAGAGATGAAAAGAAAGAGCAGGGCGACAACGCATTAAGGCAAACTTTCTCACAGATGAGGGGGGGGGAGGGAGGGAAGGAAGGAAGGAGGGAGGGAAAGGAATACAGGGAAGTCTGAAAGGGTCATCTTAGTTGGCCAAGACAAGTTTACTGTTGCTGTTTTAAGGCCTTGTAAGGTGAAAGGGTCTATTTCAACACGTTTCAGACCAGAACCTTTACCCTTCTCCCAAGAGGGGAGGGGAAAGGCAGGGTGCAGAAGTGAAGGGAAATACAATTTAAGAGAATGGAGTATAGTGTTAAATATTCATAACCAGCAGTATCACAAAAATGTGTTCTTAAAGCCCTTCACAACTTGCCTAATGCTCGGAGACTGGCGCAGGTCACAGCCAGCGTTCCCTCTAAGCTGAGTTAGCGTGGGCTAGCGCACAGATTTTTAGCCTCCAGCTCACACATTTTTGTCTTAGCTCAGTAAAAATGGCCCTAGAGCACAATAACTTATGCAGTAGCTCACAACTTTAATGCCAGTAGCTCACAAAGTAGCAGCTCACAAGACTCTGCAGCTTAGAGGGAACACTGGTCACAGCACACTTCAGGGAATGTCACAAGCAATTTAGGCATGACGCTCACACACATACACAAAAGGTTGGTGGCCTGTTTTCAAAAATATTTCAAAATGTCTCCCGGCACTGTGTTACCAAGAAAAAAAACCTGAACCCAACCTACGATGGAGTAACATTTTAATTTGGTGAAGCTCACTGGGTTTCCCAGAAGACTCTTTCTCAGCCCAACCTACCTTTCAGGGTCGTTGTGAGGATAAAACAGAGACAAGGTGAATAAGCCATTCTGAACTCCTTGGGGGACGGGTGGGATTAAAATATTCTACTACTTGACAAATTAAATAAACTCTGTTTTATTCCATATTTATATAAAAGAAATTCATTAGGATTGGGTGTGGGAGATGAGCTTGGGGAAAGAACCTTACTTGGCAGAGCCTAATATAGGGGAAACCAACTGGACGCTGGCCTCTGCCCGCCCTTCCTCTTCCCCCTACAGATCCTGCTAGGGGAGAAATAGCACCTCACACACCTTGCTGCTGACGTCAGCATGTCACTTTGGCTAACATCTGTGCAGAAGGCTATCGATACGTCTCTCATCAAGTTGGCACTACACTACTGTTGTGCTATAGGAGTCATTTGCAACTGGATGGTTCTGAGCATAAATGCAATCTGGTGGCGATAATTCATTGAATCATAGAGTTGGAAGGGCCCTCCAGCGTCATCTAGTCCAACCTCTGGCACAATGCAGCAAATTCACAAATACCTCCCCGCACACATGCCCAGAGACCTGTGTTCCGTGTCCAGAAGATAGCAGGCCAGGATCCCTGGCCAAACTGGCCTGGGAAAAAATTGCTGCCTGACCCCAAAGTGGAGAACAGCATTTCCCTGGACATGTAAGAAAGGGCCATGAGAACTAAACATTGAGGCAACCTTTCCTGCCCTCCTTCTCATGATTGGCCTAAATTCACAGAATCAGCATTGCTGTCAGATGGCCATCTAGTCTCTGTTTAAAAAAAAAATACACATAAACTGTCACAAAGCGACAGCACAATATCCAAGGATGTAGAAGTCATCTTTTGGCGATTCCTAGAGCTACACTATGTCACTTCCGGGCTTTACCCAGAAGTGATGTAACAACGTTGGTGATGTCACGCACAGCAGTCCCAGCCCTCCTGACAGTTGCTAATCTTCACCGTTCTTATACTTGGGACACATCTTTAGCTAGGGTTGCCAACATCCTCCAGGTGGTAGTTTGAGATCTGCCAGGATTACAACTGATCTCCAGATGCCAGAGATCAGTTCCCCTGGAGAAAATGGCTACTTCAGAGGGTGGACTCTATGATATTACACCCTGCTGAGGTCTCACCCTTCACCAAAACTCACCCTCCCCAGGCTCCAAATATTTCCCCAAGTCGAGTTGGCAACCCTGCCTTCAGCCCAAACATGCAGTACATTTTACCAAATAAATTCCTAATCGTAGTGCTGCAATCTTAACTGTGGCTGTGACACAGGCTGCATCTGCCACACATCATTGGATGTGCAGTGTAGCAATAATTCCCAACACAGTTTCCCTGCAAGGACAAGACAATCCAGGTGTTGAACAACTGCCACAGCATAACAATAGCGCCACATCTGATTAAGTGCACATGCAGCCCTGCCTGTGAATTCCAAACTGCCAAATGAACACCGGCGCCTCAGAAGTCTGTGTTCGATGTTCAAATCCCCTGGGTACGTTCAAATCCCAAACGCCGCAGTAAATGGTATAGCATCACAGAAAGAGGCATGAGACTAAAATCCCCAGTTCACTTCAGTCACAGATTCCTTATTGTTCAGTCGCACAACCGAGTCACACTCTTTGCGACCCCATGGACCAAGTCACGCCAGGCCCTCCTGTCTTCCGCCATCCTCCAAAGTCTGCTCAAATTTGTGTTAGTTAAATCAGTGACACTGTCCAGCCATCTCATCTTTTGCCGTCCCCTTCTTCTTCTGCCTTCTGTCTTTCCCAGCATCAGGGGCTTCTCCAGGGAGTGCTCCCTTCTCATTTGGTGGCCAAAGTATTTGAGCTACAGATGCCACTAAACAAGAGTAAAGAGAGCCAGAGAATAGCTGAGCAAGAGAGGGGGTTTTCCACCCACCCCCCTTTTTGCCATCAAGTCCTCACCAATTTATGGCAACTCCATGGGGTTTTCAAGGCAAGAGACATTCAGAAGGGGTTTGTCACTGCCTGCATCTGCCCCTGATATTTCTTAGTAGTCCACCCATCTAAGTACTGACCAAAGCTGACTCTGCTTAGCTTCTGAGGTCGGCCCATGTTTTGTTTGTTTAGAGAATGTCTATGCTGCTTTTACAGAAGAACCTACTTGAGGTGGCTTATAAAGGGGGAAAAAAACAATAAAATTACAAGTTCACCATACACATCCTCAGCATCTCATAACTATTAAAAATTCAGCAAGACTATAAAACAGCTGTAAAAGAGCCATATAAAACAGTTCTCAGGCTAGAAGCAGACTGTAAATACAATTTTAAAAGATCAGTCCCAGGTAAAAAAGGAAAGTTTGGGCCTGGTTCCTCAGAGAACAGGAAGAGCAGGGTTGGTTTCAGGAGAACCCCAAGAAGGCATTCAATTCATAGGGAGGTGCCACCACCGAAAAAGCCCTCCCTAGGCCATCGCCAGATGGGACGGCCTTCACCAACGTGTTCTTTCTGTCAGTTTCGATGCCGTCTGCAATATGTTGAGCACTGACCTCTGAAAACAAGAAACATAACTCAATTTGCACCTTCACCTTTGCCTTCTGGCCCAATCTAAGCGTAGCTAACAACTTGCAGCCAACACGAAAGTTCTTGTACAGGATCCTGATTAGATGACTGAAGAAAGGCACCCCAGCAAGATTGCCATTCAGAGATATAATCAGTTCTCCATTTCTCTCTCTAATCACACGGATAACATCATTCCAAAAAATCTACACCCGAATTAGACTCCATTCACAAGCGGCTTCATACATTATTTGAAAGATGGATGCTTTTTCTTCCCTCACCCCTTGGAGGCCCAGCCTGAATTCTTTCCCTTATTACCTCTGGCTGCCTCATTCCTGAAGAATAAGAATCTCATCTTCCAACACAAAAGGGGTCTCAGTTCCATCATGAGCCCCCCAAGGTCTGTGGCAGACTGAATAAAAAATAACTAATAATCATTGGGATGACAAAGTATCGCCACCACTCAAAAGCAATTAAAAGCCACAGTATGCACCTATTGAATTCTGACCACCATAGCAAGCTCGGAGTTTTTTTTTTAAAAAAAGGGGGTACCTATTGTGCATACAAGGTCAATAACAAATCACTTTCTGTGGTCACCAGCATCACACTGATCTGCGTGCTTAGCATCCTTTACAACATGGAGATACAGCATGAGAGCATAAAAGCTGCTTTCTTGGTCATGCTTCCCCCCCCCCCCGCCCGCCCGCCACCGGCTTGGAAGTTGTTGTGTTGTGGGAGGGTGGGGGGTGGGGGAGAAATCAGTGTCCAGCTCTTCTTCCATTAACATTTCAAGACAGAATGTTGGATCTGACTGCAGAGGCCCTATGCAGGCGCCAATTAGCTTACTCTGGAAAGTCAAGATCATGCAGCCCAATTATATTAATCTGTAATGCAAGGGGAGACAGGAGTGCGGAAAATCGCATCAGGAAACTTCCACAAAAGCTAGCTCAAGAGGCCATGCACAGTTGTACTGCCCTTTTAATATTAAAAGGAAGCACCAGGCAAAGCCAACATTTCAATTCTCTTTAAAAATCAGGGGTGTCAAACTCATTTCTTATGAGGGCCAAATCTGACATAAATTAGACTTTGTTGGGCCAGGCCATGTCGGGCCATGCCATGTGTGTACCTATATAAGATTAGGTAGCAGAGGACACAGACAAACGCATTGATTAAAAAACTTAAAACGTGCTTAAAATATTAGCACTTGTTGGTCTTAATGGTGCTTTTCTTTGTATTTCTTCCATGGGATCTATGGAACTGGGTCAAGGAAGCTCTGGCTCTTTCCTTCCTTCCCCAGGGGACCAGGAGGGGGAGGAGCCTCAGCCAATAGAAGGAAGAGAGGCTTGGCTCAGTAGCTCTGCTGTGCGATTGAGAGAGCAAGCTCTGCCTCAGCCAATGGAGAAAATAGAGGTTTTGCTCTGTAGCTCCAGTGTGATTGAGCAAGCCTGGCAAAGCAAGCTGTGACACAGAAGAAAGCAAGAGAGAGAGATAAGGAAGCAGATGACAGCCAGTTGCTTGGGGGCCTGATAGGAGCCTTCTGAGGGCCTGATTCAGCCCCCAGGCCACATGCTTGGCACCCCTGCCTTACATGGTACCATTCTATAGTTTCCAATGTAGATTTTGGCAGGGGGTGAACACTCTGGTAGGAGGGGGAATTTCCAGTCAGAACTGTATTATTTATGTTTATCTCAGCCCCTGATGTACTTGAAGGTACACCCAAGAAGTGTACATCCAGCACTCAGAGCAAGACTTCTTCAACACATGTTAAAAGGAGAGCAGAATTACACATGCATTTCACCTTAAGTATGCAGGGTCAAGACCATTTACTTAAGTATTTGCTTCATTTTATACCCCTCTTCTCTCTCCAGTGGGGCCCCAGAGTGGCTTACAATATTCTCCCCTTCTTTATTATATCTTCACAACTACCCTGGGAGGTAGATTAGGCTGGGAGTGTGTAACTACCCAACAAACTCCTGCAGCAGAGTGAGAATTCAAATCTGAGTCTCCACAATCACAGCCAACACACTTTTTTATTTATTTTATTTTTTTTCCGTCGATTTCTAGGCCGCCCTTTCCCATAATGGGCTCAGGGCGGCTTCCAACATAAGAAAACAATCAAAACAGTTTAAGAACAATTAAAACAGTTTAAAAGTAAGCCACTAACCACTATACCACTTAACCACTATACCACAATGGCTCTCTTCCGTCTTTAAAAAGGGAAGTAGCAATACTTCCACTGGGCTCAGAAATTAATTCCCTGCCAATATAGCTCTGTGTGCATGTGTGTGTGTTTAAGGTGAGGGATGTATAATATTCTCCTTGTACCTTTCTTCCACCATGAGATGAGCAGCTTCTGAAGTTTCACATGCCCTCAGCAAATGGAGAGCTGGGGGGGGGGGCTGGGGGGGGATCAGGAGTTTGCATGATACAGCAAAATTAGATAATGCAAGTGGTGGTGGCGAAGCTCTCTGGGGGAAAAAAGACATTTTCTGCAAAGCTACCCGTTGTTCATGGGGAATCCACAAAAGCCTTTTATGTTAACATGCACAGCCTTCCTAGACCTTATTTTACAGAGAGAAAGAGGTCAGCAATGCATTTTCACCTGGGCCACTAATAACCTCCTCCATTTTCAACCTCTCGCACTGTTTACGTTCGGAGACGATGCGCTGCCAAGAATCTTCTCAAGGCTAGACACCATCGCTGAGTTATTCTTGAAGGTCTACAACAATCTGTTCAAGGCAGCGGGGAGAGAGCTAGGGGTTGGGTAAAACAAACCCAAACAAAACACAGCAAAAACTGAGCAGTTCTCCTACAGCTGCCTTTTTATGATGTATGGAATTCTGAAATTCCTAAAGAGATCCAAGTGGGCAGTCGTGTTGGTCTGAACCAGTAGAACAAAGGAGGACTCAAGTTGCACCTTTAAGACCAACAAAGTTTTATTCAGGATGTAAGCTTTTGTGTGCTAGAAGCACACTTCAATCAGATGAGGAATCAGGTACAGTGAGCAGAGCTACACATAGCTGGTAGGCAGTGGTTTAGAATGCAAAATGGTACAAATTTAAGATCCAATGACAGAAACCTAAATCTGCACCCATGGTATTCTGACCGTATTAGTAACTTTAATCAGAGAGCCAGCATGGAGCAGTAGTCAGAGGGTCAGACTAGGAGCTGGGAAACCCAGCTTCGAATCCCCAGTTTGCCATGGAAGTTTGCTGGGTGGCATTTGGCCAAGCTTACCTCACAGGGTTGTTGTGAAGATAAAACTGAGGAGAGAAGAATGACATGAGCTGCTTTGGGGAGAAAAGCAGGGTATAAATAAATAAAAATAATAACTGATCTTTTACACTTGATGTTTGCTTTGAAGAGGATGAGAAAAGGGGGGGACCCTGGGTTACTGTAACTATTGTAACTACTGTCGTGGTAACTACTACACCAAAATTAGGTACTGTGGGGGTGGGGGCAGTCTGTCCTACTTTGGGGCAGTCTAGAAAACGAAATTTAACAGTACTATGGAACACTGAGGACCAAATGTGACTATGTACCACCACCCCCGCCTCCACGGAGCAAACAACAGCTCAAGGGGGCACCGAGACCACTAAAAAGACAGAGGGGAAACAGCACACCCCTTGCCATGACATCAGAGCCAGCCAGCTGCCCTCACCCACCCACAGCTACAATTAAAATTATTTAAAGAACAGCAGAGGACTCTTTCATCTTGCTCGTCCTAACCACATGAGGACAAATGGACATTCAAATCTGGGACCGTGCAAGGAGAGGTTGAAAAAAATTCTAAGATGCCTGGTTTTTCAAGCAACTAAAAATGTGACGTCTAGTTATGACAAATGTGAAATGGTTTTTCTAGCCCTGAACACAAAACCGATGCTGCCACCGAAAGCTATGTGAATGCTAGCACCACGCCAGATTTCACCAGCTCACTGAAGTGTTAGTTTGCAGAAGGATAAATAGCCAGGTGCACGCCAACAACCGGCACCCACACTTCGGCATCAATATTTTTGCCCCTTAAAAGATTCCGTTTCTACAGTACTGAGGCCCAGGACCTTTCCAATTCCTTTACAGCTTTTTTAAAACAACAACAACAGCTAAGTAGTGCAAACTTTCAGGGGGGTTTCTGCTCTCTATAATTTGTCAGCAGAACTCACATTACTGATTTTTTTGTTTTGTCCTAACAAGCAATAAGCACACAGATATATGTTAAACTGAATGTTAAATGCCAAGGAAATCATGTAAATATGTATCATTTGCATCATCTGCACAGCATGCAGAATGCAGCTTTTGTCTTTGCAGCACATGTGTTAGTTTGGTGGAGAATTCTGAAACATGTGCAAGGTACAGAGCAGTCACTGGATTCTAAGCCCTTCCTCCACCCCTTCCATGGCTATGCATAAAGCACAATGTACTCAAAGGCAACATAGGGAAGGAGTGAGAGCCTTCATTGGCTGCTGCAGCAAAGCATCACCCCTTACAACATTCTGTCCTTAACCAATCGCTGCACAGCAAGAACAGCAAAGGAAATGATGATAACAGGAAACAAGATCCATATATGAAATTAATTCCTCGGAGATCCTTACATCAAGCATACACTCAAGTGAATTTTAGCTAGATGGGGAAAGTGGGGAAGAAATGTAATACAGCCCACAGCTGCGGGGGGGGGGGGGGGGGAGAAATCATCTTATTACAAATTAGCCATTCATTGTGCACACACTAATGAGAAATAACAAAATTCTTGGCAACATTTAACTTTCAATGTTCAAGTTCTGCAACGTTTAAGAAATATGACCATGCATATAAGAAGTGCACCAATTAATCACAAAAGGAGGGAAATAACTTGGGAATTCCTCAGCAATCCCTCCCCATAAATTACTCTATAATCTCTCAGGAGCTTGAGGAAGCTGGTGTCTTTTCCCATGCTGTTATCCATTTAGCTGACACTCAGGGCTCTTAAGATTCTATCTTTTCTGGACCATTTTCAAGTCAGCAGACTTTTTAAAGGTGTTCTCTCCCCCTCCCTTCATCTACTAAGCTAAACATATGACACCCTCAGATATTGAAATCAGACCACTGGTAGGTTCAGGATGGACAAAAGGAAATACTACTTTATACAGAGAGTGATTAAAATGTGGAGTTTGCTGCCAGAGGATGTAGTTATTGCCACAGCATCAAACACCTTTAAAAGGAGATTAGATAGATTCGCGGAGGATAAGTCTATCAACGGCTACTTGCCAAGGTGACTGAAGGGAATCTCCAGGTTCAGAGACACTAATCTTCTGAATCCCAGAGCTAAGAGGCAACATCACAGGAAGGCCTCAGCCTCTCTGCCCTGTTGCTGTCCCTCCAGAGGAACTGGTGGGCCACTATGTGAGACAGGATGCTGGACTAGATGGACCTCTGGTCTGATCCAGCAGGGCTTTTCTTATGTTCTTATATCCATCAAGGTCAGTTTTACTGACTATGTTGCCAGTAAAAAAAAAAAACTCGGGACCTTCTTCATGCAAAGCAAATCTAACCACTGAGCCACTACCCCTCTGCACACACAAACACACACCATTATATTTTTCCAGTTATAGTTTTTCTGGGACAAAATAGGAGTCAATTTCACCTTTAAGACCAACTTAGTTTTATTCAGACCCCTGGCCACGGGTGGCCCCACTCTCTGGCTTTCACCATCCCACACAGAGGCTATCAGTTTACTATCAAAGCGAGCTGTAGCTGTTCAAGTGATTCAGCACAGAGTTCTACTGCCTGTGCTACTCATTTTAATGTGTGAGCGTGTTGCATCGTAGGAGGTAATGAAGACTTCCCTCAGCTAATAATAAAAATTAACAACGCTTAGTTTTATATGGCTCTTTTTCTAAACATTCACAGCTGAACAAAACAAAATTAAACCATGCTAACAATCCCCCGCTCATCCATGGCTGTGACTTGAGGTACTTGGAGCAAACTGCAAATCAAAGTTTTTTCAGAAGAAATCTTTTGATGTTTCAAATACAGGACAGTTCAAAGATCCCAGTATTGGCCCAATTTGCTGGTAGGCACAAAGAGGCAAGTGGAAATAATTCATTTCTACCCTTTTCTCTGGGGAAGGAATCCTTTTATTGTGACGTTTTAACCACCATTAATTGCTTAACACAGCAACGTTTAGTGCCGTCCTTAAGGATTCATTCACACCAACTAACAAAAACCACCACATCACCCAGAGGAAACAACTTCTATTGTTTGAGCTTTCTCCTCATAAAACTCAAAAAAATCTCCTTGGGCATTTCACATTCTCAACAAAACAGAAAAACGGCCTTGCCTGCTCTCCTAGGATATATTTCCAGCAAATTCACATTTTGTGCGGTGCTAAAAACAGTTATTGCAAAAAACCTGTTCCAAAATTGACCTGCAGCAAGTTTGTTGTTCTCACAGAGAAGGTGAGGAGGAGAAGAGAAAAGAAGCAAAGAAATGTAATATAACAAATTTGCATAAGACTAGCTAGAAAGACAATAAATGGGTTTTTTTAAAAAAGCAAGAGTTTAACCTTAGAGGTTAGATGCATGTGGAATATGGATTGTTCCACTAAGAGAGAAATAGCAAAAGGGAGGGAGGGAGGAAGGAAGGGAGGAAGGGAGGAAGGGAGGAAGGGAAGGGAAGGGAAGGGAAGGGAAGGGAAGGGAAGGGAAGGGAAGGAAAGGGAAGGAAAGGAAAGGAAAGGAAAGGAAAGGAAAGGAAAGGAAAGGAAAGGAAAGGAAAGGAAAGGAAAGGAAAGGAAAGGAAAGGAAAGGAAAGGAAAGGAAAGGAAAGGAAAGGAAAGGAAAGGAAAGGAAAGGAAAAGGAGAGAGAGATCTGGCTTCTTGCATCCTCTCTTCTCGGGGCATAAACTGTAAGGGGAAAAACAAAAATATATGGAGAAAAGCGACACCCTTTGTTCTCTGCCTTCCAGTGCCACACACAGGAATGATATATACGACCACTGACCCATCTAACCTGGGCCAGCCAATGTTGAGTGGCAGGAATCTTCTAATGCCTCAGGCATCTTTCCTGCTACACTTGAAGTCCTTTTAAGCAGCAGAGCCCTGGGACTGAGTATGGCTCTTCCGGGATGCTCTCACTGAATGCAACCAAACACGTCCTCTTTATAGACATTTTTCCCCAGCACTTTTTTTAAAAAAAGAAAGAAAATCAAGACAAAACAATACAGACCTGATGAAGCGAGTGCTATGAACAGAACGTTTTCCAGCACAAGCTCTTGCAAGTCTTTACAGTTCCCACAGGACTCCCATTTTATTTTTAGACACCAGTCACACACAAAACACACAAAACATACCACATCTTCACAACATATCATCACACACTCCACTGGAGAACATTCACCATCCCTACAACCCAACTATGAACAGGATTACTTGCCACATCATGCCAACAAAACAACATTACAGGAAAAAAAAAACTCCACATGGACTCCACCCGAAGGTCACAATGCCACACTGGATCACTACATTGATTGCTTTCGCCAGAGAGTCCAAACTGATGTGATCAACAAACAACACCACGCACAGAAGAATCTCAACCATGCTGAAAGGAGGGCCATAGACAGTCTCAGGAACAATATGGATATTACAATTAAAGAGGCAGACAAAGGAGGAGCTGTTGTCATCATGAACACATCAGACTACATCAAGGAGGCTCAAAGACAACTCTCAAATACTACATTTTACAAACCACTGGACTCAGACCCCCACAAAGGAATATAAAAAAGAACTAAACAAGATTACAAAGGAATTACCACTGAGTATTCAGGAACAGATCCTGTCAGACATATCACAGGAACCTCGACCAGGTACTTTTTATCTTCTACCAAAAATACACAAACCAGGCAACCCGGGACGTCCCATTGTGTCAGGGCTAGGCACCATCACTGAGGGGGTATCTGGATATATGGACTCTATTCTAAGACTCTATGCCACCAGTGCTCCCAGTTATGTTCGTGATACTACAGATTTCCTGAGGAAAATACAATCTTTGAACAACCTTCCAGAGAACACTACCTTAGCCACCATGGATGTGGAATCTTTATATACCAACATCCCACACCAAGATGGATTACAAACTGTAAGTAATATAATCTCTGATAAAAACACAGCTGACTTTGCCACCAAACTGCGCCATTTTGTTCTCAGCCATAATTACTTCAGATTTGGCAATTAACTTTTCCTACAGATCAATGGTACAGCCATGGGCACCCGCATGGCCCCACAATATGCTAACATCTTCATGGCTGACTTGGAGCAACGCTTCCTAGACTCCTACCCATTCCTACCTACCTTATACCTGCATTACTTTGATTACATTTTTATGATCTGGACACATGGTAAAGAAGCCCTGGATACATTTCACCAGGCATTCATTGACTTCCACCCCACCATCAACCTGACAATGAACCAGTCCACGTAAGAAATACATTTTCTGAACAATACTGTTAAAATACACAATGGATGCATAGACACTATCTTATACCAGAAACCTACTGTCCGACAAACATACCTGCATGCCTCCAGCTACCATCCCAAACATACCAAACGATCCATTGTATAGAGTCAGGTTCTATGCTACAACCGCATTTGCTCCAATCCTGCTGACAGAGATTCTCACCTAAGGGATCTACAACAAAACTTTTTGGAACTAAAGTACCCACCTGATGAAATCAGGAAACAGATTAACAAAGCCAGAATGATACCCAGAGAAAACCTGTTACAAGACAAACCCAAAAAAGACAATAACAGAACACCACTAGTAGTTACACACAACTCTCAACTGAAAACAGTTCAACGTATCATCAACAACTTACAACCTCTATTGAATAGTGACAGCTCTCTTTCAAAAGTACTGGGGGGGTAAATCTTTTCTTGCACACAGACAGCCCCTAATCTCAAACAATTCCTCACCCACAACAATACAACATCTCATCTGAGCATGGACACTGGTACCAGAGCTTGCAATAAACCCAAGTGCCAACTTTGCTGCCACATACACCCAGACAACACAATCAGTGGACCTAACAGCATTAACTACACCGTCCCAGGCTCATTCACTTGCTCATCTTCCAACATTATATATGCCAATAAATTCCAACAATGCCCTTCAAGTTCTCTACATAGGGCAAACAGGACAAACCCTATGACATATTACTGTTTTATGGTTTGCCACACTATGGCAACCCAGATCAAAGGTTTTCTGAATTTGTTAATTTTACTATTCTGCTATTGGTTTTTAACTTTGTACCACTTGGCATTCCAAACCCCACCAGCTATATGTAGCTCTGCTTACTGTACCTCATTCCTCATCTGAAGAAGTGTGCATGCACACAAAAGCTTACGTTCTGAATAAAACTAAGTTGGTCTTAAAGGTGCATTCGACTCCTATTTTGTTCTACTACTTCAGACCAACACGGCTGTCTATTTGGATCTGTCTTATATTGAATCAGATCATTAAGGGCAGTATTGTCTACTCAGGCTGGCAAGTGGTTCTCCAGGGCCTCAGGTGGAGGTGTTACACATCACCTACTGCCTGGTCCTTTTAACGGGAGATGTCAGGGATTGAACCTTCTGCATGGGAAGCTGACACTCTACCACTGAACCATGGCCCTTGCCCTGAGACATTTGCAAGGCTGTAATCAAAATTAAAAAGACTGCAAAAAGACGCCCATTCCCCTGGTAGCATTCTAGAGACAGAAAAGGTGTTTTGTTTCAACGCAGATCCATGTCCTAAACATGCAACATACTCAGGTGTATTCTGAATTGGTACCAAACTCTGGACTCTGTTCTGGAAGTCTGTTTTATAATCTCAGTTGTACAAGGATGACAGAGGCTGAAAGAGAAGCCTTCTGCATGTTAGGTACCCTCCTCCCTCAACAGCCATAAAGAAGAGTTAAGTCCCTGCTAATGGACAATGTGAACTAATAACACAGAACTGGCAACCAGCCATCCTTTAATCGCACCTGAAAATTTACCACCTGATGCAGCCTAAAGGAATGACCAGCATTACTTCCACACTTTACTATTAGCTGGAATGCTAAGGGCCAAAAAATTCAGGGTGCAAACTTTGAACCAGGTGCGCGATTCAGAACTCAACGAACTGTCTTAGACAAACTGCCTTCTCAACTTCAACCTGCCAGGTGTCATAGAAGGAAGGCAAATGTCTGCTTACCTTACAGGGCTGCTATAAAGATTATAGAAGTAGCACCAGAAAAAGCACTTTGGACAAGAAAGCAAGCAAACTTGGAACCCAGAACCATGCATCTAACCATCCCATGCATGGAAGGTGTCGAACTCATTTGTTATGAGGGCCGGATCTGGGCCATGTGTGTCATAAAATGTAATTCCAGGTAGGAGAGATGTAAACTTTATAAAGGACACAGACAAACACACACACTTAGCCTAATCCACCTTACTGGTTTGTTGAGCCTCAGCCAACAGAAGGAAGAGAGGCTTGGCTCAGTAGCTCTGCTGTGCAGATGAGAGAGCCTGGCAAAGTTAGCTCTCCTTCCCCACTTCCACACCAAGGGAGAAGCTTTGCTCTGTAGCTCCTGGGCGATTGAGCAAGCCTGGCAAAGCAAGTTGTGATGCAGAAGGAAGCAAGAGTAGGAGAAGGAAGCAGACAACAGTGAGCTGCACACAAGTCTGATAGGAGCCCTCTGGGGGCCTGATTCGGCCCCCAGGCTGCATGTTTGACACCCCTGCCATATGCATGCCTCCCTGTGCCTGGAGTCCAGATCCCCAGAAAAATAATTTCTAGGGATGCAGGAACCATGCTGGGGGAGATGGGAAGAAGGACAAAGAGGTGAAATCTTCCTTCCTTCCCCACAAATGAAACTCAACTGAGTAATGAAGGTGATTTCATCCCCACGACCCTTTTCATTCCAACCCACTAAACAATACGGCTGTTCTTCCACAAAGATACTGTAACCCCAGAAATGATCCTTCCAGGGGTCCAAAGGGGATTCAGGAATGATAAACACCAAAGGACAATGTCTATGCACAGATGGTTGCATTGGTAAGGTTGCAAACCTCCATGGAGGCCTGGAGGCCTCCCAGAATTATAGCTGGCCACCAGACTCCCCTGCAGGATATGGCTTATTTAGAAAGTAGATTATGTGGCATTGCCTCTCTCTAAAACCCACCCTCCCCAAGCCCCATCCCCAATACTCCAAGAATTGCCCACCCAGACTTGGCAACCCTACTGGATACATGCCAATAAAAGTGCTAAATACTACCACATCACACTTTTCCCTCAGTGTGCATTTGTGTTAAGGAGACATGGCTCTTTTCTACATGGGCCCTGCAACACACAGAGCACTGAAAAGCTGTGTTTGACATACACAAGCATTTCCAGACAGCCATGGAAGCACACACCTTAAAATCAAAAGCAGAAGTGTTCCTTCAAAGTAATATGGCTTGGGTCCTCATTTGAATCTTGCGGATTATCGCTCCAAAGACCAAGACTCTTACCAACTAGCCATTTCCATTTACCATAACAAAAGACAGACAGAAAGAAGAACCTCTGAATATAACTAAATAATTTCTTTCAACCCACGCAACATGACCTCTATCTGAAAGGAGCCTGGCTTTTGTTGGGAAACAGATTTGCCTCCCAGGAAACCCTGCAATTAATACCTATTTGAAATACAGCACATCAGGTTGAACTCTGTTTCAGCCTCAGCTCTGCAGAAGGCTCGAAGGCACGTTTTTTCCCCCTTTGTTTACTCGTTTTTTATATCCTCAATAAACCTTTGATGCAATTTACTACTGTTTTCATGGTGGCTATTAGCAGTAATAATTAAAGGACTACTGGCTATGGAATTCCGCAGTTTGAAAATTGGCCTTATTTATGTCATGTTTATAATTCCTCCCTACTACCAAACAGCCCGAAGCGTTGAAAAGCAAATTAAAAAGACAATGAGACTTGGTGTGTATGTAAGGTTCAGCAGCCCTTTGCACTGCATTCTCCACAGCAGGGCAGTATGAAGTCGCCCCCTGCCACAACTCAAGAACGAAAATGAAACGGTTCACAAAACTGGAGGCCCACCAAGCCAGCCTGCCAACCATAAGATGACTGCAGATACTTGTTTCCTGCAAACAGAACTATGGTTTTTCATTCTATCTTCCCACCACAGACCCACCACCCCATTTGGTGAGAGCCAGTTTGGTGTAGTGGTTAAGTGCGCGGACTCTTATTTGGGAGAACCGAGTTTGATTCCCCACTCCTCCACTTACAGCTACTGGAATGGCCTTGGGTCAGCCATAGCTATCGCAGGAGTTGTCCTTGAAAGGGCAGCTGCTGTGAGAACCCTCTCAGCCCCACCGACCTCACAGGGTGTCTGTTGAGGGGGGAGATAAAGGAGTTTGTGAGCCACTCTGAGATTTGAAGTGCAGGGTGGGATATAAATCCAATATCATCTTCATCGTCTTCTTCTTCTTTGTTCCTAGGGGGTCCTCTGAACTCAGGAGACAATGTTTCACTGATGCAGTGGGATGATGGAAGCCTAAAATAAGAGTAACTTGGATCCAAACCAACCTGGAAAGCACAGGCTAGCTCAATCTTGTCAGATCTTGGAAGCTACACAGAGTTGGCCCTGGTTAGTATTCAGATGGGAGACTACCAAGGAAGTCCAGGGTCATCATGCAGAGGCAGGCAATGGCAGACCAACTCTGAACGTCTCTCGCCTTGAAAACTCAACAGTGTCACCCTAAGTTGGCTGTGACATGATTTCCCTGTTCCAGTTCCCCACCAAGAAAGCTAGTGAGGTAAACCAGTTAGAGTGTCAATCTAGAGTAGGTTTCAAAGCCCTGTTGTCAAGAAACTTACTCGGTGGCTTTGGGCTAAACTGTGTCTTTCTCTTTCTCTCTAAGCAAAATCTACACTGTGAGGATCAAATAGAGGAAGACAATAGAGGAAGAGGACGAAGGGTGTGATAAAAATCTGAGGGAGAAGATCTCCCAGGGTCTAAAGCTAGCAGTACACAGAGGAATGTTGGCAGGTTGAACACAGATAGGCAAACATTATTTTATTGCTGCTCAAACATGGGAATCAATTCATGTATTACTAAACAGTCGTATCCTGTAGTGTTGTAAGGATTGTACACTATTCCTGCAGCAGAAGGGATAATTCATGTGCTGTGTCTTCATCGTGTTTTCCTAATGAACTTCTGATGCAGGCCCATTTAGCCATTGGCCTGAATGCCCCAGGCTAGCCCAATCATCATGTCTGATCTTGGAAGCTAAGCAGGGTCAGCCGTGGTGTGGTTGAAGTATCAGACTAAGATCCAGGGGGTCCAAGTTTGAGTCCCCAGCTCTGCCATGGAAGTTTGCTGAGTGGCTTTCAGCCAGCCTCACCCTCTCAGGCTAACTTATCTCACAGTATTTTGCTGTGAGGAGAGGATAAAATGGAGGAATGGGATATGATCATGTAAGCCATTTTGGGTCTCCACAGGGGAGAAAGGTGCGGTATAAATAAAAATTCAAAACATTTTTTTAAAAAAAATGCATTGATGTGGCTTCTTTAAAGGAGGACAACCGGGGGAGTTGTAGAAAAAGCCCAGCAGGAACTCATTTGCGTATTAGGTCACACCCCTGGCATCACCATGGCTTCATGCTGGGGTTTTTTTGTAGACAAAGTCCAGCAGGAACTCATTTACATATCAGGCCACACCCCAACACAGCCAGAACTGCATTCCTGCTCAAAAACGCCCCAAGGACAACATACGATAGGTAGATAACAGCAACAATGCTTGGTAGACTTCCTGCTTCTATGCTGGAATCTTAGCATTATGGTGGAAGCATCAAGCACCTGCAATGGTACATGGCCACCAGTTGGCTTAGTGAGCCATACATTGCATGGCTCTCCGCAACCACAAGAGCGGTTGCACCACTGATACTCCCACAGTTGTCTAGCCATGTGCAAGAGCCCTTGCAGCTGATCTTGAACTCCTCCTAAAACCTTCCCTCAGCTTCTTCCCACCCGTCTGTCTTCTTCACTCGTCCTCATCCAGATGGGGAGCTGTACAGGGAAAGCAGGAACTGGGAGTAATCCATTGTCATTAATTAATTGACTCAGTCATGCTGTTAACAGTCCCATTTAATTGTACAGCAGTGTTTCCTTGGCAGCTCCTCCCCCCCCTAATGCAATAACAATCCTTTACAGCATCCCCAAAGAATTGCTCCGGCTCGGTTTACCCATGTCGCTGTACTCGTCTCCCCCCCCCCCCCCCGCAGCCATTCTCCGAAACACTATCCCCTCGCCTCGCTGTGCACTGTGATTAAGCATACAGTCAAGATTAGCGTAGTCAATATCCATCACAGCTTTCATGCACCACCACAGACATGAGTTCAAATAAAGAAATAACATGGTGCCAAGATGCTAACTAACAATACTCTCATTACTGGCAAACCTGCCATTAATCACAAGCCAATGGGTCAGAGCTCTTGCTTTCCAGCTTTATTTCTTTTTTTTTTACTTCCTGCCTTGTGGCACAGGAATGAAGCACTATTTAGCTTAGAAAACAGAAAAGGCTCATCTAGCCTTGAGACCTGAGGGGGGAAAGAACAACAAAGCCTTTTCAAACATGACGGAGAAGCTGTTCATTTCCTCCTTTCTGCAAGGTAGGCAAAAACTCAACTCTCACTATCCCTTGGTGGTGGGGCAAAGAGCCACAAAGTCACAGCTGACTTATGGTGACCCCAAAGGGTTTTCAAGGAAAGAGACATTCAGCTTAGCTTCCCAGATCTGACAAGATCAGGCTAGCCTGGGCTATGCAGGTCAAGGCGGTACCACTTAACTCAATGATATTCACTCAATGGCTTGGATCCAATATGGTGCCTGCCCCTTGTTTCAGAAAAGTGGGTAATGCCCTTGCCCTGGTAGGGTTTGGTTACCAGAAGAACAAGTAGGCAGAATGCCTACTTAAAGCATAGGCCTCCTGCCAAAGACAGAAGTGTGGCTTTTATGGTTGATGCCAATTGCAAATGCGGCTCTCCATAAGCTGCAGGCCGAGTGTCACTGCCTTAAACCAAGTGGTACCCAAAGTAAATCCGGCCTTGGGGGTGGTTGGCAAGCACCACTGTTCTGCTTCAATAATGCTGGTGAAGTGAACAATCCCAACACTTCTTAGAGCCCCCCACAAAAGCCACCCTAAGCTTCTTAAAGGACAAGCAAGGTTAAGCCAACAATGAGACCCAAAGGGATCCATTGAGAATATTTGGCTTTCCATTACTGGGAGCCATTTCCCCAGTTTGGACAACAGCATCCTCATCATCCTGCCTTCGAACAAGGCAAGGAAGGAAGGAAACTGCATGTCTTCGTTCTCAGGCCCGATTTTCCAGCACAAAGCAAAGCAGAGCAACATCCTCATAACCACTGAAGACAGCTGGCTGTATCACTTGGCCCACATTCCAAACAGTTTCCTTGCTAGTCAGGCTAGTTTTCCCAGAGTTCCTGCACTTCAGCTCCTCCAGACAAGGGCCCAGAACTTGCAGTGGACTCTCATCCCTTGAGTAAATTTCCTTGATTACAATGAAATGACAGTGCATTTAGACTTAGGCACCTTCCACCATAGAACGATATAAGCTCAAATAGTTCTTTAGCCCAAGGGTCATCAACCTTGTTAACTAAGCGCCAAATCTGACCCTCCTTCTCCCTTCTCTAGCTGCAAAAATGATGGCGTGCTGGCCAGCCAAAGGAGAGGAAGAAGATGAGAGCTATGTTTGGACAGTCACACTGGACTGTGCCATTCTAGACAGCAAAGTCTGAAGCCAGTCAATAGCTAAAGCATCCTTCCTTCAACTTCAGGGGCTCTTTCTCTGGCTGAAGCTCCTACTTAAGTTGGAGAAATGGTCCTTAGGCTGGACGAAGGCATCAACCTTAGTGAGCAGAGTAGCAGCATACAAGACACCGGGAACTAGTGTTCCCTCTAAGCTGAGTTAGCGTGAGCTAGCTCACTTTTTTTTTTTTTTAGCCTCCAGCTCACACATTTTTGTCTCAGCTCAGAAAAATTGGCCCCAGAGCAAATTAATTTATGCACTAGCCAGATTGCTGGCTCACAACTTTAATGCCAGTAGCTCACAAAGTAGAATTGTCGTACACAAGACTCCACAGCTTAGAGGGCTGTATTGCTGGGAATATACAGCCTAGAGCCCCGAGGGCTCTCTCTGCTCTCCTTCCTAACAAACTAAGAAGAACCTTGCTGTATCAGACTAGCAGTCCATCTAGTCTAGCACCTTCTCTAGCACCTTGCTTCACAGGGTGGTCCTCACAGCTGTCTTGTAAGACCAACAAACACGGTACAGAGGCAAAGAGCTTCCACTTCTATTGCCTCCTAGTTGCTGGTATTCAGAGGTTCAGTGCCTCTGGAAATGGAAGTTCCCTACAGAAGAAGAAGAAGAAGAAGATATTGGATTTATATCCCGCCCTCCACTCCGAAGAGTCTCAGAGCGGCTCACAATCTCCTTTACCTTCCTCCCCCACAACAGACACCCTGTGAGGTGGGTGGGGCTGGAGACGGCTCTCACAGCAGCTGCCCTTTCAAGGACAACTCCTACCAGAGCTATGGCTGACCCAAGGCCATGCTAGCAGGTGCAAGTGGAGGAGTGGGGAATCAAACCTGGCTCTCCCAGATAAGAGTTCGCACACTTAACCACTACACCAAACTGGCTCTCCAGTCACACTGGACTGTGTGCTATACAGCCAGCATAGCTGCTAGTTTTTTTATTCATTTACATTATTTAAAGTCCTCCTTTCACACGAGCAGATTACAGAGTGAGTTGGCACCATCAACAAAATAACCAATGCATTAGGATTTTAGAAGTCCAGAGCCACCAGAAAGGACTGACGCATAGCACGAGTATTAACAGGGCACATTAAGTGGTACAGAAATTACATAAATGGGATCCTATTCGCAATAAGCTATACACGGCAGCAGAGACCACAGTCTCTAATCATTCACCCAAGCAAGTTTGTAAAACCATTTTGTGCACTGCAGCCCTATTACCTTTGCAGAAAAGCCCTCTTGAATTATTCAGTTTAGCACAGTTTGCGGGAAGCCAGGAGAATGGGAGCTTTCCTGACCTCCTCTGTAAGGCCATTCCATAAGGTGGGGGCAGCAACGGAGATGGCACATGTACTGGCAGTTTTTGCCCATTTGTAGGCTGCTGATATCGACAAAGTCATGGCGAAGCATAGGGAGAGAGGAACCAAGGCCATGAAGAGCTTTGTGATTTAGACAACATGGACCTGTCTAATCCTCTTCTAAAGCCACCAATGCCCATGGACAACACTATGTCCACTGACAGTGATTTCCACAATGGGTAGAAATCAGCTCCCCATGGTAAAGAAAGCAAGACAACGTATGCTGGTAGTTCCCCACCTCTGTTTGCGACTACATCCCCCCCCCCCCTTTTGCATTGTTTGACATATATCTGATACCTTTTTCTTTACTCTGCTTCCAATTTATGTAATCTCATGGCAGCCATGTATAGAACAAGCTAGTTTGATTTTATCAGACCTTGGAAGCTAAAGAGGGTTGGCCCTGG
The DNA here is from genome assembly GCF_032191835.1 of Heteronotia binoei. NCBI lineage: Eukaryota > Metazoa > Chordata > Lepidosauria > Squamata > Gekkonidae > Heteronotia > Heteronotia binoei. The sequence goes on along the minus strand of NC_083229.1, from coordinate 26,924,980 downwards.
CTAATATATGGATGGGAGATCACCAAGGAATACCAGGGTCATGACATGGGGCAGGCAACGGCAAACCACCTCAAAAAGTCTCTTGCCTTGAAATCCTGTTGGGGTCACCATAAGTCAGTTGTCTTGACGGCAACAACAACAAAAGTCCCATTGGATGGTTTATTGGATGTTTTGTCTCTGAGAGTCAGTTTGGTGTAGTGGTTAAGTGCGCATACTCTTATCTGGGAGAATTGGTGGGATTATTGGGGAGGGACGGTGGCTCAGTGGTAGAGCATCTGCTTGGGAAGCAGAAGGTCCCAGGTTCAATCCCTGGCATCTCAAAAAAAGGGTCCAGGTAAATAGGTGTGAAAAACCTCAGCTTGAGACCCTGGAGAGCCGCTGCCAGTCTGAGAAGACAATACTGACTTTGATGGACCAAGGGTCTGATTCAGTATAAGGCAGCTTCATATGTTCAATCGGGTTTGATTCCCCACTCCTCCATTTGCACCCGCTGGAATGGCCTTGGGTCAGCCATAGCTTTCATAGGAGTTGTCCTTGAAAGGGCAGCTGCTGTAAGAGCTCTCTTAGCCCCACCTACCTCACAGGGTGTCTGTTGTGGGGGGGGGGGGAGGAAAAGGAGATTGTGACCGCTCTGAGATTCAGAGTATAGGGTGGGATATAAATCCAATATCATCTTCTTCTTGGTCTTTTCTACTGCTACAGATAGACTAACACGGCTACCCGTCTTGATTTGTCTCCCTGGAAGGCACCACATTTAGGAGTACTGAATGGAAATCCATCAGCTTCGGGAAGAAACTTGCACAGGTACAAGCAGACATCGCCTTTTTCATCAAATGCAGGAGACATGCTAATGCCACTCGGCATCTGAAATCATTCCACTTTCCAATATATATGACAAGCAGAGCTTTTTTTGTATTAGGAACTCCTTGGCATATTAGGCCCACACCCGTGATGCAGCCAATCCTCCTGGAGCTTACAGTAGGACTTGTAAGCTCTTGGAGGATTGGCCACATCAGGGGTGTGTGGCCTAATATGCAAAGGAGTTTCTGCTACAAAAAAGCCCTGAGGACAGGACTCACGGTCTAGCTGTATCAGAAGAAGTGAGCAGTGACTCACGAAAGCTCATACCCCGCCACAAATTTTGTTAGTCTCTTGCTCTTTTCTTGTGCCATTTGGTTGCAGTGCTTTGCACTGTGTAATCCATGTCCAGTCTTAGTAGAAAAGGTAGGCTACGAGTTTAATAAATATATGAAATAAAGAGAAAGAGGACTAAGCCTTTTTCCACAGAAGCCTCTGAAATTTCTCAGATACCAATGCTCAGAGTGGGATCCTGAGGAATTTCTGCTCTTCACAATCTGTTGGATCCACTTATAAACTCCAGTGTTGTGTCACATCCAATGATCTCCTCCGCTGCAGTGTAGAAACACTACACTTCTGATGGTGCTCATGTGCGTAACAGCACACCGTGTAACCAAATGCTCAAGTTCCCTTGCGGTGGACATAGGTAAGCTATACCCAAACAGTCATTTTATCTTTAGACACAGACACAATGGCCAAGCGCTGGCACTGCCCCAAGTACAGATTGAGGGAAATGAATGTGTGACGAAGCACCCTTGTTCCTCTTCTTGTCCAAAGTAGCATCCAAACAAGCTCAAAAAGAACTATGAAATGATAGCTGGTGGCTAAAGGAGACCTTGGCGCTTCTCCAGTTCCCTGAAGAACATGACAAGCTGTTTCGGAAACGGACAGAGTTTAAGAACCAGGTTGTAATCCACGGCAAGGGAGAGAAGGCAGTGGTCTGTTGATTACAGGGAAACAAAAATCCCAATACCACTGGATTAGCACAAGCCCCTCCCACAAGTCTAAACTGGTGGTGGTGATGATTTTTAATGTATTTGCAGAACATTTGTAAGTGTTTATACCCCTAAGAGTGGAGCTGTGGTTTGCTAGATGAACTAACGGAGCCGATCTCAATCACTCCCACATCCAACCCTAGACAAAAAATTATTTTTATTTTATTAATACCTCACCATTCTCCCCAGTGCAGACCCAAAGCAGCTTACATTGTTCTCCTATGCTCTGTCCTATGCTCACAACAACCCTGTGAGGTAGCTCAGACAGAGTCTGTGTGACTGGCCCAAGCTTCTGTAGCAGAGAAGAGATTCAAATCCGGCTCTCCCAGATCCTAGCCTGACTCTTTAGACACTATACAGCACTGCAGCTCTCCTCTGGAATCTATTAAAACATGTTTTCTTTGAGAAAGTTTTTATTTATTTGTTTTATTTACAAACCCACCTCCCCCCTGCCCCCAGACTCACAGTAAAACAAGGCAATCAAATAGCACCAGACATCTAATAAGCAATGCAACAGAACTAAGATTACAAAAACAGAAACTTGGCAACAGAAATATTTATTCCCCACTCCTCCACTTGCACCTGCTGGAATGGCCTTGGGTTAGCCATAGCTATCGCAGGACTTGCCCTTGAAAGGGCAGCTGCTGTGAGAGCCCTCTCAGCCCCATTCACCTCACAGGGTGTCTGTTGTGGGGGGGAGAAGACATAGGAGATTGTAAGCCGCTCTGAGTCTCTGATTCAGGGAGACGGGTGGGGTATAAATCTGCAATTCTTCTTTTTCTTCTACCCAGGCCTTGAATTCAGTAGGAGCTCAATTCAGGCACAAATTCCTGGAAATCTGTAGATAGAGGCTGAGAAGGGCAGAGTCTAATGCCACAGAGTCTGCCTTCCAAAGCCACCATTTTCTCCAGGAAAAACTGATCTCTGTAGCCTGAAGAAGAAGAAGAAGAAGAATTGCAGATTTATACCCCGCCCTTCTCTCTGAATCAGAGACTCAGAGCGGCTTACAATCTCCTGTATCTTCTCCCCCCACAACAGACACCCTGTGAGGTGGGTGGGGCTGAGAGGGCTCTCACAGCAGCTGCCCTTTCAAGGACAACCTCTGCCAGAGCTATGGCTGACCCAAGGCCATTCCAGCAGGTGCAAGTGGAGGAGTGGGGAATCAAACCCGGTTCTCCCAGATAAAAGTCCGCACACTTAACCACTACACCAAGCCTGGAGATCAGCTGCAATCCCAGGAGATCTCCAAGGCCCACCTGAAGACTGACATATCAGGTCTGAATTCAGGGTTGCCAAACAAAGCAGAACGTGGAATTACAGAAGCAGAAAATAACATAATAACGTAACATAATAAAATAACACAACATAACAAGACCAGGATGGTACATACAAAGGACCAATAATACACTCCATAAACACCAGCAGACATTACAGTCATGATTCCCTTTGCAGAAGTGCCTTCCTGACTCATGCCACAGAGAAGACTAATTCTGCTGAAGTCCCAATTCAGTGAGCCAATACTAATATTAAACTAATATGCTGAGGAAACCTAACTAGGACACTTGCTCCAGAGCAGAGACTCCTCCCCACCCCACTCCAAAGGATGCAATTAGCAGAATGGACAAGCCAATGTACAATTGTTTCCATGACCTTACAAATCCAGGAAAACTAATTGTTTTTTTGGCTATTCATACACACAGCCACATCAGCAAGTTAATGACAAGAGGTCAGACAGAATTGATCTCGATCATGACGTCAACTAATAGTTTCACAGCAGTATGGATTCCTGGGTACAGTTTTTAACACGTTGAGCTAAAATTACAGCAGAAGCCAACCGAAAACTTTTCATCCCAAAATCACTGATCTAAAACCTTTATTTTTTTAAAAAAATATATAATATTCACAATTCATCTTTTATGCGGCACTGAGTGCTTGAGGCTGCTGGGGAGGGTGTCCCTGCACATAAAACGTCTTTTTTGCCTTTCTACCAACCTAACAAAGACTTAGATTGTTCTCCACACCTGAACATTTTTGGCTGGTTCGAAGTTATTAAGGGAAGCTTTAGATTACAGCTTTAAACATCCGACACCACACTAGGATAGATACTTCAGAAAGAAAGGGGGGGGGAATCACTCTTTGCTTAGGTAGGAAACGTGGTAGGTAATTACAAAAGATGCAAGATTTTAATAGTACATATAACAAGCTACTAAAGCTTGATATCTGTAAATTAAACACAGCCATTTGGCAGGGAGTGGAAAGGCAGCAGGAAATGTCGTACTTATGCACTGTTAGAGACAGAGAAATAAGCCTCAATTTTGAAGAAATCCCATCTAAATCCATACAGATGCAGCACTGCACATTTACACACAGGAGAGCCTGGTAAAGCCACAAATGTCTAAGTAGTGCGGGTTTGGGTGTTGGGGCCGAGATGGCGATAGGCGATATCAGGTCTGCATTTCGTATCTTGCCAGGGCATACCGAGGCTTTCGAGCTTCTGGGTTTTGCTTAGAGAGTGAATTCTATATGGTCACGCCCCACCCCCCCACCCCCCCCGATGGTTGCTCGGTGCCCAGCGCTGCATTTAAGCGCTTCAGTTCCTTTGTGGAGTGGGCGCAGCGGGACATGACCGGGCTTAATGACACGGTGCTTTACCTGGGCGACTACACTTTGTTGGTCCTGCGGGCACAGGGCAATGCGCCAGGCTGTTCCATTCCTTTCAGGATTTAGCCATAGAGCTGGGGGTACTGTTGGCGCATGAAATGCCTGTAGGGCCCAGTTCGGTGTTTACCTTTTTAGGCATTGGGTGGGGATACCCACAAACAGGCTTATTGGCTGTTGGAAGTAAAAGTAACTGATCTTAAAGTCCGCTGCCCTGATGAATCCACACAAGGCCTTGCTGCTTGAATTGCAGTTGGTAGGGGGTCACCTTAACTTTGCATGTAAAGTGGGGGCGCTCCTATGGTCTTGGCTTTGAGGCGTCTGGGTGACGGTATGAGTCAATTGCCCCTGGACCTCGGGTAACTTGGTAAGCTGAAGCTGGTCGGGCCATTCAACTGGCTTTAACACCTAGTACCAGGAGGGTTCAGGATAGAGCGAGAGGTTTGGGGTTGAGCATTATTGAGGGCCGACTGGCGGTGTGGGCCTTTAGTAGTAAAGCTCATGGGCTCGCGGAGAATACCCACTAGTAGACGGGCATACAAGGGAGTGGCTTCCCAATTTTGGCATTTGGGGGCGCCGCGGGTCCGCTGTGATAGTTGGCCGGTTTCGGGCACCGGTTATGCAGCCCCCCTTGGGGATGTTCTGCTTCGTGCAGCCTCGCTGATGGCCCTACCTTTGTCGGTGCTATGTTTAGCGGGTCGGTTATGCAGTTTATGACTGATATCCCGGGGTGGCCGCCCCAGGCCCGGAACGTTAAAAATCGTTGGCATGTGGCGGCTGGCATTTTTAAAAAAAAAAAAAAAACCAAAATGGGTGCACCCGTTGGTCACCGATGGGGTAGTTTTGGAGGGCGACGGTTTTATCGACAGTTGGTCATTATCTGTTTGACAATTTTCTGTTTTTCAGGTGCTGTGGCTCATACTGAGGGGCATCGTATTCTCATCTGTGGGCGCGACAAGGTGTTCCGGGCGGCCCGTCGACCCGGGCGCTCTCCAACAGGGACCCAGCTGGGTTCCAGCTATGGTTGGCCTGGGATTAGGCCATTGCAGTGTGGAGAGAGGAGGGCACCTCCTCCGCACATTTTGGTCATCCACCTGGGCGGTTTCAGGGGAGCACCTATGGCCTAGCACCATGTGTGCAGGTGGTCTGCAAGAACCGTAGATGGGCTACACGGCTCAATGCGGGGACGGCAGATCATGGTACAGCCTCACCCGAGCGGATCTTTCCATGGGGGATTGATGCCCACCCAGGTGGTGAATGGCTTGGGGCCTGGCCGCTCAGCAACAACCCGACTCTGGCGGGCTTGTGCTGGGGGCGGGGTGGCTCGCCCTTTGGACAAGGCGGGGTCCAGGGGTGACCCCAGGGCTTGTCCTTTTCGGCTGGTCCTAGTATGGTCAGCTAGATCACCAGGCTGGAGTTGGAGGTGCCCTTACACTTGGGGGCTTAGTGCGCGCTAGGCGCAAGACCAATAGGGCCCTGCAGAAAGCCATGGTGGAAGCCATGGGGAAGCCGGCCATGTACCGGCTGGATGGGGTTCATCTTCAGAGTTGGTCAACCGGGCCTCTTTTAGGAGAGATATGGCAGGGTTTGCGGCCGGCTCTGGTCCGTCCGTTGGGGCGCTAATGCCTAAGCAGAGGCTTGGCATTGGCGGTGGCTGGAGGATATTTTGGCCACAGGGTTTACAGGGGAGCACCTATGGCCTAGCACCAGTGGTGCGGGTGGTCTGTATGAACCGCAGATGGGCTACACGGCTCAGTGCGGGGAATGCAGATCACCGAGAGCCTCACCTGGGCGGATCTTTCCATGGGGGATTGATGCTAGCCCAGGTGGAGAATGGCTGGGGGCCTGGCCGCTCAGTTACAGCCCGAATACGGCGGGTTTGTGCTGGGGGCAGGGTGGCTCGCCCTTTGGACAAGGCGGGGTCCGGGGGTGACCCCAGGGCTTGTCCGGGTTAGGTCTCATCCCTGCCAGTTTACAGGTTAATTAATTATTCAATAAAGCGGCCCGGTTTTAAATCCAACACTTTGTGTCTGTCTCTTCCTTCCGACTGGGGGGGCAAGGTCCGGCCCTTCCCAGCCAAGCCGGCATCGCCAGCGCTCAGGCTGGGGGCCGCCTTTGCCCCCTCGGAAGGAGGGAGCAACAGACCAGCCGGCCCGGCTCTTCCGGGTCTATTTCCGGGCGAGGCGTCGGGGCTATGTAAGCCCCGGCCCCGCCCAGAGCTGTAGCAGTCTTGCTTGGCTCTCTGCCCGTCCCCCCCTCCCTTGGCAGTACAGGTTTCAACCGGTCGCCTTTTAAGGGGCCAGGTAGGAATTTTTTCAGCTTCACACAATTGGCCATGTGAAGTTGTTTTTCGCCTACCTTGTACTGCCTTATAGTTATAGGGGTTAATTGATGGAGTTTGTAATTTGGTCGCAGGCTGGAGGATATTTTGGCCACAGGGTTTACAGGGGAGCACCTATGGCCTAGCACCAGTGGTGCGGGTGGTCTGTATGAACCGCAGATGGGCTACACGGCTCAGTGCGGGGAATGCAGATCACCGAGAGCCTCACCTGGGCGGATCTTTCCATGGGGGATTGATGCTAGCCCAGGTGGAGAATGGCTGGGGGCCTGGCCGCTCAGTTACAGCCCGAATACGGCGGGTTTGTGCTGGGGGCAGGGTGGCTCGCCCTTTGGACAAGGCGGGGTCCGGGGGTGACCCCAGGGCTTGTCCGGGTTAGGTCTCATCCCTGCCAGTTTACAGGTTAATTAATTATTCAATAAAGCGGCCCGGTTTTAAATCCAACACTTTGTGTCTGTCTCTTCCTTCCGACTGGGGGGGCAAATGCAGAACTCTAAATTTTAAGAACAATTTAAGCAAAGCTGCACCCAAGGAGAAGGAAAAAAGAAGTATAGTTATGTGTGCACCTGACTGGCTTTTGTTGAACACACAGGATCTAAACTGGAAAGTGTTCATTTTGATAATATGTATGCTGCCCCTCAAGACTACAGGTGGCTTGGAACAGTAAGACCCTTAATAATAAATAAATAAAGACCAGTCAAGCCAATTAAACAAAGAAAGGTTCACGAGCAACATGTCAGTTCATCAAGGCAACATAAAACAGAGTAAATCTAAAATGATATTGATAAAAATCCATAAAACCGTTAAAAGCACACTTTCAACTCACTTTTAACCTTTGTAAGCCTGTGGGCACTTTTGGAATTCTGACACAGCATGGCAGACAAAGTCACAAAATGGCTGCCACATAGGGTTGCCAAGCCCTTCTGCCGTGCTTTAGGACTCTAGGTACCATAGAGTTTTAGTACGAGTTCTAGAGCATCCCAACGACATTCTCAGCATGATGACATTACTGCAGGCTGACGTCATCCCACCAGAGACAGCACGTGCCGACGGAGCTCTTCAGGGGCAGGGATCTCCCCAGCAGCCTGCTCCCTGCTAAGGGGTTGGGGCCCTCCCAGATGGGGAATCCCCTGCCCCTGGTAGGAGCTTGGCAACTCTACTGCCACAGGAGGTGGAGCAGCCACAAAATGGTTCACACAGGTTACATTCAGCCACACACTGAATTCTTTTGTTGTTGTGGCAGCTGCTGCCAAAGCAGCACTTTTTTAAAAATCTGCACAGCCAAGTCAGAAGCCATTGGCCCCCCTCATTCTTTCTAAAAAAAAATATTTGTCAGAAGCCAGGAAGGGTTTTGGTGGCCCCACAATGGGACCCCCAGTTCTAAAGCACACTTTACTCTGCACCAAACTGTGCCCATGTACCGCTGACTTCAGTGGGGTTAAAGGTACAGGTAAAGGTAATCCCCTGTGCAAGCACCAGTCATTTCCGACTCTGGAGTGACATCGCATCACAACATTTTCATGGCAGACTTTTTACAGGGTGGTTTGCCATTGCCTTCCCCTGTCATCAGTGGGGTTGGAAAGACGCAAATGACAGTGTGTGTCTCCTAGCTTCCAACCCTATGTTTTGCCCATTTATGTAGTACCCGGTTATCTATCCATCCCTTCTGGAAGGTTCCCAACAACTCAGGAAGTTCACCGGAACTAGAGAATGCAGCACAGTTTTGGCTCAGTGGTGGAGCATCAGTTCAGCATGCAGAAGGTCCCAGGTTCAATCTCGGGCATCTCCACTTAAAAAGATCAGAGGGAGGGGTGATGAGAAAGACCTCCACCTGAAAAGTCTGATCAGACAATACTAACTTCGATGGCCCAATGATTTGACTCAGTATAACGCAGCTTCATATGTTTACAGGTGAAGGGAGAATTTGAATGCCACATTCAGCCATTTTGAAGGGGAAATATATATATATAAATTCAGCAGAGCTGAGGATATCTATATATTTGTGGGACTTTGTTGTAAAGGAATCAGACATTTTCATAGCCTTTGTATTGTATGCGATACAACCCCTATCACTTCACAGGATGGGAGGGGAGAGATTTTCCCCTTAAGTGAACACATCAAAGGCTCCCAAGCCCTGGGAAAAACTGAACATGGTTCACACAAGGAGACAAGGTACATGCCTTCATCATCTGCCTTGAAGGCCCCAAAAGCCCAACCAGAGACAGCCACGCCAATGGCACTGCCTATTAAAACTGCTACCTTCAAGACACTTCTCACCAGGGCAAGAAGGCGAAAGGAAATTTCCCTTTCAAGTGGATTATTCTAGACAGAGCTGAGGCAAATTAGGCCGTTGGTGAAAAAGGCAACAGATTTCCAAGCAGGGGAAGAATGTCTCTCTGCTCACAGATGTGCCTCCAAGGCCAGGCAGCTAACAGAGTGTTTTGTCTGTGTCTGATCTAACGTAAACCTCTTTCTCACAGAGAGGAAAGCAGAGAGAGAGGGAGGGAGGAAAAGACAGGATTTCTCTAGCCATCATTTAAACACCTAACCTGCTCCAGGACTTGCTTCCCTGATAATAACTTTTTAAAAAAAAACTCCGTTCTTTTTACCTCAGACTTTGAACGAATGGACTCTTTAATCTTTAAATCTTTTTTAAATGCATGCTACATAATGCAGTTTCAATCCACTTCAGCAACTGTTTTGCAAGTGGATTTTGCCATTTCACACAGTAAAATCCAGTTGCAAACTTCCTTTAAAGTGTGTTATTTAGCATTGGTGAAAGTGCCAGATTCATGTAGGACAGATCTATTGGTGGCTACTAGCCACAGGAACTAAAGGAAACCTCCATGCTTAGAGGCAGTAAACTCCTGAAAACGCCTGTAGTCAACATTACAGGAACACCTGAGTCTCTCTGCCCTGTTGTTGGCTCTCCAGAGGAATTGGTTGACTACTGTTTGAGACAGGATGCTGGATAAGATAAACCACTGGTCTGATCCAACAGGACTCTTCTTATGAAGGCCTCAGTCTCAATGTCTTGTTGTTGGCCCTCCAGAGAAACTAGTTGACCACGGTTTAAGACAGGATGCTGGACTAGATGGACCACTGGTCTGATCCAGCAGGGCTCTTCTTATGTTCTTATGAAGGCCTCTATGTCCTGTTGTTGGCCCTCCAAAGAAACTGGTCGGCCACTGTGTGAGACAGGATGCTGGACTAGATGGACCACTGCTGATATGGCAGGGCACCTCTTATGCTCTTACCTTTTTTTGAAGCTGTTATTAGGGTCTGCTTCTAGCCTCAGGATTCTTTTATTAATATCCTCCTTGTGATGCTGTTTGCTGTTGCTTTTCCTCAAGGTTCTTTAACTGGGACTGCCAAATCTAAAGAAGGACATGTAATATTCTCCTTTGCTCAGAGTTGGGTGTTTAATAAATAAATAAATCACAACCTCATGCAAACAGGCTTTGGATGCAACCCTGAGGACATTTTCCTGGAAGTAAGTTCAGCTGAATTAATCGGGTGTTATGTCTGAACAGACCTACTTAAATCTTATTCTTTTAACATAAGAACATAAGAGAAGCCATGTCGGATCATGCCAGTGGCCCATCCAGTCCAACACTCGGTGTCACACAGTGGCCAAAAAACCCAAGTGCCATCAGGAGGTCCACCAGTGGGGCTAGAAGCCCTTCCACTGTGCCCCCCCAAGCACAAAGAATACAGAGCATCACTGCCCCAGCCCATTCCATAACAGTTTCAAATTCCTATGAAACTATTGGATTTTTTTTTAAGGGAAGCATTGGAATGTATTTTCATTTTGTTATTGGCTAGCTTTTCCTTCTGTTGGGTTCATCTTTCTACAGGAAGAAGATGAGTTCTTGTGTTCTCTTTCGGCATTTTTTCCTTTGTATTTACATGTAAAAATTCTTGCAATATTTAGATTGATTCACTACCTCAGTTGGAGGTCATCTATCTCAACATCACACCTGACGGTGGTGAAATGCTAATTTGGATCCCCACCCCAAGAACTGGCGTGACACCTCGGCTGTGACCGTAGGTGGGGAATCTTCCAGTTCTGACTTCATCTTTTCCACAGCCAGAGGGAAATAAAAACCTGTGCAAGAAAGGGTGCTATAAGCATCACTCAAATAACATATGCAAAGCCCCCTTTGAAAAGGTATGACATAATTACTAAATATTGCTGCTGCTGGTTGAAAACACACCAGTACCTCAACAGGTATTATTGTCTCACATTCATTTACTAACATCTCAAAGGATTTCTATTTTAAAAATTCTCATCCTTGACTTTTGTGGCAATTAGGGAAAGGTCATTTTGCTTCTCAAAAGGGAAAGAGGGGAAAACACATAATAAAAAGGACCTTTTTATTGTAGGAGGAGAATGTGAAACAAACACACACACACACACCAGCCTTTACAGAAAAATTATGTTTTACTAGCCAACATTTTACGAGGATTTGTGTTAGAACAAAACAAATACCAGATGCCTATTTGGTTCATTCAGTGGAAGAGGGGTGGTAAGCAAAGGGCAGGGGGTGGGGGAGAGGAACATCTCTCTAGAAGCTCTCTGTTGCAAGCGGCTTCTGCTTTTAATTAAACACTATACGTGACGAGTGCATAAAAATGAGCGCTGTTTGAAAGCAGCAGGTAGGAACTAAATGTATCCAACTGTAACTGCGGAATATTCCCTCTTCTCTGAGGCAACGCTGGGAGAGAGAATTTGCAAGCAGTTGCCTGGGAAGAAAACAAGGCAATGTTCTTGAACAAGGTCATTTTCAGATTTCTTTGTGAAAAATATTTTTGGGCCTTTTTAGCCTGCTGTTTGTTTTCTTTGGGGGGGGGGAGAGATTAAAAAGCTAGTGTCAGACTCACTTCCTATAAAGTGGCAATAAGCATAGAGGGGGAAACAAGCAGCTAATTGCAAAGAATAATAGAGAAGTAAAATCCCACAGCGGCTATGTAATGGGTCAGCCTGACCCGGAAGCTCTTAAGAGAGGTCAGGGCTTTGACAGGCTCCACTTTTGCTTCATGCTGCTATTCCCACCTCTGTCCAGAGCTGGAGAGAAGTACACAGGATGAACGGTCACCATGGTTCTCAGCTGCAGAGTCTTGTGAGCAAAAATTCTACTTTGTGAGCCACTGGTATTAAAGTTGTGAGTTACTGCCTAAATTATTATGCTCTGGGGCAATTTTTCCAGAGATAAATGACAAAAATGTGTGAGCTGGAGGCTTAAGAGAGAGCCAGTTTGCATAGTGGTTAAGTGTGCGGACTCTTATCTGGGAGAACCGGGTTTGATTCCCCACTCCTCCACTTGCACCTGCTGGATGGCCTTGGGTCAGCCATAGCTCTAGCAGAAGTTGTCCTCTCAGCCCCACCCACCTCACAGGGTATCTGTTGTGGGGGGAGAAGATATAGGAGATTGTAAGCCGCTCTGAGTTTCTGATTTAGAGAGAAAGGCGGGGTGTAAATCTGCAGTCGTCTTCTTCTTAAAAATCAGTGAGCTAGCTCACGCTAACTCAGCTTAGAGGGAACACTGCTCCTGACACATGACAGTTCAAGCGTTTTACAAGAGCACCTGGGCAAATCCAAAGACCAGGGTTGTGTGCACGATATGTGACAGATTTCACAAAAATGGAAGGCAGATTTTGTGTGCTGATGTTAAGGATCAAGGCAAGGGCCCAGCTCCTCAGAAAGTTATTCAGAGACACAGGATGTTAATTAAGACAGTTTTGTCTCACCAATCCTTATTCTTGCCAGAGATACTAATGGGCCAAAGATTGTAGTGAGGGTTGCACCCTAATAGGTATACACCAGGAACCCGAGGGCCCATTACCCGAATCTCAAAAGGGTTGGATTTAGTAAACCCATCCTGCTGCTAGTGGAACAGTCCCATCCTTGTGTCTGGGGAAAGCCACACTGCATCATAGACTGGAGTACCAACTCCTCCTCATTAGGTGAAAACAACAAGGAGGAGGAGGCTGCTGAGCATCTAACAATAACACAGGAAGAAGCAGCTGAGACACCTCCAAGGGCCTCCTTTGCTATTTAGGAAGAGCCCCAACCATGTCCTGGCAAGGGTCACCAGAAGTCCCACATGCACACGCAAAAAAATACCCCCCAAAAGCCTCCATACAGTATTCACCACCATAATCAGGCGTGGTGGCTTTATGTGCAGGCAGCTTGTTCCTTTAGGGAAAGAAGCCCTTACTTATCTCTGCTTCCTTGAAAAAGTATTTAAAGCTACAATTAACCTTCATGATTTGCTGGAACAACATTCATCTACTCCTTGTGGGCTTCAGTACTCTGCTGACACTCCTGGACCGTAACTTTCAAGCAGGATTCACTGCATCCAATCCAGCTACCTGAAACTCCTTGGTTTATGAAACATCCGTGTGAAAGATCTGTAGGGCCAAGCAGAGATTTGCACCGACATGCTACGTAGCACAAGACTCACAGACAAGCAGACACCATCCAGCATCACATTTTGATAGGCACTTAGGAATTTTAATTAAGGTTCATATAACCAGTTGAGTGCAAAGCCAATCAGCAACGATTTCCTTAACGAATTACCTGCCTACCAAACTGTACATGTTGTTCTTCTGAAGTTATAATCTTAACCTCATCTTTTTTTTAATAAAAAAAGAAAAAGAACGCCAGCTCAATAAAACAGCATGCATAAACAAATGTGGTTTTAATAAGAATGGTTGCTTCGTAGCAGCGCTGCCACCGCCTCTATTCTCAGCTGGAGTGGGCATGAAATCCATTGCCCGGGGCACAAATTTGCGGCCAGGACTTCTGAAGGTTCTTGACACACCCCAGTTGCATTTTAAAATGAACATCCTTCTAGACGTTACGGTTGAGGAATATACGTTTGAAGAAGACAAAAAAAATAACGGACGTAAGTGCCTGCTTGCATGTTCCGGTTTCCAGAGTGTCAAAGCTCATAAAAATTTTGAAAGCTGACCCGGAACCTTTACAAAATTAAAGGAGGTTAACTTATAATTTATAACACACTGTCCATGTACAAGATGCTTGAATGTTTAATGTGATAAAAAGATGGGCTCTGCTAGAAAGAATATACAACCTTCATTTGACGGAGACACAAGAAGGAAGCCAAAAGAAAGAGGAGGCAGTGGTCAATATGGGATGAACCTGAACAATGGGGATGAACGTGCTTGGGCCTCAGGTTTTACCAGTTTCCAAGCAAATTTAGAATAAGCACAGCATAATCACAAAGTATTCACCACAACACAGTGACCCTTAAATGTAAGCAGGACAATATATTTAATTTGCTGTTTGGTGTAGTGGTTAAGTGCACGGACTCTTATCTGGTTTGATTCCCCACTCTCCACTTGCTTCTGCTGGAATGGCCTTGGGTTAGCCATAGCTCTCGTAGGAGTTGTTCTTGAAAGGGCAGCTTCTGGGAGAGCTCCCTCAGCCCCACCCACCACACAGGGTGTCTGTTGTGGGGGATGGAGATATAGGAGATTTTAAGCTGCTCTGAGACTGATGCAGAGAGAAGGGCGGGGTATAAATCTGCAATCTTCTTCTTCTTTACTTATTTACACTGTACTTTTCTCCCTCAGCGGGCACCCAACACAACAGCAGAGCAGAGGTCTTTCAGAGGCCGTTAGCCACAATGTACAGATGGGCCACTCTGTCTAGGGCAGTGATGCTCTGTATTCTCGGTGCTGGGGGGGGAACCAACAGTGGGAGGCTTCTGGGGTTCTGGCCCCACTGGTGGACCTCCTGATGACACCTTGGTTTTGGCCACTGTGTTAACACAAAGTGTTAGACTGGATGGGCCACTCGCCTGATCCAACATGGCTTCTCTTGTGTCCTTAAACATTTTCTCTTATCCTCAAATTTCTAACCACCACTATAGATTAGAGTTAGAGAGAGCTGAATGACCCCAAATCACACAGCAGGTTCTCACAGCATAGCTGGGATTCTGCCAACAATGCCATGCCACAGATTAGATGTAGTGTACGTTCTCATGGTAAATTTCTAATGGGCCTCCCAAAGTTGACCTGCCAACAATTAACAGCAACAAGGACACAGCACATTGACCTAAAGGCTTCCACACCCATGCTGAGAGCTGCCTACACTGTAGCCTACTGGAAAACGTATCTTTGTCAGAGTCTGTGGGTTGGATCCAACACAAGACTTCCATTCACACAAGAGCTCTTCCCCTAGCAGAAATGCAAGGTGATGACTGGGGTAGACATTTGTGCTAAGTCAAATTTATTGTACCCTCACTTGCATAAGATGCTGTACCCCTAACTTCTGGGCACTGTAGTATGTAGGCAGGGCTGGCTCACCCACTAGGCAAACGAGGTGCTTGCCTAAGGCACCAGGAGGGTGCGCTGAATTGGGCCCCCCTTCCCCGCCCCTAAAGCAATGCCTGGTTTACCCGCCTGCCTCTCTCCCACTGCACATTTCCTTCGCTTCCCTCCCTTCCTTTTCACCCGCACCGCAATCGGAGCGTGCCACACGAGTAGCCCCGTGCCTGCCGCCTACTCGAGGGGCTATTCGCAAGTAGCCGGCAGGCCCAGCGACTCGGGGCGGAGCTGTGCTGCCTATGATGCTAGAAGGGCTAGGGTTGGCCCTGTATGTAGGGAGGAAGGTGCTGGGTGTTGCCCAAGATTTCTGTGCAAGAGAAACAGCGCTAGGTCCACTGATATTTAAACTTGCGCACTGCTGGATCCAAACCTGAATGTCTGTAGCTCAGGATTCCGCTTATAATAAAGCTACCACTGCAACACACTATTCATAGTGGAGACACAGCTGATACTTATACAAAAAAAAAATTCTTTTCATGTGTCAAAGCAAAAAGAAGTCTAGCCCATGAGTGCCTCAGGCAGTCAGAACTTTTGCTCTGTCCATTGCGCAAATGCTCTGACTTGGATGGCCCAGGCTAGCCTGCCAGGGTCAATCCTGCGTAGTATTTGTATAGGAAACCACCAAGGAATTCCAGGGTAGCTATGCCAAGGCAGGCAATGGCAAACCATCTCTGTTAGTCTCTTACCCCGAAAACACTACAAGGTTGCCACAAGTTGGCTCTGAATTGACAGCACTTTACACACACGTTGTGCAACTGCTTCTGATGCAATCTGATCATGCTCAGTGCAGAGGCACAACAGAATGGTCCACCCACAGTAATGGTCCACCCGGGGAAACAAGACCAGTTAATCTTGCAGAGATGCAATGAGAGGCATCACCTGCCAATGTGTTCAATAAGAGCCTCAAAGTCCAATCGTAATTAGAATCGCACCTTTTCGAAGCCCACAGGAGTCCATGGACTTAGAAGAGTATAACTGCGTTTAGGATTGTACTGCCTGTCAACTTAAATCAATCTGTTAGTCTCAACTAGAGACATCAGAAATAACAGTTTCCAAAACAGAAAGCTCCGGTAATTTTTCAGTGCTTTGTTTTTCCCCCGCAGTCTCCCCCCCGCCCCAATTTCTGAAGGATCACAGTTTCACAAATAACAATGAATGGAGGGTCACTGCCAACAGAATATTAGTCAAGCTTGGCAGTTCTAGCAGGTAATTAATGTGTTTGTTTTTTCAGATGACCATCCATAGGAATTGTGCGAGAGTTGGCACGCGTACGGAAATGTAAACAGGAAATGGGGAACTAAACCACAGAGATCCATTAATCCAATTTTTTTTAAAAAAACAACAACCCCTGAGTGATACATTCATCTGATTGACTGAGCAGGTAAAATCAAAAACAAAGCTACAGTTTTTAATCGCTGTGCCTCCTCTCACATAGGTGGAAGGGATTGCTGGGACCACCAATCTGATATGCAACTAACAACGCAAGTGATGCCACGGAGTGATCATGAAACTCCAGTAACTTCCACAGACACAAGTTAAATTCTGTAGAACTATATGAGCAGACAGGCCCATATACAAACTGTCACACACCGTTATTCAAGTGTGCTAACTAAACTTACCAGCGTCAACAGTTTTCACTACCTTTGGCTCCCCCCTCTTAAAGTTAAACAATGTAAAGGAAGCACAGGTCTTTATATTTTAACTCTTATTACACCAATAAAAATAATTTCCACAATTTGTTGTTGTTGTTTTTTTAAGATCTTTTTATTTCAATAAAAGTAATATGGGGGAAACAATTTCCACAGACTTTTGAATGGCTCTGTGACTGCAATAAATAATTCACTTCAACTCCATGTAAACTTTTGCATTTGTTTGAATATAATGCTCAAACCACACTCCCCCCACCCCCCCAATCAAAAATTTCAACTCAAGTATCTGTTGCTGTTGCCCCGGCCCGGACAGCTTTGTCAGACCTTGGAAGCTAAATAGAGTTGGCCCTGGTTTAGAAGACGACTGCATATTTATACCCCACCCTTCTCTCTGAATCAGAGACTCAGAGCAGCTTACAATCTCCTATATCTTCTCCGCCCACAACAGACATCCTGTGAGGTGGGTGGGACTGAGAGGACTCTCACAGTAGCTGCCCTTTCAAGGGCAACTCCTGTGAGAGCTATGGCTGACCCAAGGCCATTCCAGCAGGTGCAAGCGGAGGAGTGGGGAATCAAACCCGCTTCTCCCAGATACGAGTCCTCACACTTAACCACTACACCAAACTGTCTCTCTTTAGTATTTGGATGGGAGACCATCAAAGAAGTCCAGGGTGTGATTCAGAGGCAGGGAAAGGTAAACCACCTCTGGACATTTCTTGCCTTGAAAATCTTGCCAGGGGTTGCCTTATGCCAGCTGTGACCAGATGAGAGGGGAAAAATCTGTTGCTATTGGGACACAAAATTAACATGTGATGTTTTTCTAAGTGTGTTTAGAAAACAGAAATTGTAATGAATAGGCTAAATCAGACCGTGCTCAATTCAGGGCATCAGAAAAATTTCCAATTCATACTTTTCCAGAAAACTCAAATTGTTATGAGCCACCAGCAGATCTCAGAGTTTGGGGATCATCACGTTAACAACTAGTGGACAGAATAAGCTGTTTAAAAAGTTGTAAAGCAAGGGAGGGTTGATGACTCAGAGACAGGACATGAGATTGGGCATGCAAATGACCCCAGGCTCAATTCCTGGCCGAAGGATCTCATCTTATTTATTATTTATTTAATTCACTCATACCTCCCTGTTTCGCCCCAGTGGGGAACCAAAAAGGCTTACTTACACCATTCTCTTCTCCTCCATTTTATCCTCACAACAACCTTGCAAGGTAGGTTAGGCTAAGAGAGTGCAAATGATTCAAGGTCACACAGCGAGCTTCCAAGGCACATCCAGGGATCTGAACTCATATCTCCCAATACTAGACCAACACTCTTTAACCAATACACCCCCATTGGCGGCATTCCCTTCTCTGCTTGAGATCCTGGACAGCCATGGCTGGCGAGAATAGAGAAAGCTGATCTAGATGGAGCAGTTGCCTCACTCAACATAGAACAGCTTCATAAATTTAACGCTTACTGTATGTATCAAGGTAGATCCTACATCCTCCAAGAAGTCTTCTTCCAGTTTAAGAGCTTTCCCCCCAAAAATGTATCTTCTTCCAAAGTAAGAGCCACTTAAGTTGGAGAATGGTTTCAAACTTTTCTCAGTGGAGCGGTAGGATCTACTTCAGCACTAATAAATGCTACTTGCTGGTCTACTTTCAAACTTTCACAGTTCTCAAGTTAGCACACAATAACAAAGAGAATGCCAACTTACATGATAAAGAATGAAAATCAGATCCTTACTTTGCCATGCACACTTTCTCTTTCTTTCCAACCCCCAAAATAACATTACTTTTCAGGCTTTTGTGATAATTAGATTATTAGATAAAGATACATTGGAACGCAGCAACTATCTCCAGAGAAAAATAGGAAAGCAGTAAATAAGCTTTAAAATATTGCAGCCGTTCATCTCTATGAAACCATCTCCCTGGTGAACCTTTTTTTTTTTAATCTTGAAAGAACAGCAGGACAACTCTGTGTATGTGTGTATCACAACCACAAGTTAAGCTGGGTTTCACATCGTAACAACACCGTCAACTTGGCTAAATGTTCAGCTGCTCAAATTAAACAGTTTTTCTTTGCAAGGGGCAACCAATTAGTTCCAGCAGCTATTAAAGTGTTCAAAGCCAAAACGCTTGCCCAAATCCTCTATGGTATCCCTATTTGGACCTCAGCTTTTACCAGGAAAGTGGAGGGCATTCAAGCCTAATTCTTTAGACAAATTCTTGGTTTGCCAATGTGTGTCCTACTTTGCTCTCTGCTCTGAAGTGGGTCAGTCTTTGGTGGAGACAAAAGCCTGGATTGCAGTGTTTAAATTCTGGCTCAAAATTCATTTTAGAACAGATCCCAACAGCCTTCTTGATTGTATGAAAAGAGACCCATATATTTCATCCTGGACAGCAGTGCTTCTGTCTAAACTCAATCAATTGGGGTTAGAGGTAGATGATTTTTCTACCGCTGATGAGTCATATATCTTCAGATGTATTAAACGGAGACTATGGGAATCGGAGGAAACGAAATTACGGCCAACTGACCCTTATATTTGCTCTCCAGCTTCCTTAGGTCTTTATGCTTTTTGTGGCAAAATGCCCAATTATCTATCAGACCTAACCACTCCAAGTCATCGCAGGGCATTTACGTTGGCTAGACTAAACGCGTTTCCCTCCAAAGTTTTACAAGGGAGATATCAGCGGGTCCCTTTAGCTGACAGACTTTGCTCCTGTGGAGCAAATACCCCTGACTCAATCCAGCATATATTGCTTGATTGTTCTTTATACCATAACCTCCGTAAAGATTTATTTGGCAAGCTTTCTTTTTCTCCAGATTTGTCTATTCTGCCACCCTGTTATTATTTATTGAGTGATACTGAGGGGGTGGTTAGTGAGGCTGTGGCAAAATTTCTGGCTGACATCCTTAAATTTAATTCTGACCATGTTTGAATGTATCTGTAAGCTCGGTTTTATTTTGATTTTATCTCCAATGTTCAAATTTTTATATTCTGTGTATTTTTATCTGAATCTATTATGCCATTAAAGGTTTGGTATGGGTATGGGTATGTGTGTATGTGTGTGAAAAAGATAACTAAACATTTTAAAATGTCAACTTGTCAGGGGAAGGATTTGGAGGGTGAAATCCTAAAAGGAGCAGATTAAACATACAATGTCAAGAAGCAGAGAAAACCCTAATGGCATTCCACTTAAAATGATGAGAAGAGATTGGATTTATACCCCACCCTTCACTCAGAGTAGCTTACAGTCTCCATCCCTTCCTCTCCCCACAATAGACACTCTGTGAGGGAGCTGGGGCTGAGAGAGCTCTTTTGAGAACTGCTCTTCAGAGAATAGCCCTGAGAGAACTGTGACTGACCCAAGGTCACCTAGCAGCTGCATGTGAAGAAGGGGATTATCAAACCCAGTTCTCCCAGATAAGAGTCCACACTCTTAACCATCTGCTGTTTATGTGTGTTTTTCTTTTTTGCCATTAAGTTATAGCTGACATAGCAACCCTCGAAGGGTTTTCAAGGCAAGAGATGTTCAGAGGTGGTTTGCCATTGCCTGCCTCTTGTTGCTGATTACAACAGGATTTTTATCAGTCACTTGCACTTTTACAACTGCTACAGCTTTCAAGACCCACTGTCTTGCCTGAAAATCACTGCCTTCCGGTGGGGGGGGGGAAGCCTCCAGAGAACTGCACCCTGGCACTATGTCTTACACAGGCCCAAAGAAAAGCCAGGAATTGTTCACAGACATGCAAATTGTCAAAGTCACAGAGTTGGTCACAGTTATCTCACCGTGAACGGTAAAGGGTCCATGACTGATATTATCAGGGGAATGAACCTGGGCTGTTATATAATTTTTTACCAGTCATGCCTTCTGTTTTCTCTCTTGTCATTTCATCATATTTAGATCCAGGCGTGGAATTCTAGCAGAAGCTCCTTTGCATATTAGGCCACACACTCCCGGATGTAGCCAATCCTCCAAGAGCTAGAACCTTATAAGCTCTTGGAGGATTGGCTACATCAGGGGGTGTGGTCTCATATACAAAGGAGCTCCTGCTAGAATTCCACCCATTTAGATCCCTTCTGGGAAGTTTAGAGTGCTTTCCATAGGGATTTCCACACAGTTTTCCCTTTGGCCAACTCTCAGGATGAAGCCAGATCCCCGTTAACAACACGACGGCGTTGAGTGGATGCTAACGGAGACGAGTCTCTTGCTTTTGTGTGCGCTGGAAACATTTTAAATTAAGTTATACATTATTTAATTCACAAGCCACTGAGCTCGTGAAGGATACTAAAAGCAACATATGATGAAGGGTAAACTGTATTTCTGCTCCTCCCGAGGACGTCCCACCCTGCAAAAATTGCAGAGGACATGATTTCTGCCAACTACCCCTTTGGAAGGAAGAGGAAATTTCAGTCCCAGAGCAACCCATGGTCATTAGGGGAGGGACATACCCCATCTCTGAGCCCATTTGGGGGAGCTTATCCTCTCTCCATCCTCAAGTCAAGTGGGGAGGGAGGAGAAGGGATTCGGGCACTAAGACAGATGTTAACGCCTGCACATGACAACAGCACTATATATATACTTAACTTTGTTGTGTAGGTGTTGAAGACTTGAGTTTCACCTCACCAACATGCACACGTGCACACACACACACAAAGGCCCAACATGTGGGGAGACCACTTCACGTAGAGGGAAGTCAGTTCTCTGTGTATGTGACCAAGGAGTAGTCCAGGGGCGGCCAAATTTGCTTAATATAAGAGCCACGTAGAATAAACGTCAGATGCTTGAGATCCACAAGATGGATGGATGGATGGATGGAAAGAAGGAAGGAAGGACGGAAGGAAGGAAGGAACTTTCTCCATGGCTCTTGGCTTAGAGAAGTAATTTAAAGAGACAAATGCCTTCTCCAAGCTGGCTGATGGGGCTTGGAGAGACACACAATGTGTGTGAAATAGCCCCATGTGGCTCCTGGGCCACTGTTTGGCCACCCGTGGTTTACACCCACTTCTGTATCATCTGAAGAAGATCCTCAGTCCTGTGAAGAGGAGCCGCCACCCTCTTCTCAAGCACAGCCCAGGACTCAGCCAAACAAAAATCACAGGTAAAAAGCCCGGAATGATCTATCAGATTATCCAGCATCCTCAACTCAGCATTTTCCACCAATGAGTGAAGAAAAACTGGGCTACACCCAGCAGTGTGCCCAAAGAACAAAAGAGGGGAAATGACAAGGGAAAGGCAATACAATATACAAAGCCCCTACATGTTTCAACAGACATATAGGCTTCGTCAGGGGGACCAGAGAATTCACCTCATGCTCAGCACAACATAGTTTGACTGTTGATACATTTTAAACAGGTCTTCTTAAACAATGGGTCTAATATCTCTCATTATGAGCTATACACTTATTAACGCTTTAGCTTTACTGCTACAGTGAATGTCCTCTAGCTTCTTCATTTAAAAACCCTGAAGACAAACAGGAAGATGTAGATTATACACTCCACCCCACCTGAGTTCACAAACACCCCTGTCCCTTTTAGAGGGAATTGGAGAACTACACTACACAAAAAATCAATGTTACATTTTGCCACTTGGATTAGGAAAACTATTTAAAAAAAAAAAAAAAAGAATTCATCTACCTGCACACTATACAAATAGTAAATAGCAAACAAGCAGAGATGAAGAACCAGGTCTATCTCACCTCTGTACACAGAAACCAAAAGCATTGCGGGGGATTTCTTTGCCTTACAAAGTATGCTCTCCCATGCTGTATGCCTGGAATTGTTCCCCCTTCATCTGCAAATAATGAGTTTGCACCTGCAAAAGATAGCGGGTGCAATTTTGATGGCACACTTTACTACAGTTAAACATCTAACTCCCTAGTGGCACCTGTGAATCAGATACTGTTATCAAACGCTTCTGCAGTTATCTGTGGGTGTGCGGGTGTAGGTGTGAGTGAGAGGGGTGGAACATCCAAAGAGCAGCAGATTTTTAAAAAAAACAAAACAAAAGAAGTAACAAATGCCTCTAGATTTCTCCTCTTGCATCTCTTGACAGGACAAAGCACAACTATAAAAACATCTATAACTGGACAAATATCTATTTCAGAGCCTTGCACAGATATTGCACAAAATATGACAAGTTATGCCTGATGGCTTAATTTAGGACAGCCACATTGCTGCTGATGTTGTGCATAACTTTTTGTGTGTGAAACAGAGAATAAGCACATCAGACTCACCAGACACAGGACCCCAGAAACAATGTGTACGTCACATTCAAGACCATGCGCTGCAGGGATGCAAAGCAGCTGTAGCCCCTTGAGCAGTACTCTCACTGTCAACTACACACACACAAAAACTGCTGACCGAGTTGTGATTTCCACTTCTGCAGCTCAATCCTAACCATGTTGATTTGGAAGTTCTCCTGGGGACTGGCTGCTAAGCAAGTGCATCTAGGATTGCAGCTCAAGACACTATAAATTAAGATAGCAATTATATTCAGTTTTGCCCACAGTCCACGCAGCACAACTTAGTTTTGTGAGTTAGTGTTGTTGGTTTAACCCATAGTTCAGAGGTAAACATCCACTGTATTCTAATGTACTTTTGTATTAGTATTTGAACAAAGTAGAATCCAGCTTCATTCTACAGAAAAAATGTGGTTAGTTTAACTATGCTTTAGAGGAGACCAATGGAACATTACAACAGACTCTAATTTATTACTCTTAACAATCAAGAAACCTAGTTACATAGATATCAATCTCCAATTCTGGCATTTATCGCCTTTGCTGTCTTTTTTCTGCTCAAGTCAACCCAAACTGACAATTGCCAGACCCCAACTTATTCTTTTAATCTGCTAAAAAAGAATTCACTATTTTGCATACTAATTCACTGGCCACTCCCTATATATGTAGGATGGCTAATTCCATCCCATATTATTGTCTGACAAAGTGTGCTTTTAGCACACGAAAGCTTACATTCTAAATTAAATTGTATTCCTCTTAAAGGTGCTACTGGAGTCCAACTTTGCTCTACAACTTCTTTCCACATACATCCAAGAGCACTACAAGCCATTGCCAGATACAGTCTCTTACGGGATCAAGGCCATTTTGTAAGCCAGAATTTCTTCCCATGTCGTTTTTTTTCTGCTTCTCCTTGTGCAAAACATTCAAGAAGTCGAGACGCTGCAGCAGTCAAGGAGTTGCATCCCAAGAGAAGAAGACCGTAAATTTATACCCCACCCTTCTCTCTGAATCAGAGTCTCAGCTCTGCGAGGTAGGTGAGCTAAGAGAGCTCTCTCAGAAGCTGCCCTTTCAAGGACAACTCTTGCTAGAGCTATGGCTGACCCAAGGCCGTTCCTGCAGCTGCGAGTGGAGGAGTGGGGAATCAAACTCTGTTCTCCCAGATAAGAGTCCGCACACGTAACCACTACACCAAACTGGCAAGTCCACAATATAAAAACCCTCTTACCCTAAAACGTGTATTGAAGGGTGGCCAACGGTAGCTCTCCAGATGCTTTTTGCCTACAACTCCCATCAGTCCCAGCCATTGGCCATGCTGGCTGGGGCTGATGGGAGTTGTAGGCAAAAAAAAAATCTGGAGAGCTACCATTGGCCACCCCTGGTGTTTTGCATTAAGGAATTCCTACATCTGCTTCCTCCTGCTTAGGATCCTACTAGATAACAAGGGGCACAGATTTGCGACAATGGTCTGATGCCGGCTGGAGCTCCTGAAGAACAGCGGGTTCACAGAAGAACTGAAAGCTCGTTCTAGAAGGAGCAGAACCTCTAGCTGGGAGCCTTTGAAGAGATAGCTATCGATGGCCACCTCAAGTTACAGACATTCCTACATTTGGGGTAACTCAAGGGGATTTTAATTGAATGCATGTGAACAGTGAGACCCTTCAGCTGACACAGCAGACAGCAAATGCAGTGTTAAAATAAGATGTATATCCCAAAAATAAAACAGTAACTCATTACAATGATGTAGCCTCAGGAGGGTTGAGGGATGCAGAAAGAGGGTTTCTTTTTTAAAAAATCCAGCGTTCTAAACAGTCCCTTTGTTTCAAAGCCAATCTGCCAAATTAGGACTCATTTTGTTCCATTCCATTCCATTGCCCAGAAAAGTATAAAATATACTAGCAAAGAGAAAATTAACAGTTGAAGCTTTTATACATAACAGCTACTTGTCAGAACTTGTAACTTTATTATTGCTAGCTTAATGTAGAACCAGTATTATTGATGGTTGGCAAGTATGCATAGAGTGGACCTGAGCGTTGAACCAGACCGACCCCATATTGTAACCTTTCTTAACCTGAAGTGCCTGAGTAGTAGTTAACCCTGCCCCGATGGTATCCAAAGTATTTGGGGGCTGTAGACTGAATAATGTTGTATCTCTGTACTTTCTCACACTGACACCCTTTGAAGCCGAATCGTGTGGCCTTCAGAGTAAGGAGGCAACGTCTTTGCTGATAGCACTGGTGGGAAGACAGATGTGCCTGTAACGGTGTGAATTAAAGCTTTGTGGGTTGTTTGTTTTACTATATAAAACTGGGCCAGTGCTGGCTCTCGCCATCACTGTTATCTTGTACCTTGTATCTAACAGTTCTTAGTTCTCTCTAATAAAATCCTAGCTTGGAAACTAAGTATGGGATCTGCCTGGAGTTCTTAAGTTCTGACATTATAACAGTGAACCCATTGTTTCGGAGCTTATCTGAACTGGAAACCCGGCCCGATGGCTGCAAAGGTTCCAGACAACGGAGAGCCCACCACTCCAACGGAGGACCCGCCGCTCGACCCGAAGGTGACGGGGGTGAGGCGCAAGATTAAGGTGCCCGCACCTTTCTCGGTGGACGCGTTCGCCGCACCCCGATCCTGGAGCCCGCGGAAGTCCACGGCGGCGATCGACGCGGCGGAGCAGCGGTACAGAAGTATGCTGGGCGACGGGGCAAGCGGAGACGGAGACGACGACCAGGGCGAAGGTCCAGAACCGCGAGGCGGGGACGACCCGGTCCGGAGCCTCCGCAACGACCTGTTCGACTATGTACGGGAAATTCACAACGACGTACACGCCTCCCGAGTTATGATGGCCGAGGAGATGCAACAGAACCTAGGCGCGATCTACGACCAGCTCCGCACCTTGCAGACGGCGGTCCTGGGGATCCCCGTGGGAGGGCTGCCGCTGGGGCAACCGCCCGTGGCTCCACCGGCGCCGCTGGCTCCCGCGCCGCCGGTGGTGCCCGCTCCAGCCCCACCGGCCCCACTACCAGTGGCGCCTCCGGCCCCGGGGGCCCCCGCGCCGCCGGTCCCAGCGCCTCCGGCGCCGCCAGTTCCGGCGCCCCCGGCGGTCCCCGTGCCCGCACCGCCGGCGCCGCCGGCCCCAGCTGCACCAGCCCTACCGGCCCTGCCGGCCCCGGTGCCCCAACCCGCGGCACCCCCGGCCGCAGGGGGGGGGAGAGAGCTGAAAATTACATTCGACGGGAGCCCAGAGGACGTGGAGTACTTCACCATACAGTGCGACACGTTCTTTACCCACTGGGGTGCGGACTACCCGACCGAAGCCAGCCGAGTGTACCACATTGCGTCCCGACTGAGAGGTCCAGCCCGCAAATGGTACGTCGGGCTGTTCACCGCGAGGAAGCCCGAGCTAGCAACCGTAGCGGGGTTCCTGCACGCCATGCTCCGCCAGTACGGCGACCCGCTCCGCGAGGAGAAAGCCATCGCAGCCCTCCAGCGCATCGAACAAGGCAACCGATCCATTCGCGAGTATGCCACGGAGTTCCTGGGCTACTGCGCGGCAGTGAGAGGGTGGAACGAGATTATGAAATATACTGCTTTTTGTAACGGGCTGAACCCGAACGTCCTCGACCGCTGCTACAGCCACGGGCGACCCGACACCTTGGTCGGGTGGATCCAGCTAGCCGGAGAGGTCGAGACCAACATCCAGCACGTGGGGCTTCGCCGACAGCAACTGGCGAAGAAGGGGTTGAAATCCACACCCACCAAGGCGGAGGGGCGACGGGCCCCGACAACCTCGACCCCCACCACTGCCCGAAAGTGTTACCGGTGCGGCGACCCGGACCACCTCGCCTCCAACTGCCCAGCCAAAGCGGGGTCCACCCCGCCGACAGCCAGGCCAACCGCATCGGGGCCCAAGAAGAAAAAGAGTAATCGGCCGAAAGAGCCCGGACGGGGCTCCGTCGCCACCACCTTGGCGACTGACGAGGATTTTACCGCCGAACCAGAAACCGTGGAAGAATCGACCGGGGAGTCGGACGACACCGAGTCGGCGGGAAACGACAACGACCTGCTTTAATGGGTGCCGCGAAGCAGGTCCGGCAACAGCCGGCACTCCTCACGGTGAGAGCCACTGGGGGTTTATTGTTTATGGCCGTAACCCTTCTCAACCCGAACCTAAAACGGTTCATGCATGCCCGAGCACTAATCGACTCGGGGTGCAACCGGGACTTAATCACCCCCCGCCTAGTAGAGGCGCTAGGATTAGCCACGTCCCCCCTCCCGCTACCCATGCTTTTCCAGCAGATGGACGGGGGGCCCATGAGGGGAGAGCCATGTAAGCTAGAAACGCAGGCGGTCCCCGTTGGGACCGAAGAGCATTGGGGGATCGAAACTTTCGTAATTGCCCCCTCTTGCTCGTTTGATGTGGTGATGGGCTCGGGTTGGCTCGCCCGCCACCAGCCAGACATAAGGTGGGAGGAGCAGATCGTCCGATTCCCGGACTGGAGGTGCGAACACCACCATTGGCGCCCCGAATGGGGGCCGCATCCGCCTCCCCGGAATGAGCGAGCCTGCCTCACCCTCGAGGAGGTCGCCTCGATCCCCAAAGAATACCGGGACTTAAAACTGGCCTTTAGTGAGAAAGAGGCGGATGAGTTACCACCTCACCGCCCCACGGACTGTGCAATCGAACTGATCCCGGGGCAGCAACTGCCAAAAGCGAAACTGTACTCCATGGGTTGGGCGGAGAAAGCGGAACTCCGCAAATTTTTGGACAAAAACCTGAAGCGGGGGTTCATACGACCAGCAACAGCCCCCGTCCTCTTCAGAAAGAAGAAGGATGGGTCGCTTAGACTTTGCACAGATTTTCGCTCGATAAACGGGATTTCGATGTCTAATGCCTACCCGATCCCATTGATTAAGGACCTATTGAATACTGTGGCCACAGGGAAAATATTCACAAAACTCGACCTCCGAGACGCGTACTTCCGAGTCCGCATCAGGGAGGGGGACGAGTGGAAGACCGCGTTCAATACCCCGCTAGGACAATTTGAGTACTTGGTTATGCCTTTCGGGCTACAGGGGGCCCCTGGGGTATTCATGAACTTTATCAACGAGGTTCTGCGAGAGTTCCTGTTTAAGGGGGTGGTGGTGTACCTTGATGACATCATTATCTATTCGCCAGATCTCAAGTCACATGTACCACTAGTCAGAAAAGTGTTGAGCACCCTGTGCAAGCACAAGTTGTATGCCAAACTATCAAAATGTGAATTTCACAAGACTGAACTAGACTATCTAGGCTTCCGAGTATCGGGGGAAGGGTTGTCAATGGACCCAGCAAAGGTTCAAGCGGTGCTAGACTGGGAGCCCCCACGAACCCGCAAACAGCTCCAAAGTTTTCTCGGGTTCGCAAATTTTTACCGCGACTTCATAAAGGGGTTCGCCACCATCATGTTACCCCTTACGGAGCTCCTTAAAACAAAGGGGAAGGGGGCAGAGGCAAAAAAGCCGGGCGCGCGCCTAACGTGGACGCCCGAGTGTCAAAAAGCCTTTACAGAATTGAAACGCCTCTTCACCTCGGAGCCCGTGTTGGCCCACCCTGACGAGTTAAAACCTTTCGTGGTTCAATGTGATGCTTCCGACGCCGCCGTCGGAGCCATATTAATGCAAAGGGGGGACAACGGGGTTCTGCGCCCCTGCGCCTACATTTCACGAAAGTTCTCGAACGAGCAGAAAAATTGGTCAGTGTGGGACAAGGAGGCTTTTGCAGTCATGTTTGCCTTGAAAACCTGGCGCTCCTGGCTTGAAGGGGCCAGAGTCCCATTTGAAATCTGGACTGACCACAAAAATCTCGAGGCATTGACCGGGCGCCGCAAAATGACTGCAAAACAAATCCGGTGGGCTGGGTTTTTCGCCAAATTCGACTTTGTACTGAAACACATCCCAGGTACCAAGAATTTCTTGGCGGACGCCCTCTCCCGCCTGCCACAGCACGAGAGCCTCCGCGAGGAGGTGGTGGACTCCCTTATCCCCCCTTCGGCCATCGCGGGGGGGGTCACCACCCGCTCCGGGAAGAGGATCGGCCCCCCGGAGCCAGACCTCTTGTCTCAGTTAGTTGCGGAGACTGCTCGGGAAGCAGACCAACCACCGAACCTCCGTAAAAGCGAGGACGGCCTCCTGTTGCACAACGAAAAGATCTATGTGCCCTCCTCCCTCCGCAAGCAGATTTTAGAGCATTGTCATTCCAGCCGCCTGGCGGGGCATTTCGGCTATGTCAAAACCCTCAACCTCCTTACCCGACAGTTTTGGTGGCCTAGGCTCAAAAGAGACGTCTCCGAATTCGTCCTCTCATGTCCCACCTGTCTGATGGCTAAACGGAGAGGGGGTAAACCTCCCGGCCACCTAGTGCCCCTCCCAACAGCCACCCGGCCTTGGTCGGTAGTGTCTATGGATTTCATTGTGGAGCTCCCGCCGTCGCAGGGCAAAACGGTTGTTTTGGTAGTGGTCGATACATTCTCCAAACAAGCCCACTTCATCCCCTGCAAGCAGCTCCCCACGGCTAAAAAACTTGCCCAACTTTTCTTTACACACATTGTACGCCTACACTCGTTCCCAGACAAGGTCATTAGCGACCGCGGAACGCAGTTCGTTGCCAACTTCTGGCGGGAGTTTTGCAAACTTGCGGGTATTGAGCAGGGCCTCAGCTCAGCCTACCACCCCCAGTCGGACGGACAGACGGAGAGGGTTAATAGCCTTCTAGAACAGTACCTCCGCTGTTTCATTAACTTCCAACAGTCCAACTGGGTGGACCTACTCCCATTCGCTGAATACGGCTACAACAACAGCCTTCACAGCTCTACTAAAACCTCTCCTTTCCAAATCATAAATGGCTATGAGGGCAAGCCTTTCCCAACGCTTCCCCTCCCTGCTACCCCCTCAGAACCCACATCGTGCCAACAATGGTGGGAAGGCCTTCGGGAGAGCTGGAAGGGAATTCAGGAGAACCTGGAGGAAGCGAAAAAGGCTTACAAAAAACAGTTTGATAAAAAACACTCTCCTGAATGGGAATTGAAAGTGGGAGACACTGTCTTTTTGTCCACAAAAAACCTCCCCCTTCCTCAGCCCTGCCGCAAACTTGCGTTGAAGTTTCTTGGGCCTTTTAGGATCAAACGAGTAATCAATAAGGTGACTGCAGAACTCGAGCTGCCCAAGTCTCTAAGCAAAATCCATCCTGTTTTTCATTGCAGCTTACTCCGGAAAGACCCTGGTGCCACGTCCTTCCATCCCAGGGCTCCGCCGCCCCCTCCGACGACAGTGAGGGGTCAGAGTCACCATGAAGTCCACGAAATCCTGGACTCCAAAGTCAAACGGGGGAAACTGCATTACTTAATCAGGTGGAAGCACTTCCCCCCGAGCTGTGATGAATGGGTCGAATCTCAGAACGTAGCTGCGCCGCAATTGTTAAAAAAGTTTCACCTGCTGTACCCGCACAAGCCCAAGCCGCCACCCCCCGGGGGAGGGCGCTTAGGGGGGGCAGTATGTCAGAACTTGTAACTTTATTATTGCTAGCTTAATGTAGAACCAGTATTATTGATGGTTGGCAAGTATGCATAGAGTGGACCTGAGCGTTGAACCAGACCGACCCCATATTGTAACCTTTCTTAACCTGAAGTGCCTGAGTAGTAGTTAACCCTGCCCCGATGGTATCCAAAGTATTTGGGGGCTGTAGACTGAATAATGTTGTATCTCTGTACTTTCTCACACTGACACCCTTTGAAGCCGAATCGTGTGGCCTTCAGAGTAAGGAGGCAACGTCTTTGCTGATAGCACTGGTGGGAAGACAGATGTGCCTGTAACGGTGTGAATTAAAGCTTTGTGGGTTGTTTGTTTTACTATATAAAACTGGGCCAGTGCTGGCTCTCGCCATCACTGTTATCTTGTACCTTGTATCTAACAGTTCTTAGTTCTCTCTAATAAAATCCTAGCTTGGAAACTAAGTATGGGATCTGCCTGGAGTTCTTAAGTTCTGACACTACTGGGGTGGGGGGGCGCTAATTGAACAAGCTAATTTAGTCCAGGACAGTCTATTAACTGCCTTAGAAGAAATACTATTTGGATATTTACAGCAATGCCTCTAACAGCCAGAAAAACAGACCATGATTTAGTCCAGGGGTGGCCAAACTTGCTTAACGTAAGAGCTATGCAAAATAAACATCAGATCTTTGAGAGCTGCAAGACATGCACATCAGATGTTCAAGAGAGGAAAAAAAGGAAGGACAATAGATGGGGAGACAGAGGTGAAAAGAAAGCAATTTTAACTTTAAACGCATTCTCCAAGTTGCCGGCTGGCTTGGTGAAGTGATTTAAGGAGATAAATGCTTTCTCCAGGCTGGCCAACACAGTAATTGAGGCTTTGAGAGCCACATGTGGCTCCCAAGCTGCGGTTTGGCGACCCCTGCTTTAGTCCAAAGCCTGTGGTGGGATATGTAAGACCAGTGTAGTTTTGTGGTTAGTCAGACTAGGACCAAGAGACCCAGATCCAAATCTCCACTCTATCCCAAAGCTTGCTGGTTGAACTTGAACTAATCACTCCCACTCTAACCTACTTCACTGGGTTGTTGTAAAGGATAAAATGGAGGTCAAGAGAGTGAATTCTGAGCCCTTCAGAGGGAGGACTGGGGAATAAAACATACTGAATAAACCACGTGCTAAAATGTCACATCCAACTGCCTCTGGCCCATCCAAAACCATTTTGTATTGCCAACCGAAGCACCAAAATTGCAGTTCTTGATTTTAGAGACCAAAAGTTAGCAGACAGGCAGGGCTTTTTTTGTAGCAGGAGCTCCTTCACATATTAGGCCACCCACCCCTGATGTAGCCAATCCTCCAAGAGTTTACAGGGCTCTTAGTACAGGGCCTACTGTAAGCTCCAGTAGGCCCTGTACTGAGACTGGCCCAAGGTCACCCAGCGAGCTTCCATGGTTTTCCAGATAGCACTTGGTCCAACCCTCTTAACCACAACACCACACTTGTATCAGATGAAAGGAAGACTTATATCCTGGAAATCTAGCTGGTCTTTAAGCTGGTACTGGATTTGAATCTACCTCTTCTACCACAGGCCAACATAGCTACCCACCTGCAAGGACCCCAAATTGACTAGGAAGAGACTTCCGGGATGGATCCCATGAAGTCCTTCCTGTCTGCTTGTGCTGAGTGAAATCGATTGTATCCCCATTAATAGTTTCACTTGTGCAAAATATACTAAAGGGCTTGTTGCATGTCCCCCCCCCCCCCACAAAAAAAAGAAGCATTTCCCTTCCCCTCACTGCTTCAGAAGCAAAAAAAGGTCCCATTCCTACAAGTATTTATACAGGGTGTGATTTATCTGGATCATATTACCCATTGGCAGGTACAGTCTCTTATGGGATCAAGGCCCCTTTGTAAGCCAGAATTCCTTCCCACGTCGTTTTTTCTGCTTCTCTTTGTGCAAAACATGTCACTTCTTGCTCGGCCAGCAGACTCCTATTCCTTAAATTCCTCTGTCAAGCACAACTTTGCTTTTGTGTGTCTATATTAGATTTCTCTGCCTCGGATCACAAGAACCCCAGGACGCTATGCAAAGCTATACAGTTTCTTAAAGACCAATTTGTTTGCAATAAGAAAGGAAGGCAGCACCTGATGCATTCAAAGACAGCAATTAATGTGCTGCACCCCACCCCCCCCACCTCAAACAGGCAGCAAAAAGAGGGCTCAATAATATCAAAAGTCGAATTTGGGTTGATGCAAGATCAGGCATACTTTCAAGGGTCCACAGAGTTCCTCATCAAGCACAGACATGTGAAACAAAAGCATTGGTGTGTAAAGCGCTGTAAAGTTGCCACCAACTTATGGCAGCCTCCAGCAAAGGGCTTTCAAGGCAAGTGAAAAGCAGAGGTGATCAGCCGTTGCCTTTCTCTGCAAAGTCTCCCATCCAAGTACTGACCCAGTTTAGCTTCCAAGATCTGAGAACATCAGGCTATACCACGCCGCCTTCCCTCCCCCAAAAGCTTACATGTTCCGAAATACGTGACGTGGCCATGCTACTTTCATATCACCAGCATCCTAACACACGTGCCTACACAGATGACTGCTGCAAAAATAAACATCGAAACACAGAATTGCTCCCCACCCTCTCCATGGCACACATGGCACATCCTTAAATATTAGCCAAAGTAGCAATACAATACAGAACTTGTGCTCATTAATTCTTCTGCTCTGAAGTAATCAAGCAGCTGATGCAACTGATACATATTGCATTACCACCCCTGGAAACAGTTACAGCCTATGGATAAAATAATACAATGGACTATTTAACAATGCTGAGAGGATGCCATTTCGTAACAAAAGCATGTAGCAATTAATTTGCCTCTCGCGGTGGAAATGGCTAGCTACCTCCATGGAAAACTCCACGGGCATTCCTGGTAGAGTGTAGCTAGATGACAAATACAGTCAGGAAACCACACCCTTATAAACACACATGAAGCTGCCTTATACTGAATCAGACCATTGATCCATTGTCTGCTCAGACTGGCAGCAGCTATCCAGAGTCTCATGCTGAGGTCGTTGACATCACCTCCGGCCTCAGAGCCGGCGTGTCCATTAGGCAACATTCAGCAATTGCCTGGGGCACTGGCCCTTGGGGGGCGCATTGTTTCTGGGAGCTGAGGGGTCAGAGGAACTCCCCCGGCCCCTCAGCGCCCAGAAACAATGGCGCTTTCAGTCCTCGGTACTCTCCAAACTCGGAGGAACTCAGAAACAACGGCGCTTTTGCAACTGATGTGATGACGTCACCTCTGTGTGACATCATCATGTTGAGCACACTCCTTTCCGGGGGGAAGGAGATGGGCACACATCGGGATTTTGCCTCAGGCGGAAGAATCCCACACGCTGGCCCTGTCTAGGCTTGTCCTTTTAGGTGGTGGGGACTGATCCTGGGACCTTCTGCATGCCAAGGAGAGCCTCTTCTACTGAGCCACAGTCCTCCCCTATAAATTGAAGTTAATCAAGTCACTAAACTCCCCTCCATTACGTTAAGAAAATGCTTGCAATATTTAGATTCAGGTGGGCAGCCATGTTGGTCTGAAGCAAGAGAACAAAGTTTGAGCCCAATGGCACTTTAAAAACAGCGAAGTTTAATTCAAGGTTGATCTATGGCTTCCCATAAAGAGAGTGATTAAAACATGGCACTCGTGGGCAGAGGATGTAGCGATGGCCAGTATTCCCTCTAAACTGAGTTAGCATGAGTTAGCTCAGATTTTTAGCCTCCAGCTCACACATTTTTGTCTTAGCTCAGGAAAGATGACCCCAAAAGCACAATAATTTATGCACCAGCTCACAACTTTAACGCCAGTAGCTCACAACTTTAACGCCAGTAGCACACAGAGTAGAATTTTTGCTCACAAGACTCTGCAGCTTAGAGGGAACATTGGCGATGGCCACAGGAATAAACAGCTTTCAGAAGGGATTAGATAGATACACAGAGGATAAGTCTATCAGTGGCTACTGGCCATGGTGACTGAGGGGAACCTCCTCATCCAGAGGTATTAAGCCTCTGAATCCCAGAGCCAGGGAAGGCCTCAGCTTCTACACCTTGTTGTTGGCCCTCCAGAGGAGCTGTTTGGCCACTGTGTGAGACAGGATGCTGGACGAGATGGGCCATGGGTATGATCCAGCAGGGCTCACCCCATTTTACCTTGTTCTTCAGTATAACTGAGTCAGTTTTAAACATTGTTTGTTGTCTTATTCTAAAAAGACCATGATTAATTTTAAAGTAGGTACAAAAGTGCTCTGGGGAAGGATGAGGAACAAAAGAGGAAAAGGGTTCATGACATATGGATGCTGGCCAATCGGCACTATCCATCTCTGCATTCTGTGATATACATATGGAAACAGTGGGGCCTCCTCCCCGCCTCCCTCCAGAACTTAGCCCTGGAGAGGAAAAGCATGTTTGATTTATGTTCAGCAAGAAAACTCCCAAAATCTCTCCACTGCTGTAAAAATGTTGCATCTGGCTTCACTGTAACATACAGCTTTCAGAAGCCCACCCTAAGCTACACATTCCCAGTTATCCTTTGGTTTTACAACGCTTCCAGAAGATGTTCCGCCAAAACATTTATCTGTGTTTGGAATATAGCTATGGGCAATCATTTCATGTCTTTACAAGCTCCGTGGAATTTCCATTATCCAGATACACTTGCCAAGGGTGAGGTCCAGGTTTTTGGATGAACAAGGAATTCTCTCTCATTTTTTAAAAAAAACTTTCATGTTCCCACTTTGCTTCCTGACAGCAACATGGCAGCAACAGTCAAGTCTGTGAAGTCCAGATCACAAGACGTGAAATTACTTAGATCTACTCACACAAGCAGATTCATTTTCCTATTTACCTTTTCAAGAATCATAAACATGTCTGTTAGAATTGCTGGTTCCCCTTCTTCAGATCTGCCTGTGAAACAATTTCCCTTCACATAAACATCCACCCCAAAAAGAAACCTAAATAGCAACACACGCCAAAGGATGTTCTACAGGCACTCAAATAGTTCACAACAAGCAGCTCTAAAAGTAAACCCAAAAGAGAAATCCAGAGGCATAAACATGAGACCATCACCTTTGTTAAATTGCATAAACACACTCTCACACATCACAACAACAAACACTCCTTGAATCTTGTTTGCAAAGTATCCTAATCAAGGTAATACAATTCATTTCAGTCACCATCAGTTTCATCTGCTGAGATGCATAACTTTTTAATAGAAAATTAACTCGTTTGCTCCTGAAGACAGATTTCTTGACAAAACCTGGAAAGACTGAGATAAATGTGACAAACACTCACAGGCATATTACAGAAGGTAGACAGCTTGTCACTTTGATATGTTTTTAAAAAAAACAGGAAAGGAAAAATGTGGGGTACTCAGCAGGCACATCTAGGTGGTGCCAACATCTGTTTCTATTGGTGCTTTGTTTCATAGAATCACAGAGTTAAAAGGATCCATGCAGGCCGTCTAGGCCAACCCCTTGCTCAATGCAGGATCAGTCTAAAGCATCCATGACAAGCGTTCATTGCTTGAACACTGCCAGTGAAGGGGAGCTAACAACCTCCCTAGGCAACAGCTTCCACCACTGAACTCATCTTACTTCAAAACATTTTTCCTGCTCTCCTTGTACCTTTCCACCTGTAATATGAGTCCTCTCCTCTGCTGCCAACAGGAACGGCTCCCTGCCCTCCTCTAATAAGCGACAGCTTTTCATATACTTCTAGAGAACAACCATGTCCCACCTTTTCTTCTCCAGATTGAACATTCCCAAGTGCCTCAACCTTTTCTCAAAGGGCTTGGAGAGCCAGTCTGGTGTAGTGGTTAAGTGTGAGGACTCTTATCTGGGAGAACCGGGTTTGATTCCCCACTCCTCCACTTGCACCTGCTAGCATGGCCTTGGGTCAGCCATAGCCCTGGCAGAGGTTGTCCTTGAAAGAGCAGCTGCTGTGAGAGCCCTCTCCAGCCCCAACCACCTCACAGGGTGTCTGTTGTGGGGGAGGAAGGTAAAGGAGATTGTGAGCCGCTCTGAGACTCTTTGGAGCGGAGGGTGGGATATAAATCCAATATCTTCTATAAATTCAATATCTTCTTGGTCTCCATGCCCCTGATCATCCTTGTCACTCTCTTCTGCACCTCCTGCATTTGGCCCACATCCTTTTGGAAGTGAGGCCTCCAGAACTGCAAATACAGGACTCCAGGCGTGGCCTGACCAACATGGTGTACGGCAGGACTATTTAGTTTAGTTTATTTGATTTATATCCCACCTTCCCTGCCAAAGCAGGCTCAGGGCGGCTCACAATGCATAACAGGAGTAACAATAAAAAACACTTAAATTAAACATTAGATCAAAGACTTTCATGATTTGGATGTCATGCCTCTGTGGATAAAAAGGTAGTCCCCTGTGCAAGCACCAGTCGTTCCCGACTCTGAGGTGACGTCGCATCACAACATTTTCACTGCAGACTCTTTACGGGGTGGTTTGCCATTGCCTTCCCCAGCCATCTACCCTTTACCTCCAGCAAGCTGGGTACTCATTTTACCGACCTCAGAAGGATGGACGGCTGAGTCAACCGTGAACTGGCTTCCTGAACCCACCTTCCGCCAGGATCAAACTCAGGTCGTGAGCAGAGAGACTGCAGTACTGCAGCTTTACCACTTTGCCCCATGGGTCTGCTTTACTCTGTGGGTACAGGGTAGCAATATGCCAGTCTTGAGTCATCCTTGAGCCGCTCTCGGCAGACGTACAGCAGAAAAGCATCATTACTGCACAGCTTTATACTATCCAGGTCAGTTCCACAGAAATTCCCACAGATCTCACCGGGACTGAATCCCAGGTAAGCGAGGACTGTAGAGTTGTGCTGCTGTTACGCAACTTCTTTTTTAAAAAAAAAATTAAACACTCTGAGTATGTAGTTTCTGCTGCTTTCCGAATGGTTCTCCTCTCAGTGAGTCATTTGCTATCTGCCTGCGCCAAGATCAATAGGCCGTTTGCAGAAGATCTGCAGTCCTGTCCATCATAGAAAAACAAGGTAACAAATTCCTCAGCGGTGTCCGAGAAAACCAGGAGTCTGTAGGATGCTGGGTTTGCCCAACTGTATGCAAACAGGCCAACCTGACCCTAAACTGGGAATGACAAAACCTCTTTGAAACAAAAATCCTTAACCTGATTTACAAAACACATATCACAAGAAAACAAGAACTGTCTTTCCAGAGAACACTTAGGTCCACCTTGGCTAATCTTTATGTCAGGGGTGGCCAAACTGCGGCTCAAGAGCCACATGGGGCTCTTTCACACATATTGTGCGGCTCTTGAAGCCCCACTGGAAGAGGCTTTTGTCTCTTTAAATTACTTCTCCAAGCCAAGCCAACAGATGGCTTGGATAATTCATTTAAAGTTACTTTCTTTCCACCTCTCTCCCCCATCTATTTTCCTTCCTTCCTTCCCTCCGTCCCAGCTCTCAAACATGTGACATTCATGTTTTGTGGCTCTCAAACACCTGACATTTATTCTATGTGGCTCCTACATTAAGCAAGTTTGGCCACTCCTGCTTCATGTACTTCATTTATACTCCCGCCTTTCTTCCCAATGGGGTCCCAAAGCTGCCTACATTGTTCTTATCTCCTCCATTTTATTTTTCCAACAACAACAATCCTGTGAGGTAGGTGAGTTATTAATTTATTTGTTTTTTTTCTAGTCACCACTCATCCAAAGGGTCTTGTGACAACTCACAGCATTAAAACCAATAAGGTAAAAACAACGTAAGGACAGACAACAGATATAAAATATTAACATTAAAATATCTAATTATTAAAATGCATGGATATCACCATAACACTATTGAAACAGAACAAACATGTGGTTTCCCTCCAAAGGTAATCCAGCCTTGCATGCCCTGGAGAAACTAAATAAATCCAAGAGGGCACAGGAGTCATCTGAGGTTATAGGCTGAGTGGGTAAGACTGGCCCAAGATCACTCAGCAAGTTTTGATGGCTGAGTGGGGATTCGAACTCGGGTCTCCCAGATCCTACTAACCACTGCATCACAGTGGCTCTCTTGCACACTAGATCCACACAGAAGGTCACTGCAAGTCAAAAATGAAATAGAATCACATACAGTTAAACACCAGAACTAGGATAACAATTGTCCTGGAGAAATCGTGGGACATTTACCAGGTGATGTTATTTACTTCCAAGCCACAAAAAGCTACTGCTGCTTATTTCCACCCAGTAAGTCTCTGTTAAAGGGACTGGACATTTTTCTCCAGCCAGCAACCTAACCCCAAAAACTGGAGATTAGGTATTCCATCTCTGCACTTCAAGCTCTATGGAGATACTCACAGGGAGCCATCAGTGAAGCTACAGACCAAACGTTCTGCCTGGTTTCCAAACATCTTTCATGATTACACCACACATAAGCCTGGGAATTTCAAAGCTGTTTCTGAAAACTCTCTAGAACAGACAGATCCTGCATTTTTAAAATAAAAATAAACCAGCTTTCCTTCCTTCCCTGCTACACAGAGTTAACAAATCTCCTTCAACTATCATGCTCATCAGAACAGATATAATGTGCTTACGAAGAGATACTGCCAGAATCCTATAAGTCATGTTTCCCTGAGGAATGTGACCTTGTCAGATTTTATAAACTAAGGGCAGAACCAGGCAGGACCAGGACTTGAACAGGAAAGGGGGAGAAAGAAAAAAACCAAGCAACTCTGCACAGCAGGTGGCAGAATTTCTATACATCCATGTTCAACCTGTGTTGCAATGTGATTTTTTTTTTTTTTAGGGATCGGAATATATGCTTCCAGGTGTCAAAAAAGGCCCTATTGACATTCTGTAGTATGCCTTTTCCAAATATCATGCATCCACCTAGCTCATTTTGCCTTAGAAAAGCTACAACTGTTCGTGTCAGGCAACATTCTGCCTTGCCCCTCACCTGCCACATTTTTGTGGTCAGGAGAGCAAACGCAATCTTTGCCTATTCCCAGGGATAGACTCTGGTCTAGCATCCCTCTTCGTCAGAACCCGGGCATTCCACCATTTTTTGATGATGGGCACAGATGAGTGTAAGCCAGAGCCCCGGAGTGAAACCTCTGGCAAAGCGTGCTGTCCAAAACCAAAAAGGAACTGAAAAGAAGCTGATGTCATGACCTCTGGAATTTACAAAGGTAGCATCAGTGCCATGGAAACATTTGATTAACCACTGTCTCAGTCTTCTAGAGTTCCTGGAAGGTAATTGGTATTTAAGCCCTCATTCATATACACAAAACACAGATAATCATCTGCTTGTGTGTTACAGACATTTTTGAAGGGGGGAGGACCCTCCCTGAGTCATAGGCAAGCCACATAAGTCATAATATCTGAACACCACCAGCATGATGGTCCCACGACCTATAGGCATCAACATAATCATTGTAATTGGCTCTCTGCGGAAGAATTAGATGTTTGGCAAGTAAGCAATGTTTCTTCTTTAAAGGCTCTTGCAGATGGGAACCGAGTTTGTTCTTGAATTTGTGGGTCTGACTCATCAATCTCCCAGACGCTCCCAAGTGACAACACCAGGGGATATTGGAGCCACATTAAGCTTTTCAACCAGGTCTACAGTTTTAGTCTCCGTGCTTTTCCTGTACTTACAGGCAGCCTTCCTGAGCCGCCAGCCATTCCCAAGACAACCCCCTTGTGTCAGATCTGCACAGCGTCCACCTTTGGCAACACTTCTCAAGGTAAAAGCTGGCTGCTCTATGCCAGGGAATCACAACTCTGAAAACATGAGCTGCAGTCAGCATTTAAACTTAACTAATGAGTTTCAAACACTCTCATTATCGTTGCAGCCCTACGGAGGCCAGTCCTGAAAAACTGTTGTTTCAGCAGATACATGTTTTAAAAAAAATTAAAATCACATCCACAATTTGCAAGCGATATCAGAGAGGAGGGACCCATTAAGCCGGCAAAACTATGCAGCCTCTGTGCTTGCTACATCAGTGCCAAAGGCAAGCAAGCAAAGGTGAGAAGACGAGGTTCAGAACAGCACCTATTACTGGACTCACCTGTGTGGACAAAGAGCTGTAGCAACCTTGCAAATGGCACAGAATCCTTCGTCAGGTATGAAACGTTCTGTGCAATTCACAAGGTAGCCAGTTGCGTTCCATCAATGTTCCTTCTGAACCATTTTGCAAGCTATATTTCTTATCAAATTAACATGACAAGTTGCCTAAAGTGTTAATATATTAAACACATTAAGAAAGGGAGGGGGGAGGAGAAAAATAGACCACAGACATGACAGTAGGGGGGAAATACCAAAGGAAATGTTTGTACTGCTGAAAATAGCTGTCAACATGGGGGGGGGGGGGGCCACAACCAAACGGGAAGTGAAGCAACTCCACATATCAACATTCTCTGATTTTCCACACAGGAAAAATGAATCAAAGGGCTAAACCACAATCGGTTACACAGAACAAATAACTCATTTCAGTTACCGGATGCATAACCTTAGATAAGAAAACCCAGGTGGACAGTGATCTAAACGGAGACACCACACACACCTTCCCATTTGAATGAGTTATCAGATTTCACTGAACTTTGTTCTAATCTAGGCAATATACAGCACAGTTAAGGAGGCAGGCTCTCATCCATAATGAAACTGAAAATGTGAACATTTTGCAGGGGTGGGGGAGAGACAGAGATGCTCCAGAACACCTGGTTAGTTTTCTGTCTGTACCAGGTAATGCATAGAGTGAAGTGTCTTATGATTCCTAGCCTCTGCTATATTCTAGACCAGGGGTGGTCAAACTATGGCTCGGGAGCCATATGTGGCTCTTTCACACATATTGTGAGGCTCTTGAAGCCCCCACCACCCCATCAGCTGGCTTGAAGAATGCATTTAAAGTTAAAGTTGCTTTCTTTCTACCTCCCTCTCCCATCTTCCTTCCTTCCTTCCATCCATCTTGCAGCTCTCAAACATCTGACATTCACATCTTCTGTCTCTCCAACATTTGACTCTTCACTCTATGCGGCTCTTATGTTAAGCAAGTTTGGCCACCCCTGTTCTGGACTAAGAAAACCTTCCAAACTTAGCTGTGATCTAACACGCTTTGCCACAGAAAAAAGGACTCCGGATCAACAGGGCTATGATCCCCCCCCACACACACACACACAGCCCATCCGAACTAAATGCCACCAGGTTTAAGGGGACTTACACTCAAAAGCAAAAAGGTTTCTATGCTCATTTCCAATGACTGGCTTTATGATTTAGGTATAAAGGTGACATCCCCAAACTTACTATCCCTCCTGGTCTGTTTAAGCCAAATAACCTGGAACAAATAACAGTTGGGCAACATCTTATATCAACTATCTACTTCACTGATCAATACTCCTCCTTCAGTCCTGCATTTATGATTTTCTGGAAAACCCAGCAGCAGCAATGAAAAATACCAGGCCTATCTTGTCTGTGATCGAGCTGAATTTTATATAAAAAAGAGCAAGAAAG
Organism: Heteronotia binoei; assembly: GCF_032191835.1. NCBI lineage: Eukaryota > Metazoa > Chordata > Lepidosauria > Squamata > Gekkonidae > Heteronotia > Heteronotia binoei. The sequence goes on along the minus strand of NC_083229.1, from coordinate 26,882,843 downwards.
ACACACGGTTGTGTAGATCACAGAGAGCTGTTACCTTAGAGACCCACTATGCAAGAGAGAGAAGCCACCGAGGTTCACTTACTTTTCATATTCGGCGTTGTCTCTATCGCACCGTGAATCTTTGTGCTTTTGCCAGTCTTTACCATGCTTGCAAGTGGTCAAGAGAAGAACATCCTCTCCGTTATGGACATGATATAAGGCATTCCTGGTGTCGGACCCTATCCCAGTCAGGTACCTTTTCCCCTTGAATACCAACATATACTTCCTGAGCGGAGGAATAGTGTTAAACCTCAGGAAGCCTTTCTCCCCTCCTGTCCTTGGGTGATCCTTAGAAAAGAGCGGAATAGAAATGTCAAACTCGGGCCGGAAGTTTTCAGTACTGATGCTAGCTTTGGCCAACATGGCCTGGCCGATGTCGAAGCCCACGTCTTCGGTATAGTCGGGCCAGGTGCCGGAATATAAATTAAAAACTAAATGATTCCTACCATTGTTCCACAAGTGGAGACTCTGGACTTTGGACCTTAGGTTGTGTACGTACTGCGGGGAGAGCTGGTCTCTGTCTAAGGTATCCAAGCTAAGGACAAACAGACAAGCCTGACCGGGGTCCGAAGTATAAAACCGAGAGCCCTCGATGGCAGCGAGGATGTTTTGGTAACTTTCGGCGATCTTCTCCCCCTTCTGCTGGGGGTAGACATAGACCTTGAAGCCGTTCTTCTTGCAGAGGGCGAAATCAAAGCAAGACTCCATCCGACACTTCTTGCCTTTGTAGACGCTGGCGTTGGCGTCTCGTTTCTGGCGCGGGGAAGTGTGCAGATTGTAGTCCTCGTTCTCCAGTTGATCCCAAGGAACGAAGGGGCGCAGAGCGTCCGGGAATCGGGGCCAGTAGTGCTCGGGGCTGGTGTGCTGCAACCCATTCCTGCTACTGTGAACCTCTCGCCTGCTTTGGTTTCTGGATGCTTTGAACTGCAAGCCTCCGAAGTAAAAGAGAAGGACGACAAAGGTGCCAGCAGAGAGCAGGGTGAAATAGCGTTTTTTGGCCTGCATGTGTCCTATCTGGGTCAAGAGGATCGTCAATAAACACAAAGATCGCCCAAGTTTGCCAATCGACACTTTCAGCTTGAGTCCGCCATCTTCCCGCCTGCAAAGACTTTAAACTCTCTTCTCCCACCTTCTCTTTATTCCTTTCCCAAAGCCTTGGACTGATGCAGCGCATGTGGGCGATTTCTTTAACTTTCTCCCCTCCTGTCTTTCATCTTTGGCTCGCACAATGGACCGGAGGGGGGGGGGAGGGTGGAGGGAAAGGGAGAGAGAAGGGGGCAGACAGAGAGAGAGAGAAGGAGGGCAGGCGGAGAATCTCACACCCAACGCGGTTTTTGCAAAGAGGCCCGGGAATTCTCTCCCATGCACCCGCGCACACACAGACACACACACCACACAAAGACAGCCGCTCCACCAAATGAAAGCACTGAGAGCCCAGGTCTCTTTTGCCCTCAAATCTGCTTTTGCAAGACTGGGAGAGAGATTCGTCCCGCCCTCTCCCTTCCTCCCTCTCTCATGCACGCAAACACACACACACGCCACACGCACACCCAGACACACGGGGCTTCTTGCAGCGGGCTGGAGGTGTAGCAGCTGCAACTTCAACTCGTACACCAGAGAGAGAGAGGGGAGGGAGGGAGGTGGGGACGTGTTGCAAGGAAAAGACCCCCCAAGCGGCCGGCTCCAGAAGCAAATGGGCACACAGCAGCAGCCGGCTCCGGTTCACGCCGACAGCACCAGCGGGATTACATCTTCCAGCCCGAGCGCCGTAACCTTACAAATCCCTGCATTTCTCTTCCTGCCTGCCCTCCTGTCTGCAGCGGCTCCGGGACTCGGAGGGTTGCTCTGGTTTCCTTCTCGGCGATCTGGCTGTATGGCCCCCGGGATGGAACCAGCCAGGGATCCTCCTCCTCCTCTTCGGCGTCGGCGTCTTCCCCTCCTCCTTCCTCCTTCGCCGCTGCCGCCTCCTCCTCCTAGCCCCCGCCCCTCTCAGCCATTCATCCCAGCGAGCGGCGGCGGCGCGCGGAAGCTCGGCGGAGGCTGCCTCGCCCCCTCTTCGAACGTTGCCGACGGCAGCGTTCGATCGCCGAACGTTACCCGGTTCTGAATGTTACACTTACACATTCCATTCCCCGACACCGCCGCGCTGACCTCATCCATCCACGCAGCCGGCTCGCGGATTGGCCGGGCGTCACGTCCGGAGGGGGCGGTGCTTCCGCTGCACCCATTCATAACCCCCCAGCCGGGGGAGACAGCTTTGCGGTAGATGAAATGGGACTCCCCTTTAAGGTGCGGGAGCGCTTATTGGAAGGGGGGGGGGGTGGTATGTGCGTGTGCAGTGCCTATATAAAGGGATCCGTTCACACGTGGATGGAGGAGGGGAAGAGCGCGCTTGTCATTATTCTGCACTGCTGTGTAGATGGATATTTACACGCCCCTCCCCCATCGTTTCTGTGTATCTACAGCAAGGAAATGTGTATAGCAGTGCAGAAAAGAGAGGAACGCGCACTTCTAGATGGCCATCTGACAGCAATGAAGATCCTGTGACTTTAGGGCGAGGTATTTGTGAGTTTCCTGCATTGTGCAGGGGGTTGGACTAGATGACTCTGGAGGTCCCTTCCAACTCTATGATTCTAGAAAAATATCATGTATTTTATATGCATGTATGCAGCTCATAAAAAAGGAAAACGCCCTTCTCATATGTGTGTTTGTATATATTTGTGAGCATGTACACTGTACACATGAAGGCATGCATGCGTGGATATTCTGCATCCCAGTGCAGAATAAATGCAAAAACATCTCGCCTCCTGCACCGACAGACTCCGGCCCGGTTCACACGCGAGTTGGCAGCCTGGACTGTACTACTTCGGATCGCGACGGGAGGGGGGCTGCTTTTTAAAAAAAAAGTTCCCCTCCACCGCGAATGGAAAAGTAGGCCGAAGTGCCTCGACCCAGCCTAGAAGTTTTCCCTAAAATGAGCTCATTTGTATTTGCAGGGAATTTTTCCATGCGGTTGGACGGGATGGGGGGCATTTAAAAACACGTCTCTCCTTCCCGGCTTTAGCCCGAAGCAGTCTAGATCAGCCTGGCCCTTCATTTTGCTGCTCCGTCCGTCGGCCGGGCATCTGGGGGGGGGGGGCGCAAGGCCGGCCTGCGTCCCCCTTGGAATCTCTCCCACCCTTTCACGTCACCGTCTCCTCCTCCCCAGCCCGTGCAAGCAGCGACAACCCGGAGGAGCCGGGTGGCCTCTCGGGCAAGGAGGCGCGTGGTGAGCGCTGGGGGACGGGGTGGGAGTGACCGGGAGGAGGAAAAGGCCCTGCCCGCTTTGGCTCCGGGACTAGGGTTGCCAAGTCCAAGTCAAGAAATATCTGGGGACTTTGGGGGTGGAGCCAGGAGACATTGTAGGTGGAGCCAGGAGCAAGGTTGTGGCAAGCAGAATTGAACTCCAAAGGGAGTTCTGGCCATCACATTTAAAGGGACCGCACACCTTTTAAATGCCTTTCCCCTATTGGAAATGATGAAGGATAGGGGCACCTTCTTTGGGGGCTCATAGAATTGGACCCCTCATCCAATCTTTCTGAAACTTGGAAGGCATTTTGCGGAGAGGCTCTGGATGCTATGCTGAAAAATTGGTACATCTACCTCAAACAACAGGCCCCACCACCACCACAGAGCCCCAGATATCCGCGGATCAATTTTCCATTATTTCTTATGGGAATCGGTCTCCATAGGGACTAATGGAGTGCGAGTGCCCAGCAGGCATTTCCCTCCCTCCCTTTCTGATAACCCTGAAGCCGGGGGAGGGCCTCCAAACCGGGTGATCCCCTGCCCCCACCTGGGGATTGGCGACTCTATCTGGGACGGCGAAGATAACCCCAGCGAAGTGAGGGCGGCGCAGCTGGAAGAGGCGCGGCTGCCGAGGCAATGGGGGAAGGACGACGTGCCTGATCCCCTTCTCCTCCCTGCCCCGTCGAGGGAAGGGATGAGAGCAACTTCCGCGGAACACACGGGGCTGGATGCGGCTAAAGTCCGGACGAGCCGTGCCGCGTTTCATTCAGTGGAGCCCCAGAAACTCGCGGAGGACGAGAAGAAGTTGGCTTCTTAAAGACGGCGGGAGGGTTTTCCCTGGAAGCGCTAACAGCAGCCGGATCCTCCTTTACGGTTTCCTCGGAACAAAGTTTTCATGGCGTCCAGCCAGGAAAAGAAGAGATCCCCTCCCTTCGCCTCTGGACTTGACTGCGAACTGCAAGCGGAGGGAAATAAATCCGTGCAGTCCGAGCAGGCGGGGGGGCTCCCCTTCAACCCCCCCCCCCGCCCCGTTCCCCAATCACTTTAAACGGTTTCCTGGAAAAGAGAAGCAGTGAATCCGCTCCTGTTACAAGAAGGGAGGCCAGACGTCTAGAACTCCCGCGTGCATTTTAATACCCAATGTGTTTGCGGGGAATACAAAGAGACAAAAGTAAACCAGTGGGAACTTTTCTTTCTGGGAAACCAGCGAGACAGGCGGTTTCCTCTTTCACGGGCTTGTGCCGGCGCCCTCTCCTGGATGGAATAAGATAGCGCCATATGGTAAATCTCAGGGAGAGCTGAGATTTTTCACGGGGAAGAGACGCACTCCCCCCACCCCCGCCGCCAGCAGTTTACATCGTCCTCCTCTTCCCCATTTTGTCCTCACAACAACCTGTGAGGTTTGTAAAGCTGAGATGGTGGGAGTGGCCCAAGGTTAGCAAGCAGGCTTCCATGGCAAACTGGGGGCTTGAACTTGGGTCGCTCAGATTTTGTCCAATAGTACACTGGTGGCCAAAAGAAGCTCTCCAGATGTTTTTTGCCTATAACTCCCATCAGCCCCAGCAACTGGCCATGCTGGCTGGGACTGATGGGAGTTGTAGGCAAAAAACATCTGGAGAGCTCCCGTTGGCCACCCCTGCCATAGTCAAAACATGGAGCTGGGAATATTTGTGGAAGAACTCTATGAAGCTTTCGACGTGTCATAGTATTAAAGAGAACTGTTTTAAAATGATGTATAGATGGTATATGACTCCTAAAAAGTTGGCAAAGATGCAAGACAGATGTTGGAAATATAAAAAAAAACATGAAGGTTCTTTCTACCATATGTGGTGGACTTGTGAAAGAGCAAAAAAGTATTGGCAGATGATTCAACAAGAAATTTCTAGGATCTTGGGATATGAATGTAAGAAAATTGCAGAGACTTTTCTGTTGGGATTACAAATGAAAAAATTTCCAAAAGAAGATAGAACTATAATTTGGTACTTGCTTTCAGCTGCTAGGACATTATATGCGCAGTTGTGGAAGCAAGAAAAAATACCAGAGAAATGGGATTGTATTGTAAAAGTTATGACATGGAGTGAAATGGACAAATTAACAAGAATTTTAAGAGACTATGATTTAGAAGTTTTTAAGATGGAGTGGAAAAAGTTCAGAAGATATGTAGAAAAAGAGTGGAAAATAAAAGGACATTGGACAATATTTGATACTGATTAAGACTTAGAAGGAAGAAGAATGTAATTTTTTGTTTTTATTAGTTAAGGGTACCTTTTAATATTAATATTATAAGTAAATAACACCGGCGGGGTCAAGTAACGGGGGGAGGGGTGGTTAGAAAGTAATATATGGGATAGATAAAAAGTTATTAATGATGCAGGAATAAGATATTGTTACCATATGTTACTAAATAAAAATTGTTTTAACCAAAAAAACACGGAGCTGCGAGGAACTTTTGGGAGTCAGAGATTGACAGTTCTCCGACGTTTGCTTCTGGTCATCAAGCAGGGATTGCTCCTGGGGTAAAAAAAAAAGTGCTATCCATGTCTAGACGGTATTTCCCAAAATCCCATTCTGCTGCTCAGCTTTCCAGCAGGGCTCCATAAAATGGAATCAAGAGCGCCTGCAGGAGGTTAAAGAAACATGACTCTTGTTGCTCAACCCCACCCACTTTTCCTGTTCCATTTAGGTCAACCCCCACACTGCCTTTGCCTGATTAAGATTCGGGTTAATGAGTCCATCCATGTTTGGTTTGCACACTTCCAAGTGGTTAGCTGGAGATCTCCCAGACTTACAGCCAGGGCTTTTTTTTTTGTAGCAGGAACTCCTTTTCATATTAGACCACACACCCCAGATGTAGCCAATCTTCCTGGAGCTTACAGGACTTTTAGTACAGGACCTACTGTAAGCTCCAGGAGAATTGGCTACATCTGGGATGTGTGGCCCAACATGCAAAGGAGTTCCTGCTACAAAAAAGGTCCTGGGCCACACACCCCTGATGTAGCCAATCCTTCTAGAGCAGGGGTGGCCAACAGTAGCTCTCCAGATGTTTTTTGCCTACAACTCCCATCAGCCCCAGCCAGCATGGTCATTGGCTGGGGCTGATGGGAGTTGTAGGCAAAAAACATACGGAGAGCTACCATTGGCTACCCCTGTCCTAGAGCTTACAGTAGGCCCTGTACTAAGAGCCCTCTAAGCTCTTGGAGGATTGGGTACATCCAATCATCCAATGACAGCAATGACGATCCTGTGAATTTAGTGGGAGGTATTTGTGAGTTTCTTGCATGGTTCAGGGGGGTGGACTACATGACCCTGGAGGTCCCTTCCAATGCTATGATTCTATGATCAGGGAGGTGTGGCCTAATATGCAAAGGAGTTCCTGCTACAAAAAAAGCCTTGCATACAGCTAATCTCCAAGCTACAAAGATCAGTTCCCCTGCAGAAGAAACCTGCTTTAGAAGGTTTCTGCTGAGGTCATTTTCCTACCCAAACCATGCCCTCTCCAAGTTCCCCCAACCCAATCTCTAGGAATTTCCCAACTCAGAGCTGGCAACATTAATCCATGTGCAGGGAGGTACAACCAAAAATGCTTCCTGCTTGTAGGTTTGTAAAAAAAAAAACAAAAAAAACAGGCAAAGGTAGTCCCCTGTGCGCTAGTCGTTTCCGACTCTGGGGTGACGTTGCTTTCACAACGTTTTAACGGCAGACTTTTGACGGGGTGGTTTGCCATTGCCTTCCCCAGTCATCTACACTTTCCCCCTAGCAAGTTGGTGCTCATTTTACCGATGGAAGGCTGAGTCAACCTGGAGCCGGCTACCTGAACCAGCTTCCGCTGGGATCGAACTCAGGTCGTGAGCAGAGGGCTCTGATTGCAGTACTGCAGCTTTACCACTCTGCGCCACAGGACTCTGCTTGTAGGTCTGAGGTTATGGCAATTTTCCTTGATCCCCTTGGTCTGGGACAGGAAGAAGAAATTAACTTGGGAGCTCCTGGTTTGAAGGTGAGGTCCAGACCAAGAGCAGGAGAGTCCATAGGAAGACTGTAGCACCATGGCTGTTTGTGTGTATACATAACACCCCTTAAAATTCAAGCAAGCAGTGATTGGTAATGACAGAACCTTTCAGGAAAGAAAATGCCCAAAAGAAAAGCAAATGTAACAAAATGGAATAATAGTTACCCTTCTTCACCAGAAACTGTCTTTGGGGAAATGAATAGGGAAGAAAGTATTTTATTTATTTATTTATTTATTTGTTAATTTCATTTATATCCCGCCCTCCCCCACCTTGGCAGGCTCAGGGCGGCTAACAACAATCCATAAAAACACACCATAATAAATAAAACATTAGAATTACAATATAGAACAATAAAACATTAAAATAAAAACCAGTCTAGTAAATACAATTATACTGCGGTATAGATCTTTAGGCCGCATTGGCGGATCTTTAATTACCATTTTTTCTTAGCAGTCCGAATATGCTGATTTAAAAAGGATGGTCTTGCAGGCCCTGCGGAACTGTTCAAGGCTCCGCAGGGCCCGCACCTCCTCGGGGAGTCGGTTCCATAGGGTAGGGGCCGCAATCGAAAAGGCCCGTATTCTGGTGCTCTGATATTTAACTTCCTTCGGCCCAGGGATAGTCATTAGGTTTTTCCCCGTTGACCTCAGTGCTCTCTGGGGTTCATATGGGGAAAGACGGTCCCTCAGGTAGGCAGGTCCTCGGCCATATAAGGCTTTAAAGGTAACGACCAACACTTTGTACTGGACCCGGTATATAATCGGCAGCCAGTGCAGTTCACGTAGTCCCGGCCGTATATGCTCCCGTTTCGGGAGCCCCAACAACAGCCTGGCCGCCGCGTTCTGCACTAGCTGCAATTTCCGGGTCCGGCACAGAGGTAGCCCCAAGTAGAGGGCATTACAGTAGTCTAGTCTTGAGGTGACCGTTGCGTGGATCACTGTTGCGAGGTCCCGGCGCTCAAGGAAAGGGGCCAACTGCCTTGCCCGCTTCCCTGAACTATTCAACTTCCCTGAACTATTTCCCCTGAACTATTCAAGTATTCAAATATTCAAGTTTTTCTCCTGAACCTGAGATAGCAAAAGAATTAGAAATATCAGTGTGAGGCTTTATTAGCATAAGCACATGACTCCGATGTCATTTGAACTTGGGGCTATTCTCCTTCAGTCATTAAACACCAATTCCCAAGCTTTTTATGACAAACAATAGCTTTTCTCCCCCAAACTGATTGTTCTAGAGTTGCCCTTGTCACCTCTCATTTGAACAAAAGGAAATCCTCGCCTATAGAATGCAAATATTAATAACAAATGTCTAAGAAGACATAAGAGCTGCAAAACAAGCAGTTTGTTTACTCAGAGGAAAGCCCCAGTGAGTTCATTGTGTCATCCCCTCAAGTAAACGCGGCTTGCCCAAAATAACTGACTGGCAGTAGGCTCAGGACATTCAAAAAAGAACTGAAAAGAAGTATGTGGTTGACAGACAGAATCCACATGGTAAATCTAATTTAGGATAATTAACACTGGGAACCTTGGGAAAACACAGGGTTGGATCCAGCCAGCTTTTTCATCCAGTTTTGCCCAGTTAGTACCGTACAGCCTCCTTCCCGCATGCTTCTTGTCCATGTCAAGTCCCATGATCCATAGCATATCCTTTTTGGTAGTCAAAAATAGCCAGGGGGGGGGGGGGAGGAGTCCTATCTCTTTAATAGAAACTTAATAGAATGACATCAGGCCCAGCCCTGCCACTAGGTAAACTAGGTGATTGTCTAGGGCGCCAGCCCTCTGGGTGTTCCAAATTGGGTGTCTTCCATGTGAATCGGTGATGTTGTCAGGGCAGGGGGTTGCCAGAAGTAAGCCTTGCCTGGGACTCAAAACCTTCTCACCATCCCCGGGCCCAAGGAAGTCCGTCTCAAGACAACCAGAGACAGGGCCTTTTCTACAATGGCCCCCACATGGTGGAACCAGCTGCCGGAAGAGGTGAGGGCCCTGCAGGATCTTACTCAGTTCCGCAGGGCCTGTAAGACAACCCTCTTCCGGTTAGCCTACGCCAACTAGATAAATGTAGCTTATCAGATTTTAGTGAAATATACTGGATAGTTTTAATGTTAAGATTTTAAGGTTTTTAGGGGGGGTTTTTGTTTTTTTTAAAAATGTTTTGACTTTTAAATGTATTAACTTTGTACCTTGTTTATTGTTTTGTCGTTTGCTGTGAGCCGCCCTGAGCCACTTTGTGGGAAGGGCGGGATATAAGTTATAGAATAAATAAATAAATAAATAAATAAATAAATAAATAAATAAATAAATAAATAAATAAATAAATACCTGAAAGTCTAGGGCTGGCCCTGGATGTTGTTCACCTACCATGAAAAGCTTTGGGTTCTCATTTCCACACATTAAAGAAGAAGAAGAAGATATTAGATTTATACCCCACCCTATACCCTGAATCTCAGAGTCTCAGAGCAGCCTACAATCTCCGTTACCTCCCCCCCCCTCCAACAGACACCCTGTGAGGTGGGTGGGACTGAAAGAATTCTCACAGAAGCTGCCCTTTCAAGGACAGCTCTGCAAGACGCAGGGCCGTTACAGCAGCTGCAAGTTGAGAAGTGGGGAATCAAACCCGGTTCTCCCAGATAAGAGTCCGCACATATAACCACTACACCAAACTAGAATAGAGTATTTTTCTATCCAGATTGCTGACAACCCTATCGTAGGGGAAACCCTCCTCCCCCTTTTCAACAGCAGACAAGCTGCTTGGATCCAACCCACCATCTCTGAAATAGTGGGAGTCCACTGTGCTTCCTCATACTGCTTGATGCCTAGACTTCAAGGGATGTCCCACTAGGCATTGTGTTTAGCATTTGGAAACAAGCTTGAGCAATTGAACTGGTATTTCAATCCAGAACGTAGAACTGGGTCATGTACGCGTGTATTAGATTTCCTCCTGATGTTAAAACATTCACTAGACTTATCGTATTACAAACAAACTGCCAAGCAAACACACTGGGCCAAAGGCCTCTCTTTACTTGGTCATGGAAATCAATGCTTCGTGTGACATAATACTTAGCCCACTGCTGGTTAAAATCAGCCCCCTGGAATTGGCCAACAGCAGGGAAGTTCTGAGGCAGAAATGTGGTACTTGTTGACCTGTACTCAGCACAGCAAACTACAGTGACTGATAAGGGAGGGGGTGGAAAACAGATCCTGAGGGGAAAGGAAATAATGCTTATTACTGGTATGAACTGGCGCCTGAGGGCAGGGTTTTTAGCCAAAGATCCTGTGACCTTGAGCTCAAATTAAGTAATAGTTATTGTCAAGCAGCATTCCAGACATTTCTCTCCAAACCCGTACCTGGGGAAAAAATACAGAGCTGGGTGTTTTTTTTTTGGGGGGGGGGGGAGAACTCTTAACCTACCTTGCATTGTGTGTGTGTGTGAGAGAGAGAGAAAGAGAGAGAGAGACTGTGTGTGTGAGAGAGAGATAGGGTTGCCAAGTCCAATTCAAGAAATATCTGGGGACTTTGGGGGTGCAGCCAGGAGACTTTGGGGGTGGAGCCAGGAGCAAGGGTGTGACAAGCACAATTGAACTCCAAGGGAGTTCTGGCCATCACGTTTCAAGGGACTGAACACCTTTTAAATGCCTTCCTTCCATAGGAAATAATGAAGGATAGGGGTACCTTCTTTTGGGGCTCATGGAATTGGATCCCCTGGTCCAAACTTTTTGAAACTTGGGAGGTATTTTGGGGAGAGGTACTAGATGCTATACTGAAAATTTGGTGCCTCTATCTCAAAAAACAGCCTCCCCAGAGCCCCTGATACCCACAACTCAATTCCCCATCATTCCCTATGGGAATCGTTCATGGTGGTGCATAATGGCTGTGGGGGTGGGGCTTTCCCCGCCGGCCAGCTGGCTGGGGGAGGGGGGAAGCCTGTAAAACCGGGGGATCCCCCTCTGGGACCTGGGGATTGGGAAGCCTAGTGTGAGAGAGAGAGGGTGTGTGTGTGTGTATGAGTGTGAGAGAGAGAGTACTGTATCAATCTGTAAGGTAGCCTCCCTCCATTTTGTTTTAATATGGACCTCGCTGTCTTTATTAATGTGAATCTTTTTTCCTTCCTAGAGATATGTGGTTGGAAAAGCTTCATGCCTCTTAGGGCCTTATTCATTTCCCCCCACACTTTATCTCATTTAAAAATATTTATATCTGGCAAGCTCAGGGTGGCTTATAGCAGAACTTGAACGATCTTCACAATGTAAAATAAAAAAACTCAAAGGAGAAAAAATTCCCCTCACAATCACTGATAAAACCTGAAAAGACAAAACACCTCTTCCAGCTTGCGTGCAACTGTCAACATCAAGAATATTAGCACAACTACAAAAAGGTACTGTGAAAAAGCCATGCTGGGCTGTCGTTAAAGATACTGCATGTAAAAAGGCCTTATGCAGTATCAGAGGCCGGCCAGCCTAAGAATTAATCATAAACATCTCAACCATAGTCAAGATTATGAGGGAGAAGCACAGCAAATGTCACCCAGGAGGTTACTATTTTCGTTTCTACTGAATTTGTATGGTAGTTAGCAGTAGCCTCTTTAGAGTTCTTGAGAAGGAGGGCAGGGGGAGGTATTTGTGAGTTTCCTTCATTGTGCAGGGGATTAGACTAGATGACCCTGGAGGTCCCTACCAACTCTATGATTCTAACCTCCAAGTAGGGCCTGTGGATCTCCCAGAATTGCAGCTGATCACCAGAAATAGATATCAGTTCCCCTGAAGAAAATGGCTGCTTTGAAGGATGGACTCTATGGCATTGCACCCCACTGAGGTCCCTCCCTTCCCCATACTCTGCCCTCCCAGGCTCCACTCCCCAATCTCCAGGAATTTCCTAATCTGGAGGTGGCAACCCTAAACTCTGTGGATCCCACAATAGGACCTAATGGTTATCCGTCCAAATGAACAGCAAATTGGCACTCTTGGTTAGCAAACAATGTCACACTGACACTGTGGCCCTGTGAAAAATGAAGGTTGGAGACCAGTGAGCAGCGAAGGCACACATAAACCAGGGTCGTCGAACTCATTTGTTATGAGGGCCGGATTTGACATAAATGAGACCTTGTTGGGCCATCTGAACCAGCGCCCGTCAAACTAACAGGTAGGTATGTTGATAGGTGCAGGTTCAGTAGTGTATAGAACAGATCCCGTGCAAGCTAGAGACACCAAACTTCCAGGGGATCTCTAGCTGATTCTCCTCTACCCGAGGACTGGATTTACAGGGTCCAAGTACAGCCTTCCGAATAATACCTTCTGGGGAAAGTGTTTTCTGGAGAAATAATGGCCTCTAGCACACTGGGGGCCATTCTACTGGGTCATGAACCTCACAAACCAAACCAATTCATTTATCCCCTCAAAGTTCATGATGGTTCATGAACCGACCACACCACAAACCATGAACCAAACTGCATTTTCCCAGCCTAGTAACATGTAGACCCAGATCATCTATACTTTTTCATTCATCTTGCCATCAAAAGCCACTGAGAACACAACCCTTGCCTGTTCCAGAAACTGCATTAACGAGATTGTTAAATAAGTGATTTGAGTTACACAAAAGGTGACTGATTATCTGGAGCCAAATTTTTCACACAGAATTCAGACTGTTAAGAGCTTTTTGGCACAAGCTTTATTTTAATCACCGGTCTGATTCGGTTTACTTATAAAAGTGAAGTTTAATTGTGAACTTATTTACCAGATCCGCCCCTGAGGTTTTTGCCAGGCTTCTCTGCTGCTCTCTCATGATATTTACCTTGCCTCCCAAGCACTACAAAGGTAATGTCAAAGATTTCAGGGTTTAAAATTTGTGGATCACTTCTAAAGTGCAAAACTATATGAAAAGATTTAAGGCTGCATTATGAAGTGCTCAGTTCTGTAGAATTTGTCCCTCACCCAGATACCATTTGCCTTTACTTCTTATTACTGACCATATTAAAAAGAATAAAGTTTGAGTCCAGTGGCAACTTGAAGACCAGCGAAGTTTTATTCAAGGTATAAGCTTTCATGTGCAGGCACACTTCTACAAGTACCTGATGAAGTGTGCACACACAAAAAAGCTTATGCCTTGAATAAAATTTTGTTGGTAGCACTGGACTCAAACTTTGCCCTGCTGCTTCAGACCAGCACGGCCACCTCCCTGAATCCACATGAAAAAGAGAAAGAGACAAAAAGACAGACAAGGCATGAATGCAAATATGAATTTAGAGAATGAAAATGCTTATTTCCCCCCCACCCTGGCCTGCAACAAACTAAAGTGGACACCAAAGTAATGGGATGAACCTGAACCTTGTAGTGAAGTCTTGTATCTTGAAACTGGGCTGCAATGGCTGGTAATGTGCAGATCCATCTTCAGTCTACTACCTTGATTTCGTGAATGGAAGGAACTCCTTTGCATATTAGGTCACACACCCCTAATGTAGCCAATCTTCCAAGAGCTTACAGGGCTCTTATTACGGGGCCTACTGTAAGCTCCAGGAGGATTGGCTACATGGGGGGGGGGGGAGTAGCCTAATATGCAAAGGAGTTCCTGTTACAAAAAAAAACCCTGACAAAGGAATATATGTTTTTGTGCATCTGCATAAGATCAGGTTGTGTTTCAAAGTTATAAGTCTTCCTTGACATCAAGGGTTATCAACAAGCCTGAAGGGGAAAAAAAGTCTTGCCCTCTTAAAAAGGCAAAGGTAGTCCCCTGTGCAAGCACCAAGTCATTATTGACCCATGGGGTGACGTCACATCATGATGTTTTCTTGGCAGGCTTTTTATGGGGTGGTTTGCCATTGCCTTCCCCAGTTGTCTACATTTGCCCTCTTAACAAAGGCTTAATGTGTGGAAATGGGCAGCTGGAGCTTTTTTGTGGCATGCAGGTAAAGAGCATCACCTGGTAAAGACCATCCCACTAAGTCTACATTAAAGAGTTAGGACTTTTGTTCCTCCAAGCCTGTTGGCAACTCTAGGGAAATCATTTGAGCTTGTAATGGAGTGGGCGGAAGGAAGGTAACCTGACATTTATAAGTTTTCTGTTGCTACAGAAGATTGTATTCAGAGGTTTTAAAGGAGGTTGGACCAAGCAATTATCTAGTTCACAGTGATTATGCATTTTTTTCATTCATTATGTATATTTTCATTTGTGATGTACATTTTCCCCTAAACTGAAAATATTCAGAGAATAGCCTAGACGTAAAATAAATGCAGATGATTGTTGTTGTTCAGTCACACAGTCGAGTCTGACTCTTTGCGACCCCGTGGACAAAGTCACACCAGGCCGTCCTGTCTTCCACCATCCTCTGAAGTCTGCTCAAATTTGTGTTAGTTACATCAGTAACGCTGTCCAGCCATCTCATCTTTTGCCATCCCCTTCTTCTTTTGCCTTCTGTCTTTCCAAGCATCCGGGGCTTCTCCAGGGAGTGCTCCCTTCTCATTTGGTCGCCAAAGTATTTGAGCTTCAGCTTCAGCATCTGTCCTTCCCAGGAACAGTCAAGGTTGATTTCCCTTAGGCTGACTGATCTGATCTTCTTGCAGTCCAAGGGACTCTCAAGAGTCTTCTCCAGCACCACATCTCAAAAGCATCTATTCTTCTATTCTCCCTTGGAGAATTTTAAACAGAGGCTAGATGGCCATCTGACAGCAATGAAGATCCTGTGAATTTAGGGGGAGGTGTTTGTGAGCTTCCTGCATTTTGCAGGGGGTTGGATTAGATGACCTTGGAGGTCCCTTCCAACTCTATGATTCTATGATTCTGCGCTTGGCCTTCCTTATGGTCCAGCTCTCACAGCCATACATTACTACTGGGAATACCATCGCTTTGACTATACGGATTTTTTTTGGCAGTGTGATGTCTCTACTTTTTATTATACTGTCCAGGTATACCTCCCAAGGAGAAAATGTCTTTTAATTTCATGGCTACAGTCACCATCTGCAGTGATCTTGGATCCCAGAAATGTGAAGTCTGTCACTACTTCCATGTCTTCTATTTGCCAAGGTGATGGGGCCAGATTCCATGATCTTAGGGTTTTTTTATGTTGAGTTTCAAGCCTACTTTTGTGCTCTCCTCTTTCACCCTCAACAAGAGGTTCTTTAGGTCCTCCTCCCTTTCTGACATTAGAGTGGTGTCATCTGCATATCTGAGGTTGTTGATGTTTTTCCCGGCAATCTTAATTCTGGCTTGTGCTTCATCCAGGCTGGCTTTCCGCATGATGTACTCTGCATATAAATTAAATAAGCAGGGTGACAATATACATCCTTGCCGAACTCCTTTTCCTATTCTAAACCAATCAGTTGTTCCATATCCCGTTCTGACAGTTGTTTCTTGACTCTTATACAGGTTTCTCAGGAGAAAGGTGAGGTGGCCTGGTACTCCCATCTCTTTAAGGACTTGCCACAGTTTGTTGTGATCCACACAGTCAAAGGCTTTAGCGTAGTCAATGAAACAGTAATAGACGTTTTTCTGGTACTCCCATGCTTTCTCCATAATCCAACGAATGTTGGCAGTTTGATCTCTAGTTCCTCTACCTCTCCGAAACCCAGCTTGAACTTCTGGTAGTTCCCGATCTACATACTGCTGAAGCCTAGCTTGTAGGATCTTTAATATGACCTTGCTGGCATGTGAAATGAGTGCAAAGGTGCGATAGTTTGAAGACTCCTTGGCATCAACCTTCTTTGGAATTGGAATATAAACTGACCTTTTCCAATCCTGTGGCCAGTGTTGCGTTTTCCAAATTTGTTGACATAATGTGTGCATCACTTTTACAGGATCGTCTTTTAGGACTTTGAACAGCTCAACTGGGATACCATCATCTCCACTCGCTTTGTTGTTAGTAATGCTTTCTAAGGCCCATGCATAGAGGTCATTTTGAAGAAAAAGAGTTGCCAGAGTTCATTAGCACAACTCATTTGTATATGCCACACACCCCTGACATAGCAGCTCAGCATCTTCCTTAATATGCTTCTTGAATTAGAATTGTCATAATAAAATATTTTAAAATTACTTTCTCCTATGCGGCCACAGTGGCATGAGGAAGATTTCTGTCTGTCTGCTTTATAGGTTTTGGTTATTTTCCCATTTTTTGTGTGTGCGGGGGGAATGTTAGAAAGTTTGTCAAACCTTATAGCTCAGCAAAATTCTCACAGGGGGTTTGAACAATGGAACCCAGAAGCAAGGGTTTTTTTGGGGGGGGGGGGGTTGGATAAGAAAAAGCAGGAAACTCCTATTGTAGGCAAGGACCTCCTGTAAACTACCTTGTCAATTAGTGGCCAGTGCAAGAGTTGACCAGGAGACTTTCAGTTAGGTTGCCAATCCCCAGGTGGGGGCAGGGGATCCCCCAGTTCGGAGGCCCTCCCCCCACTTCAGGGTCATCAGAAGGGGAGGGGGAGGGAAATGGCTGCTGGGCACTCCATTATTCCCTATGGAGACCAATTCTCATAGGGTATAATGGAGAATTGATCTGTGGGTATCTAGGGCTCTGGAGGGGCTGTTTTTTTGAGATAGAGGCACCACATTTTCAGCATAGCATCTGATAACTCTCTTCAAAACACCCTCCAAGTTTCAAAAAAGATTGAACCAGAGGGACCAATTCTATGAGCCCCTTTATTGTTCCAAATGGAGGGAAGGCATTTAAAAGGCATGCGGTCCCTTTAAATGTGATGACCAGATCTCACTTTGGAGTTCAGTGATGCTTGTCACAACCTTGCTCCTGGTTCCAACCCCAATGTCTCCTGGCTCCACCCCCAAAGTCTCCAGATATTTCTTGAATTGGACTTGGCAACCTTACTTTCAGTGCAATTCTAAGAGCACTTTCCTGGGAGTGAGCCCCTCTGAATAGCCTTGAATAGGGTTCCAATTGGACCTGCTCTTTGTGATTCTCCATGTCAAACCATCTTTATTTTCCAGAATGGAGATACCTGCCCTGACCTGGATAGCTCAGGTCAACCTGATCTCATCAGATCTTAGAAGCTTAGCGAACAAGCACCTTGGATGGGAGATCTCCACAGAATACCAGGGGCGTGACATGGAGGCAGGCAATGGCAAGCCATCTTGGAATGTCTCTTGCCTTAAACACCCTAAGCCAGGGGTGTCAAACTCATTTGTTATAAGGGCCAGATCTGACATAAATGAGACTTTGTCAGGAAGGGCCATGTGAGTCATAAAATTAAGTTTCTGGTAACTGACACCTCTTGCTCTGAATTATTGCATCAAAATCGAGACAATGTCTGTGCTGTAGCAATCTTGAGTAGGCTGTTCAGGGGTTGTTCAAGTGTGTGTCTGTTAAGTTGCAAACTTACTTTTGATCTATTGACATTCATTACAGAAATCTCATGGTCAATGCTTTGAGCCTAAACATGAAATGACTGGGCATTGCAAGCTTTTGTACATAAATTGCTTCATGTGCTGGTCAGCCATTATGGAGAAAATAGAGGCTTTGTTCCTGTGCAATTGAGCAAGCCTGGCAAAGCAAGCTGTGACGCAGAAGGAAGCAAGAGAGAGAAAAGGAAATAGATGATAGTGAGTTGCTCGCGGGCCTAATAAGAGCCCTCTGGGGGCCTATCCGGCCCTCAGGTTGCATGTTTGACACTCCTGCTCTAAGTGGTCACCATTTCAGCTGTGACTTGACGGTGCTTTCCACCACCACCATGGAGATACCCAGGGCTTCTTTTTTGTAGCAGGAACTCCTTTGCATATTAGGCCACACACCCCTGATGTAGCCAATCCTCCTAGAGCTTACAATAGCCCCTGTACTGAGAGCTCTGTGAGCTCTTGGAGGATTGGCTACTTCAGGGGTGTGTGGCCTAATATGCAAAGGAGTTCCTGCTACAAAAAAGCCCTGGAGATACCTTGTGTACAAGTAACAAAATATTCCTGTGCAACTATATTTATTAAAATATTTATACCCCATCTTTCCTCTTGGCTCAAGGTAACGTGATAACCTGGATCATGGATCAATACAGTATTTTGTACCAAGAAACGCTTGGTATCCACGGCAGCCTCCTGATCCTGTCCCTACTGGATCCAGCTGCAGTTATGATCAGAGCTGAACATAAATGATTCCCCATAACAGGAGTCAAAGTGGAAACAGATGTCTTTGGAAGCTCAGGACTCCGAAAACGCAACTGCTCCTGGGTCGAGAACTGCAGCCAAGTCTCACACTCCATTGCTGCTGCTCCCATCTGAGATTGATGGTGTGTACAAGTGAAGGATAATTCCTAATTCAATCTGGTCGCCACCTTTTCCTGGCAGGGTTACTGTGCTTTTAACAACAGCCCATCAAACACCAATTTAGCAGGTGAAACTCTCCTCCCCACTCGCCCAAATCCAGGCATCTGGATTTTAGGAGAAGCTGCGTCTGTTAAATTCTGCACATCCATCAGCTTCTGAAAGCACCACCACAAAAAGCTGGACGTCACATAAACAAAGAAAGGCTCATAGTATCTCACGGTATCCTTGATGTAGAAAGGATATAATCATAAATTCTGACAGGAATTTTTAGAAAAGGGGCCTTGGCCTGACTTCCAGTCATTTTGTACACCATGAGCCAATCCAGACTGTGGCCTATCAGGTATAAGCAGGGTTGCCAACCTCCAGGTGAGAGACTATGAGAAAACTGTGTTCGTAACGTTAAAGCTACTGTCACTAATTACTATTACTCAAGAGTATCTTTATATACTTTATATCAGAGAGAACCGGCAGTGCCATTTTGAGTAATTGACCAGTAACACTGTGTTTGTAGTATCTAGAGCACTGGTTCCACGTTTAATTATCAGACTGCAGCAAATTGGCCACCAAAGAGAACTGTTGCCTTCTGAAATTAACCTATACACATAATGAATTGAGCTGTGGTTCCAGAAAAATTAGTTTTTTGTTGGACGAATAATCGTCTTCGAAACACACCTATTACTGGAAATGTGTCACAAATCGTATTTTCTGGAAAAAAAACTCTGGCACCTTTGTACATAATTGTGTGCAAATTGCTATTCTTGTGTCAGTGGATCTTGTATTGAGTTTATTGTACTTTAACATATATTCAGATGAATTTTTGTATGATTATATAGTCATTTCATGTATGTTCATAAAGAAGTATATGTAATTTGATCATTATATAAAGAGCAATAATCATGACACAAAGTATATGGTGATACTCTTGAGTAACAGGGGGTTTTTTGTAGAAAAAGCCCAGCAAGAACTCATTAGTATATGAGGCCACACCTCTGACATCACCATCTTTTGCATACTAGGCCACACCTCTGACATCACCATCATTTGCATACTAGGCCACACCTCTGACATTACCAAAAGTGCTATAATATCTTTTTTGAAGTGGTCACCACATTGGAAAAAGTCCAGAAATATATAGCCATCCCAGAAAAAAAAAATCAAATTCCAACACACTACTCGATCACAAGAGTCAGCATGGTGTAATACTTGAAAAAAGAAAGAAAGAGAAATAAAGCAAATAGACAGAGAAAAAGACTGACAGAGAGAGAGAGAGAGAGACTAACAGAGAAAGAAAGACTGAAAGAGAGAGAGAGAAAGAGAAAGAGAGAGAGAGAGAGGAAATACTGTCTGATTGACAGAGAGGGGGGGAATAAAAGCAAATAGAAAGGCAAAAGAAAGACTGACAGGAAGAAAGAAATAATGAATGAATGAAAGGGGGAGAGGGGAGACTGTTAAGGAAGGAAGGAAGGAAGGAAGGAAGGAAGGAAGGAAGGAAGGAAGGAAGGAAGGAAGGAAGGAAGGAAGGAAGGAAGGAAGGAAGGAAGGAAGGACTGTCTGATTGATAGACGGGGGAATAAAAGCAGAAAGAAAGAAAGAAAGAAAGAAAGAAAGAAAGAAAGAAAGAAAGAAAGAAAGAAAGAAAGAAAGAAAGAAAGAAAGAAAGAGAAAGAAAGAAAGAAAGAAAGAAAGAAAGAAAGAAAGAAAGAAAGAAAGAAAGAAAGAAAGAAAGAAAGAAAGAAAGAAAGATGAAATAGGAAGTAAGGAAAGGAAGGAGTGAAAGAAAGAAGGGAAAAAAGGAAGAAAGAAAGAAAAAAGAATGGAAAGAAACGGAAAGAAAGGGGATGGGAGCAACTCATCGGTAAAACTGCTGACTCTCAGCAAGTGCGACTGGCCTCTCCGAACCCCGCCAGACATCCGAAACTCTGGAGGAAACACGTGCAGCTGGCCTCCGCAGACCCTGCCAGACACCCGGAACTCTGGAGGGCAGCCTGCGCATGCACGACTGGCCTCTCCAAACCCTGCCAGCCAGCGGGGAAGCTGCCTGTGCCGAGCCGGAACGCTGGCCTGGGCAGCCGCAATGCTACCCGGGCCAGCCAGAACGGTGTACTGGTGTGTTCCGGCTCAAAAAAAGCCCAGCAGAAGCTCATTTGCATATTAGGCCACACCCCCTGATGCCAAGCCAGCTGGAACTGCGTTCCTGCTTAAAAAAAGCCCTGGGATGGACAAAACCTGCCATCTAGACCATGTGACCATTCATCAGGCAAAGTCGTTTGAGTTGAGCAGTGTTTCCATCCACTTAACACTTAATATTAGACAAATCATAAACAGACAGTATGAGCCACAGTCAGATGCCAGTTGCTGCAAAGCCTGATTCAGATATTCTTTAGTAATACAAATGTGTTGGAAACTTTACCTTCTGTCAGAAGGCAGTCCTAGATGGCATATCCCAGGCCTCAAATTCAGCAGGAGCTCACAGGAAAAGATGATGATGATATTGGATTTATATCCCACTCTATACTCTGAATCTCAGAGTCTCAGAGCGGTCACAATCTCCTTTACCTTCCCTACCCCCCCAACAACAGACACCCTGTGAGGTAGATGGGGCTGAGAAAGCTCTTATAGCAGCTGCCCCTTCAAGGACAACTCCTATGAAAGCTATGGCTGACCCAAGGTCATTCCAGCAGCTCCAAGTGGAGGAGTGGGGAATCAAACCTGGTTCTCCCAGATAAGAGTCAGCATACTTAACAACTACACCAAACTGGCTTTCCTGAACCAGCTCCTGAATGCAGCTCCTGAACCTTTCTGACGGCCCCCCTCCTCCCCACCTACCTATCTTGTCCATTGAATAGTTGGTGCAGCTGCATAACAATCCCTGGATTAGGAGAGCAGGCCACCAGGGGCTTTGCCACACCCCCAGCAGCCCTCATTAACCCCTGGAGAAGCTCACAACAGCTTTTCTCCACTTCTTATGTGATTTTGGGCTGCGAGTGACTTGCTGGCCTTTTGACTGGGGGGGGGCACCAAGGAGACCCCCAGGTAAGCAAGGCCTGCTTGGGCTGGCTGGATCTCTAGCCAGTCCAAGCAGGTCTCACTCACCCAGGACTCTCCTTTCTTGCCCTGGTTGCTTTTGGTTGGGGGGGGGTGTCATTTGCTAATGAGTTATGCTAATGAGTTCCACCACATATTTTTCTACAAAATGACTCCTGGAATATCCTAATGTTGTTTGACTGCCATGGGACTAAGGTTACTGTGTCGTGCCTTTAACAGCAGCCAGGCAACACAGAATTCAGCAAGTGAATCTTTTAACACCATGGAGAAAAGTGATGGAGAAAGATTTGGTTGTTGCCTTTAACTGTTCATGCTGCAGTTAAAGGCAAAGGAACCTGTTCTGTTTTAAACAGGGAACCGAGGAGGAGGAGGAGGAGAAGGAGACGAAGACAACTGCAGATTTATACCCTGCCCTTCTCTCTGAATAAGAGTCTCAGAGCCGTTTACAATCTCCTTTATCTTCTTCCCCCACAACAGACACCCTGTGAGGAGGGTGGGGCTGAGAGGGCTCTCACAGCAGCTGCCCTTTCAAGGGCAACTCCTGTGAGAGCTATGGCTGACCCAAGGCCATTCCAGCAGTTGCAAGTGGAGGAGTGGGGAATCGAACTTGGTTCTCCCAGATAAGAGTCCACACACTTAACCACTACACCAAACTGGCTCCCAATTCCCCACTCGGCTTGTTCTGATGTCGGAGCTCTCCGCCCCTCTGATGCTTCCGTCCGATTTTGAACCAGCTGCCGCACAGCTGCGACTTGCCTGCCTCTTTCCTGTGGCAAGCAAGATCCTCTGAAAAACGGTTTTGGCTTGCTGAGGGAAAGAGGCGGGGCAAGTCGCAGCCGCAGGGCAGCTTGTACAAAACCTATTTGAAACCTACCAGAGATGACACAGATCTTTACCTCATCCTTTTCCACATCCCAGGTCCCTTCCTGGGGTCATTGGATGTGCATGGGTTAGAAGCCAGGCTGGGGGGAGGGGGGGAGGAGGGGTGGTGGAAAGTGCCATTGAGTCACAGCTGACATATGACCACCGCTTGGGGTTTTCAAGGCAAGAGAGGTTCAGAGGAGGTTTGCCTGCGACCCTGGACTTCCTTGGTGGTCTCCCATCCAAATACCCAGGGCTGAACTCTGCTTACCTTCTGAGATCTGACAAGATGAGGGTCACTTTCTCTGGGCCACCCAGGGTGGGATTGGGAGAGGAAATGGTGCAGAATCGCCCGTTCAGCCTCTTCCCTCAGCGGCACTAATTAGAACCCAAACCTTCCTTTTAAAGTCCTTTCTTTACAGACCTCTGAAGGAACAGGATTCCTTTCAGTCTTCTGAGCCATTCTGTCTTGAGCTGATGCAGACATGTGTGTTTTTTAAAGAATTTTTTTAAAACCCTGCTAGCATTTTAAAAACCAGCCTGCTGGATTTCTTTTTCTCCCTCCCCATCTATAATTTTTAGAGATGTTGAAATGGATGTTAGAACTGCAGAGTGAAGCAAGGGAAGGGTTACGGAGTCTTGGAACCCCTCAGGGCACAATGAATGGCTGAGGATGTTGGGCTTGAAGGAGAGCGCCTTTGTGATTTTACATCTCCCTGGGCAAAACATGCGCCCAGTGGCATTTCTTGGGTGCCATGATCGGTGGCAATCAGATTAGCCTATGATGATTCATATATAACTTGGTAACCCTTACTTTCCCCTGAACCACACCTATCCAAATAACCTTTACACAGACTGGGAAATGCAGCTGCAACGACACCAGATTTCTCTGTATTTTCTTTAAACTGATTTCTAACAGAATTTGGCAGTTGTTGTTTCCTTCCGCTGCTTGTAGGATCTAGACGAGGGTGGGGGGGATTGCAGCTCAGGAGCCACATGTGGCTCTCAAAGCGCCCAATACCCCATTGGCCAGCTTGGAGAAGCCATTTGTCTCTTTAAATCACTTCTCTAAGCCAAGCCAGTCAGCAGCTTGGAGAATGCATGTAAAATGAAAGATGCTTTCTTTACACCTCTTCTTCCTTCCCCTCCATCTATTTTCCTTCCTTCCTTCCTTCCTTCCTTCCTTCCTTGCAGATCTCTCAAACATCTGATGTTCATGTCTTGCAGCTCTCAAACACCTCCAATGAAATGGAAGGGGAACGCTGTAGTGAAGTGCCTAAGGAACAACTACAGAGAAACTGTGTTCAGTATTGCTACAAGATCATGCAAATAATATTTATACAATATCAAGGTAACAGAACAAACAAATAACAAGTATCAAAAGTCCAAAAGGCTCAGTTATAAGCAATGTCCTGGATATGTGGCAGAAAATCTTCTTCCAAGGTATTTTGCTGGCAATGTTCCCAAACTGAATGTAATCTGACGTACTGAAGCCTCCTAAAATATACAACACGATCTCCGGGCGTCTTTCAGAGCGTAGCCCTTCGTCAGGTGGTCTTATTCCACTTAAGGATAATTCTTTTTTTTTTTCCGGTTTTAAAACATTTTATTTGCATATTAAAAAAATTGTGCATTCCAATAATTAAAATCATTTGAACAAAAAAAAAATGGCACTCGGTTAATTGCATTTTACAGCTTGCAGGACCATGGTACAGCTTTGCGTGTATTCGTGTGTTACTAGATTACTGTAGTCCCACCCAGGATCTTCTTTCAGGAAACATGCAAGCTCTTTCGTGCCACCAGGACCAAAGCTGGACAGGCAGATGGAAAGGGCAGCGCCTTCGTGCAGCATCAGTAGTTCTCTCTCTATATTCGTTTTTGGATGTGAAAGGGGCAGTACAGTCCTTTGAACTTTATCCAACCTCTTTGCATCTTACCAAGTTAAAACAGCTAAAAGAAGTAAAATAAGAAGGCAATGCTTGTGGAATGTACAGTGCATAATTTGGAACGGCTGATTTCATTACGATTCACCCGCTTGCTTCTCCTGTTCAATTGTTTCTTTTGAAGGCAGTGGGTTCTTCTCTTGCGTTTCTGTCTTCTTCAACTTAGACTTATCAAATTTCTCGATTTCAGCCATATCTGGTTTGTCAGACATATTTGCCGATTAATCAGTGATGCTTTGCACGCACAGACACAACTCCGATCTTTACAGACGCTGCTCCGGAGGGTAGTATCCACTTAAGGATAATTCTATTGGTCTATTTATTCACACTCATGCAAGTTCTTTTTCTTTTCAGAATCCTGAGTAGCACCTTCTCACAGCCATGCAGCTTCACAAAATTCGAGCTCTGGCACCCTCCGTGTGACTCGTTTACATTCTCCACATGGGGAGGGGGGGGTTGCCTAGGGTGCCAGACAGTTTAGGGCCAGCCCTGCAGGGTTGCCCAACCCAGGTTGGAGGGGGGGCTGCTGGAGATTTGGGGATGGGGCTTATGAAGGGCAGAGACCTCAACTGAGTATAAAGCCACAAAGTCCACCCTCCAAAGCATCCATTTTCTCCAGGGGAGCTATCTCTGTAGTCTGGAGATGAGCTGGAATTCCTGGCTACTGGCATTTCTATGCATCTGAAGAAGAAGATGATATTGGATTTATATCCTGCCCTCCACTCCAGAGTCTCAGAGCAGCTCACAACCTCCTTTATCTTCCTCCCCCACAACAGATACCCTGTGAGGTGGGTGGGGCTGAGAAGACTCTCACAGCAGCGGCCCTTTCAAGGACAACTCCTGCCAGAGCTATGGCTGACCCAAGGCCATGCTAGCAGGTGCAAGTGGAGGAGTGGGGAATCAAACCCGGTTCTCCCAGATAAGAGTCCGCACACTTAACCACTACACCAGACTGGCTCTGCTGTTTAAAGGCGTGATAGGTCGTTTTTTTCTTCTGGTCAACCAATGACCCCACTTCCTTTTCCCTCTTACATCTGTGGTGCATAAATATCCCACTGACTTAAGGTGAGCCGATTCCAATTTCCAGTTTCACAGAGCAATCTAGTGGCGGGCTTTATTAGGCCTCGGCAGCGTAGGTATCAGCACTCCATCTGTCCCCTGAGCCACAGGGCTTAGGTGCTGCTGTTGAGAGACATTAAATAGTTTTCTGAAGTCCTTCAGAGTGAAGGAGGGAGAGAGAGAGAGAGGATCACAGTGCCGCCTGAAGAAGCCGGCAAATAGGAAGTGAAGGACGCACGTAAATTCCACTCCTGTGTTCCAGCATTCCTCCGGGAAGTGCTCAGTTCTGCTCTTCTCAGGTTCCTCTCTCTTGTTTAATTTGAATTTCCTTGCACGTTAAAGAGGAGTGTGTTTAGCCTTAGCCGGGCTCCACTGTGAGCGCGGCAGGGTTGTTTGCACGCAAGGTGAAATGAATCCCCCGCAAAAAATTGGACAGCAAGGGGAGGGGGATAATTTGTTCAGTAACATGCAGGGTGGCGGTTGTGATCTGTAATAAACCCCACTCGGTTCTCTGCCAGGATAATATCCTCTACACATTTCTTAACGGACTGATTCTATAAGAGGCTATCCCTCTGGAGCCTGGTCAACCCACTGTTTTAAAATCTCCTTGGTAATGACTCCACCCCTACCCCACCCCTTGCGGCATAGACTTCGGCTTGCACATTTCCCCAGGGGATATTAGAGTTGACAATCCCCCGTTGGGGGCAGGGGATGTCCCAGTTTGGAGGCCCTTTCCCCACTTCGGGGCCATCAGAAAGTGGTGATGGGGAAATGTCTGCTGGGCATTCCATTATAGCCTATGAAGACCAATTTTCATAGAATATAATGGAGAGTTGATCTGTGGGTATCTGAGGCTCTGAGAGGGCTGTTTTTTGAGTTAAGGGCACTAAATTTGCAGCGTAGCATCTGGTGCCTCTCCTCAAAACACCCTCCAAGTTTCAAAAAGATTGGCCCGGGGGGTCCAATTCTATGAGCCCCAAAAGAAGGTGTCTCTATCCTTCATTATTTCCAATGGAGGGAAGGCATTTAAAAGGAGCACAGTTCCTTTAAATGTGATGGCCAGAACTCCCTTTGGAGTTCAATCGTATTTGTCACACCCTTGCTCCTGGCTCCACCCCCAAAGTCTCCTGGCTCCACCCCAAAGTCCCCAGATATTTCTGGAGTTGGACCTAGCAACCCTGGTGTATACCCTGCTGGCCTGTCACCTCATCTAACACCAAAGAATCTGACCTTGCCAGAATTCTGCCTTAAATTCCAAAAATATTTTTTTTCTTTAAAAAGGTTCCACTTTTGAAAACCATCTCTAGGGTTACCAGTTCTGGGTTGGGAGATTCCCGGAGATCTGGGTGGGTGGAGCCTGGAGAGGGCGGGGCTTGGAGAGTGGAGGGGCCTCAGCAGGGTAGAATGCCAGAGAGCAGCCATTTTCTCCTGGCAGAGTGACCTTGGTCATCTGAAGAGCGGATGTCATAGCAGTTCTTCAGATGCCACCTGGAGGTTGGCAACCATACATTCCACCACCAATTCCCTCTTCCTGCTGGATCTGCAGGGAGGCCAGTTTGGTGTAGTGGTTAAGTGCACGAACTCTTATCTGGGAGAAACGGGTTTGATTCCCCACTCCTCCACTTGCACCTGCTGAAATGGCATTGAGTCAGCCATAGCTCTGGCAGAGGTTGTCCTTGAAAGGGCAGCTGCTGTGAGAGCCCTCTCCAGCCCCACCCACCTCACAGGGTGTCTGTTGTGGGGGAAGAAGATAAAGGAGATTGTGAGCCACTCTGAGATTTGGAGTGGAGGGTGGGATATAAATTCAATATCTTCTTCAATATCTTCTCGAGAACAGTTCTTCTTCAGAGAAAAACGGGTTCCGCTGTGGTTTCCCTAGGAGCCCTGGAGAAAAGGCATCTTCCTGACAGACAATACTCGTATCTTCCCAGGGGAGATACATTTTCACTGCAGAAAGGCACACAGTCCTCTAATCATAATGTGCCACTACTGCTGCCTCATTACTGAGGGAATTTATAGCCCTCGTGTTGACTACAAGGTCTTCAAAGTGCCTTACAACTTTTTTTAAAAAAAAGATAATACTATCTTTTTCTCTCTTCACCCAGTTTCCAGCCTATTAGCCTCCTGCTGCTCTGCCTGAGACTGGTGGGCTCAGAATGGCCTTGTCTGGTTGGCGTTCTCTTTCTAGGCAGAAGACTTTAACAACCTGGGAGCAAAGCAGGTAGGAGCTGCTCCACCTGAGATGCTGCTCAGTCGATGGGGACACTGGACTCAGTGGCTTCAGAGGTAGCAGTAGCTCATCGTAGGATTGCACTGTTAGTCAGTCTCAATAGATACCCAGTGACTTGGGGAGGGGCCATGGCTCAATGGCAGAGCATCTGCTTGGCATGCAAAAGGTCCCAGGTTCAATCCCCTGCATCTCCAGTCAAAAGGACCAAGTGTGAAAGATGTCTTCCGGAGAACCTGGAGAGCTACTGCCAATCTGAGTAGACAATACTGACCTTGGTGACTCAAAGGTCTGATTCATTATAAGGTGGCTTCATGCATATGTTCATATGTGTGCCACATGTGGGACATATGGTGCCCATTTTGGATACTGGCCCCCATAGCATAATGATTTGGAAGCCAGAAATGCCATTGTGTCTGAATGCTTTTCTTTGTAGTATCATATCCAACCCATCTACCCATCCATCCAGATTCCACATGGATGCAGGATAACTGGAACTCAGCTCTGCCCACAAAACACAACAAAGAGGCATTGACACCCTAAGGGTTAGATCCAATTTTCCATTGGCAGAATGGACTTCTCCTGCCTCCCGCCTCCCACTGCAGCCCACTGATCTCCATGAAATGTTACTCTTGGGTGATAGTGGGCCCCAGGGAATGCCATGAGGAGGAGGAGGAGGAGGAATCTGCAGCAGGAAGGGGGAAATTGGTGGACATGACTAATTTAGTCTGGATCCAACCCTAGTCCTGCAACAGCTCACTGAATGCCCAAAGGAGGAGGAGGGAGAGAGGCTAAAATTTTTGTGAGCTTCCAGAAGCATCATCTGGCCACTGCTTGAAATATAACTGGCCTGGATGTACCAGTTATATCTGATCAAGTTACTTTGTGTGTTTTTATAGCTGTGTAACTGCTCAGTCCCCCTTCAGCTCACACCTTGACATGGTGAGGGAGCTTGTGTGTGTCAGCAAAGCTGAGAGCAATACTGTAAGGGGCCTTTCAAGAGGCTAAAACTCCTAGCAAAGTCACACAAGGCAGAATGGTCATAGCTGAGGCACCAGGCTAAGACGCAGCCACCCCCTTCAGGGATCAGTATGGTATCGCGGTTAAGTGTGTGGATTCTTATCTGGGAGAACCAGATTTAGTACCCCATTTCTCCACATGCAACTGCTGGAGTGACCTTGGGTCGGTCATAACTCTCTCAGAGCTGTTCTGGAAACAGCAGTTTCTGTCAGAGCTCTCTCAGCCTCACCTACTTCACAGAGTGTCTGTTGGGGAAAGGAGATTGTAAGCCACTCTGATACTCCTTCAAATAGTGAAGAGCAGGGAATAAATCCAATCAACTCCTCCTCCTCTTCTTCTTTTTCCACATCAGAGAAGAGAACAGACATCTCCAGTAATGATAAGAACATAAGAACATAAGAGAAGCCATGTTAGATCAGGCCAATGGCCCATCCAGTCCAACATTCTGTGTCACACAGCGGCCAAATAAATATATATATATATATATATATATATATATATATATATATATATATATATATATATATATATATATATACACACACACACACACACTGTGGCTAATAGCCACTGATGGACCTCTGCTCCATATTTTTATCTAACCCCTTCTTGAAGGTGGCTATGCTTGTGGACGCCACCACCTCCTGTGGCAGTGAATTCCACATGTTAATCACCCTTTGGGTGAAGAAGTACTTCCTTTTATCCGTTTTAACCTGTCTGCTCAGCAATTTCATCATGATGGAGGTGGAGGATTTCCTTGAAGGATAACTACTGGGCAGCAGCTGTAGTGGGAGGTGACTTGAGTGGAGGACCTTTCGTCGACAACAGCAGCGCCACTTCAGTTAACCCTGGTTAGTACTGTGCAGAAGAAGGCAATGGTAAATCACTTCTGATCTTCCCTTACCTGAAAAAACCTATGATGAGACAATACGGTCTTCTTCTTTCCCACTGCTAGAGACAGACTAACACAAGGTTACCCATCTAAAACTGGCTCTTCTGTGAAAGATATATAGGCTCAGCCTTCAGGTTGCAGCCTGGCAACCACATCCCACGGTGTTGGAGAAAGCTAGAATGTTAAAGATTATGTAAAACAGCTGGCGGGGGGGAGAGAGAAATGTCTGGAACAAACTCTGACCTGAGTTTGTGTTGGATCAGCATGCAGGCTAAGATTTCAAGGAGGAGCTGCCTCTCTGAGAGCCAGTTTGGTGTAGTGGTTAAGTGTGCGGACTCTTATCTGGGAGAACCAGGTTTGATCCCCACTCTTCCACTTGCACCTGCTGGAATGGCCTTGGGTCAGCCGTAGCTCTGGCAGAGGTTGTCCTTGAAAGGGGAGCTGCTGTAGGAGCCCTCTCAGCCCCACCCACCTCACAGGGTGTCTGTTGTGGGGGGAGAAGATATAGGAGATGGTAAGCCGCTCTGTGTCTCTGATTCAGAGAGAAGGGTGGGGTATAAATCTACAATTCTTCTTCTTCTGCTGCTGCTGTAGCTAAATGAGCATGTTTAACATAGCTTAATTGGGGGGCATCCAAATGCAGCTCTCGTTGCCAGCATAGAATATATATATGTTACATATTCATTCCACCAAGGCAGTAAAAAATGAACAGCTGTTATCACCAGGTGGAATTATAAATTTGGAAGCCAAGAGCTTTTACAATTGCTTGAGTTTCTGACAAGGTTTGCGTTGCCCCAGGATTGCCGGAACAACAGACAAGCTACACAGGACTCATTTTACACGAAGAGGGCAGCTTTCGCTCAGGGAGCGGAACCCAGACGGGGAGGCAGAAATAACCCTTTGTTCCCCTTTCGGCATTGGAATGCAGGCCTGTCGTCACTCGCCAAACCATCTGCGGAAAGGGCATTTTTCATCACAAAACCACTTCACCGCTGCACTTTTCAGTCTGGCACATCGGCCGGTAAAAAATGTACATGCATTAAGCCACGGACTCGAGTGAGCGGCACGATGCGCCTCATGGTGTTCTGACCCTTGAAGTTCTTGGTCGCGTGCCCAAGATGGAGGCCAGGGGGAGGAGCAACAGAAGAAGGTTTTGAATGACAATGAGAGGCAAACGGTTCTGGAATATAGATCCAGGTGGGCAGCCCTGCTGGTCTGAAGCAGGAGAACAAAGCAGGAGCCAAGTTGCACCTTTAAGACCAACAAAGTTATTCAGAATGTTAGCTTCTTTCGTATTCCCTTCAAATCAATGTGGGAGGAAAGAGTTTCACTGGGTTTGAGAGAGATTTATGGGAGGATGTCAGAAGAAGGCTGCAGATTTATACCCCGCCCTTCTCTCTGAATCAGAGACTCAAAGCGGCTTACAATCTCTGATTATTGCAATTACAATATTACAATTTCTGATTATTGCTTCTGTCAAGTGCAAAGGTATGGCCCGCTAAGATCAAGGATGGTCAATCCCAGGGGGCTGCAAGCCGTGGCGGGGAGGTCTAGGCAGAGGGCTCCTGGGATGCCCTTCCCCTCTTCTGCCCATCATCTGCATTCGTGCCCTCCTTCCCTTCCCCCACACTTGCATGCCTCCCACCAGCTTCCATTGCCTGTTCAATCACTCCCACTGCCCATGGGCACAGCTGTCTGCAGACCTTTCCCTTGTGGCACTTGATAGCTTGTGCAGCCCAGAGCATAGGTAGCTGAGTGGTAGCAAGACAGTGTGTGTGTGTGTGGTGGGGGGTGCTGGTAGCAGTGAGCCCTGCCAGAAACTTTGGACCCCGGAAGCTGCCCCCCGCAGTGTGCTGATGCAGGCCCTGGTCATGCCCACTTCATTGAACTCATCCTCCTTCTTTCTAATTCCTTCTTTGAGCAGTTACTAGTGACAAACTGTTAAGTAGCATTGCTAGCTTGAGAAGCACAAGCATAAGATGGGCTATTTTAAATAGGCTTTCCAGTCCCCGAGTCCCAGAACAGAATCCCCAGTTTTTCAGGCTCCTCACCACCGCCAGCCAGCTGGCCAGCAGGGGAAGCCCCACCCCAACAGCCTCTATGTGCCTTTAAACCTCCACAGGGTTAGAAGAGGCTTGCAGCTGTTTGTGTTCTGATTGTGTGTGTGCCTTTAAATCTCGCAAGAGAGAAGCTGCAGGGGGAGGGGTGAGCAGACAGAGCCACCAGCCTCTCAGTCCCTCTGTTTGTTTGGAGGAAAACTCCACCCCCCTAGGCTGTTCTTTTGTTTTCCTATTAGTCTGAAGAAATTGGTTGAAATACAGCAGATGGTTGCATTCAGCAATGCGAGTAAATTGTCCCAGTGAGATCACAAAAGTGTGTGCTTGCTAACTCTGTTTATTTTGGTTGCTTTGTGCGCGTGTGTGTGTGTGAGAGAGAGACTGTGTTCACTTTCATTTAGTGGAAGTGTAACTGCTGGGGGATGAGGAAATGAAGACTGTATTCAAGGGAACTACAGTGTTGTCATCAGCTATTCTCTGAGTTGGACCTGGCAACCCTAATTTTAAAACTTGCACTGGAGCTTCCCATCCATCAGGCATTTGGGTGATCTCAAGGCCAGCCTCAAAGGTCCAAATCCATCAGCAAGTGCCCCCCATGGCCTCTTGTCCTGCCAGTATCTAATAGATCCCCTGCAGAAAGGTCCTTTCTGGTGGACATGGTTAATAAAGCCATCTCATAACAGTGCATCTCACAAGAGTAATTCTTGTGCAGCACAACAAAGGTTGGGTCCAGTGGCACCTTCAAGACCACCAACACAGTTTACTTCAAGGTATCAACTTCCATGTACAGCAAATAAATTCTCAGAATGGGGGTTTTGTGGGTAGATGCGGGGTTGGGTTTGAGTTAGTGGCTAGGTGAATGCTACTGCAGAAAAGTGAACCAGATGATTTCAGATTTCTTCCTGGGCCATGCTTCTATACAGAAGATCACTGCAGTGGGTATTACATTCCAAAATTGCCACTGTGTGGGAGCTATTGCGGTGTTCTACTTCTAGTTGCATTCAAAGGTCCAAATCCATGGGAGAAGCCAAGACAGCAGCTTTTTCTTCTCTGCTTTTCATCTCAGAAAGGGCAACTCTGCTACAAGAAAATGCATAACGTCCTGTTGGAACAAAATTCAGGCCCCTTAGCACCTTAAAGAGAAACCAGCTGGTCTAGTGGTTAAGAGCAATGGACTGTAATCTGGAGAAATGGATTCGATTCCCCACTCCTCCACATGAAGCCTGCTGAGTGACCTTGGGTCAGTCACAGTTCTCAAAAGAGCTGTTCTCTCAAGGGCAGTTCTCGAAAGAGCTCTCTCAGTCCCACCTAACTCACAGGATGTCTGTTGTGGGGGAGGAAGATAAAGGAGATTGTGAGTCGCTCTGAGACTCTGGGCATTTTCGCACTCACCTTCAGCCGGCGCGACCCCCCTCTTCACCGCGCAGGATCTGCGCGGATTTCGCACGTAAAGCCGCGGAGCAGCCGGAAACTCCTGGCGCTTTTGCGGCGCAAACGTAAACCGCCAAAAAGCAGTTTCCGTTTGCGCGGCTTTTGCGCCGGGAGTTTCCGGCTCTTTCGGCTGCTCCGCGGCTTTACGTACGAAATCCGCGCAGATCCTGCGCGGTGAAGAGGGGGGTCGCGCCGGCTGAAGGTGAGTGCGAAAACGCCCAGAGAGTGGAGGGCAGAATATAAATCCAATACTACTTCTTTTTAAAGATCATCATAATTTTCCAGGGTATAAGCTTTTGTGAGTCAAAGCTTCCTTTGTCAGATAATACAGAAGGCAGACTTCTGTTGGGAGCCCTCCATGGGTCCCCGTATTAAAGAATGGATTATGAAAGTATGAAGAATTCTTCTCCTGTCTAAATTGAGTTGACACAACAAAACGGAATTATAAATGAACAAGACGGAAGGGTGGATAAGTTTAAGGAAAATGGGTTTTGTTTATATTGTCAAGGAACAATAACATTAATGTTGTTTTTCTTCCTTTTGCATTTTTTTTTGAAATGTTAAAGCAAGCGATCTTTGTTGGGTTTTTCATGTTAAGAATAGTGCAATGATAATAATAAAAGAAAAGCTGACGGCGTGTGACCGAAACAGCTGTGTGGGTGCGCCCTCCCAACTACCCCAGAGTTAGCAGTTCCCACACTAACAAGGTCATGGTGGAAAGGGCCTTTGGTGGTGAACTGGTCCAACCATTCTGCCACACTGTAGCTTGGTTTGGCACTCTTTCTAAATCTGGGGCTTTGGCTGGGAAGTGGTGCCTCCAAATCTTAAAAGCAGGGACAAAATGAGCAATGCCTGTCTGCAGTGAAACAGAAAATACCATGTCCACACAAAGAAGCCCTTTTGACCTTAATTCATAAGCAGATAGTGAACTCAAGAGGTTGTTCACTGTCAAGAATCCATGCAAGGAGTTTAAGAGTATGGCTGTCTCTTAATTTTTCTCCTGCAAAAGAAAAGGAGAAGAACATCAGAACATAAGAGAAGCCATATTGGGTCAAGCCAATGGCCCATCTGGTCCAACGCTATGTGTCCCACAGTGGCCAAAACTCAGAGAGTCAGTTTGGTGTAGTGGTTAAGTTAGCAGACTCTTATCTGGGAGGACCGGGTTTGATTCCTCACTCCTCCACTTGCAGCTGCTGGAATGGCCTTGGGTCAGCCATAGCTCTGGCAGAGGTTGTCCTTAAAAGGACAGCTTCTGAGAGAGCTCTCTCAGCCTCACCTACCTCACAAGGTATCTGATGTGGGGGAAGGTAAAGGAGATTGTGACTGCTCTGAGACTCAGAGTATAGGGTGGGGTATAAATCCAATATTTTCTTCAGGTGTCAGCAGGGCCAGACTCCCAAAGCCCTCTCACTGTTGCTCCCCCAAGCACCAAGAATACAAAGTGTCACTGCCCCAGATATGGTCTTCCATCTATACCTTGTGGCTAATAGCAGAAGACCAAAGCAGGGGCAGTCTTAGTAATTCTGGGGCCCTGGGCAAAATCCCAAAATCACTGCCATCCCCCTCTTGCCAGATCCTCACTGCCAGGGCCATGAGGGGTAGCTTTGACCCCCTTGCTAAAAGCTATCTGCCCATGCCCAAATGGAACTGGTGTAAGGCGCTTCTGCCAATCTAGCTGCTCCAGTTCCAGACAGAGTGGGCATGAATGGCTTGGGCTGTGAGTGGGCAGGTGGTAGGGATGCCAAGTACTTTGCGTTCTGGAGCGGGAAACTTTCTTGCATGCACAAAGCACGCACGACGTCACCCAGAAGTGACATCATCGCGATGTCATGCATAGCTGCTCTAGGCGTTTCCGGGAAAACTCTATGGTTTTCCCGGATGCTCTAGCCATTTGGGAGGGAAAATCTCTATGGTACAATAGGTGATGGGTGACGTCATCATGCTGGCGATGTAGAGGGTGGCTCCCCCTGCCAGCCCAATGAGAACCTCCCGAGTGAGGGAACCCCCGCCCAGACCGGGGACTTGGCAGTCCTAGCAGGTGGTGGGAGTCTGCTCTTTTTCTTTCCTCCTCTGTAGGGACATGGGTATGTTGGCAGTCAGGCCCCCTAGCCTGGCCCAGACCAGCTGCCCTTGCTGGTGGGGTTGCCAGCTCTGGGTAGGAAATTCCTGGAGATTTTGCGGGTAGGAGCAGGGGAGGGAGCTCAGCAGGGCATAACGCCATAGAGCGTGTCCTCCAAATCAGCCATTTTCTCTGGGGAAACTGATCTCTGTGGTCTAGAGATCAGTTGCAATACTGGGAGATCTCCAGGCCCTACCTGGAGGTTGGCAATCCTACCTTTTGCCCATGGGCTAAGACTGCCCTTGGACCAAAGAACAGAATCACACTACATTGCTCTCATTCCCAGATCCAATTAGGGACAAACCAAATGAGATACTGCAGGGCTTTTTTTGTAACAGGAACTCCTTTGCATATTAGGCCACACACCCTTGATGTAGCTGCCAGTCCTCCTAGAGCTTACAGGGCTCTTAGCACAGGGCCTATTTAAGCTCAAGGAGGATTGGCTGCATCAGGGTGTGTGTGGCCTAATATGCAAAGGAGTTCCTGCTATAAAAAAAACCCCTGAGACACTGGGAATTGTGCATGGAAATTCTTAGCACCCCTCCACACACACACACTTTAAATAGCTGGTGCAGGAAATGCTGACTTGGATCGGGATCACAGTGTGGGGAAAGGAGAGTTGAAGCCTACACAGTTTTCCTGACCCCAAATGACATTTAAGGGTTTTGTTTTCTGGCACCAGACAAACATACGGTCTTGGTACATTTGTTCCAACAGGTGGTTTGGTCTGAACATTTTTGTCAATTTGCACAGCGCTATGCAGAGTTAACTCCAGTCCACTGAAATTCCTGGGCTTAGCCTGAAGCAACGCTGCACAGGATTACACTGTGATCTTGCTGAATTTCCACCACCAGCAAAGCCAAGTGAGATTTTTTTTTTTTTTTTAAAAAGGGTTGAAACTTCAGACTTGTAATAAAAAAATCTGTATTTTAATACACTGCCATGCACAAATGAGGTCCAACAATGCGGAATACAAAATTGTCTAGTGTACAAAATGACAACGCGGATTTCCAAATCTTCCCGAGATCATGCTGAAAGGGACTGAAAAGATTACTTTAAATTAATTTTCATTAAAAAGATGCTTTCTATCCTTCTCCTTTTCACCCCTACTCCTCCAAGAGATAGGATATCTTTTGAGAACAGAAGGAATTAAATGTTTAAAAAAAAGAACCAGAAGCAGAACTCACAGAGACATCCATTTCATGCACGGAACATCACAGTAGCCTCCGTACAGAAGGGGGCAAACATGGCTGTACAGATTAACCCCTTTAATGCTGGGGAGGGGTGTAGTATACAGTGTATGTCCATCAAAAAGGCACTCTAATGTTATGTGCTTTCCATTTGGATTCTGCCTTTGAAAGCCCCATCTTTGCCAGTAACAACAGTCCGAGGCATTTTCCATGGCAACAGCCATCTATTTTTTAATTAGGTTTTAAGTACCCTACAGGTATCCTCTAGGTAGATGTTCCTTTCCCCCCCCCCCTCAGGAATGCTTAGCATTAGCCAGATGCGGATCTCTGATCCATGTTTTGCGCTCTAAAGCACAGCTATGGAGGGGCGGGAAGCCGTAAGGCAGGCTGGGAGGCTGAGGGACAGGTACCTGCGTGAGGGAGCTCATGGTCTGGGACAGAGTCCAGCAGCACGAGAAGTGCCCTTTTGATGCATGGTGAAGTGGACGCATGCTGTGTGAATTCTAAATGGCGATGGTGAGCACGGAACCAAGGGGCGGTAGGCATCGAAGTTGTGGTGTGAAACAGCGGAATCCCATTAACACATGCCTTTGACAGACCTTGGACCTTACGATCCTCATAGCTTCCTGAACCCTGAAGAGACTTCCCAAGCCTAGACATGTAGGGCTGGCCCTAGACTGTCTGGCACCCTAGGCAAGACTAACTTCTGGCACCCTTCTGCACTGATAATATCACCAAGTTGTGGGGGCACCCAGTTTGGTGTCCTCAGAAGGCTGGCACCCTAGGCAATTCCCTCGTTTGCTTAGTGTCAGGGCCAGCCCTGTAGACATGCCGACTTGGAAGTCACTGCCATTTCACTGCATTGTGGCCAATGGTATGCACTGCGGCCTTCCTTGCTCAGTCCTGGTCTAACAAATTTAATCTCTCTATCGCTTAGGTTCATGCTACTACTAGGTCTTTGAGAACATCAGCCATCTTGCATTCTTGATGCAAAGTGGCGGTAGAAGAAGACTATTTGCGGTACAGAAGAGGTAGAAAGGCCTCCGATAACAGCAGGGTGCCAAAGATAGCTCCTTGGGAAGCTACATCTTTGCAGGTAGAACTCACCTGGAACTTTCAGGTAAAAGGATCACAGGTAATCTGAAAGGATCGCAGGTAATCTGAGCTGGGGAAGAAAGATCTGCTGCAGACCTTGCAGGTCACTTCCTGTTAGAGCAGATCACCTGCTGGGCTGTACGGTTCAGTGGTCTGACATACAACAAACCGGCTTCAATAAATGGGCAAGATATGCTTAGAGAAGCAGTCAAACAGTATTTAGGAGCAGTCAAACTGTATTTAGGCACATGATCAAACTGCAGAAATTACAGTGATGGATCAGTCTGGAATACGTTGTCTCCGCTTACTGATTTATGCCTCTGGCAGGCAGTTTTTGGTTCGAACCCAAGTATTATACATTGCTATTATTTTTATTCCACAAGTTGCCAAAATGATTACC
This sequence comes from Heteronotia binoei, assembly GCF_032191835.1. Lineage (NCBI taxonomy): Eukaryota > Metazoa > Chordata > Lepidosauria > Squamata > Gekkonidae > Heteronotia > Heteronotia binoei. The sequence goes on along the minus strand of NC_083229.1, from coordinate 26,844,929 downwards.
AGTTTGTAGCAACTAGTCCTACATAGTTTTCACTTGCCACATTCCGCACTTTATATCCACACCTACAATTAAAAATTCAATCATTTCAGAAATGTTATCTTGTGGACACAAACTTAAAAAAAATTCATTATTTCTTTCTTTGAGTTTGCGCTGCCCCCGATGCTTTGAATGTTTAATTCATCTCAATTATGTCAGTTTGCCTCTTAGGGCTAAAACTATATTAACAGTCATTCCTCTTGGGCGTTATAAGTTAGCAGGGAGGAGCTAGGGATTTCAGCACCCCACTAAACTACAATTCCCAAGATTCTTTGAAGCTAGTTGAAATTTGTAATCTAGCAATTCTATTGTTGTAGCTCATATAAATATCACTGTCCCTTGCTCTATCCCTCCATTTCATTTAGCTATGGGTAACACTAAGATCCATTTCAGAAACTACTCTGCAAAATCTGTATTTTGGAACATGTATTCTTTGGATGTCTGACCAGGGGGTTGTTTTCTGTTTTCAAGGTTCACTTGAAAATAAAATCCACCCCTCTTGAGTGAAACACTAATGAAAATTATAAAACACACCTGAGAACTGGGTGGGAGGGGGAGCATTTCAATGGTAAATGGAATCTCCACATTATAAGCTCATAGAGGTCATCTTCGTATTGCATGCTTAGTTTGGGTTTACAGAAATCATACAATAATATTTAAAACAGCAGAAGATTACTTCATAGACAATTTTTTTTCTTTTTCAAATCGTCTATCAACCCCACTGCGCTATCATTCTCTAACACAGCCAGAAGACTGAAAAAGTTACACATGAACATAATCACAAAGAACTGAACACTGATTTTGGAAGGGAAATCCAGGGAAACCCCAGGAAAAGGGACCAAAGAACAACAGAACACAGATCAAGTGGAACAAAGATGGGCAACTAGCACCAATGAGCCAGGTTTGGCCCTGAAGCCCCACAGACCTTGCCAAATTTTAATCAACAGGTGATGCAGTTTTTCTTGTAAAGATGGGATGCCTCTGCCTGCCTCTTCAGCCTAATCACATCTGTATCCCAGGTGTGCTTATTTGGAAAGCTCCTGCAGTCATATATCTGAGGATATCTGGACCATACCTCTGAAGCCTTACTGATAGTTTCATTACAGATCCTGACTATCTCTGATGAGCTGGATTGCTCCTGTCTCACACCCAAAGAACACAGTAGTTTCCAAAAAATGCTGGAAGTTTAAAGCACTGGAGAAAATTTAAGAATTCTTCTAGGCACTAAACTCATCCAACTAAAGCCATGGCAGAAGGTATGAGAATTTGTCTAGCACATGCAAAGAATGGAAGATGAACTGAAACGGAGTAACAGTGCTAGATGTTAGGTTTAGGATGATGTTCCCAAATACCGTATTAACACAGATCTGAGATGATGACTTGGAAGACAATGTTACGGATTTTGCAACATGGCGAGTCTTTGTGAAGGCGACAGAGTGGTGTCTCACCTTACAAAGGACATGGAGCAAGTAAACATTCCTCCCTGTGACGTGAACTCACTCTGGGATGTCCATCTCACACCAATTCACCATAACTGTTGGGTATGTGTTGGCCATAGTTTTGTTGAACTTGTCTTTTCAAGAACATTTGCTTTTGCTTCTTTTTCCTTTCCAGTCCATTTTTCTTTGGATAGCTTGTGCATCTTTTCTCTAGGATGCTCAAGAATGTAAAAAAAACAGTTTCCCTACAAAGACTAGAGGGTGCCTGTGATACAAGCCAACTTCACCAATTGACTGATTTATGGATGATTACGAGAAGAGGCTAGCTACATTGAACAAACATGCTTTCCCCCCTGTGACATCCATTCACCAGTAAACTTTCAAAGTAGCAGTTTTTGGAAGTTAGGCAACTCCCAACTCCTTAATCCATTTTTGTGAATGTTCACAAGTATTTATAGCCACTATCTCACTTGTTTTATTCTTCTGCAAGCGATCCCAACCAATCAGGGATTATGCACTGGGAGTGTGAACTCATGATGCCCTGCAGCCAATCATATATGGCTCTGTGTTGATATCACAGAACACATCAAGTGCGTTTAGAGCAATGGCATCTGGTCATATGAATGATCTAACCAATCAGAGATCACTCTGAGATGCTTTCATGGCAAGCTTCCCCTCCAAATAGCCAAAGGTCCCCTTCCGACACTAATGCATACATTTATGAAATAGGTCCACCTTTTAGCTCACTAGTTTTTATAATTATTGACCTCCCAGTGGAACAGAATCAATGCTACTGTACTGCAAAGAGCACTAAGAAACAAAAATTAAAACTCTGTACCAGGAAATCATTCTGCAATGTGTGTAAATCATTACAATTAATTTGTGTAATCTACCTTAATTTTCATAATTTGTTCTGCCACCCCCCCCCCTGCAATTTTTTTTTAAATTCTGGGCAAGCAGTTGTGAAAGGACAGAAAGCACTGAAACCCAATAACTAGAAAATTTATCCAGCTATATACCATGTGTTTATGCGATTTCACAAGAGTTGTTGGCATACAGTCAAACATAGCTTTGCAGATGCAAAGACTAGAAGATTGCCCTTCTAGGGGGAATCTGGGGTGGGGGGAGGAGATAAATGCGCTCATCTTTGAGATTTTTTAGCATTGGATTTTTTAGTGTTGGTTGGGAGATCATCTACTTATGGAACAATGCTGATCTGGAGCAGAGGATATTTAGAACTCAGAGCCATCTCAACTCAGTGGAGAGATGCAACCCCCCCCCCCCCCCCAAAAAAAACCCAACCCACATGACTTCTGAAGCAGAGGCCTAGAGAACAAGTGCTGGAAGAACTGTAGACCTCTGCTTTTCTAATATAAATGATCGGAGATCTAATAAAGAAGAACCAAATAATACAAATGCAAGACATCCAATAAATAAAGCAGAACACCATGCAAGCATCCCTTTCAGCATTTAACTGGGTGGATCAATATTATTTACTACACAGTGGTTACCTTTTTATTGCTCCTATGTAGTTTTGTTACAGTACTGGTTTCATTTTTCTAGAAAAAAAAAATAAAATTGGAACAGTTATTTAATTTGGTAGCTGATGATGCTAAATAGCTGACTTGACTACTCGGCACTCATAGAAATAATAAGATTAAAAGGATGCAATTGTAGCCATAGGGATATCTCAGTTTATATATGCTGGGTACAGATAGTTAACCACAGAAAAGGAAGGGAGGGAGGGAGGGAGGGAAAGCTCCCAAGTTTACCCCCAGACGATTTATAATATTTCACTTTGGCACCATGGGAAGGACAGTATTACAAAGCCATCAGTGACATCAACATTGCTCTTCCTCCACAGCAGGACTGAAAGAGGACATTTTAGCAGTGACTCAAAGGCAAGGAGGTTGTGTAGAATAGAGAACGAGTACTAGAACGAGCAGGAATAGGAACCACTGTGTTTTTTTCACTCATCCCCCCCAACCCCCGCGGCTCGCTTAGACAGCTTTTCTGCAGGGATTAAATCTAGTCCATACTCATTTCCTAAGGATTTAGGGCTGGATTTCGGCAAGAACGGGGCGGGAGGGAGATATTCCTCTATTTTTGTCTACAGCAATCTGTACTAATTTGTCCAGCTTTCCGTGGGTCTCTTAAGCACTATTTCTTTGCAAAATTTCTACCCTGTTAAAAAGGGCTCAAAAACATACTTCCCAACACTCTGCATTTTGTTCGACATAGCAGGAGCACGATCCCAGGCAGAATTTATCCTTCTAAATCCACTGTCGTCAATGGATTCAGACAAGTATAACTTGGTTTAGGATTGCACTACAGGTCTACTCTAGATACCTCTGAGTGGGGAATCAAACCCGGTTCTCCAGATTAGAATCCATTGCTCTTAACCACTACAGCATAGTGAGCAGTATATGGGGTGATGGAGAAGAGGAGAAAGGAAAGAACAAAGAGAAAACATTCACTTGGAAGTCAGGAGGAAGGAGGATCCATCCACAGCAATGGATTCAGAAGAGGTGTAACTCTGCTTAGGATACCACAGTAGATCTGATAAGCTTTCAAACATCTCAAGACTCCTTTTGTTTTTTGCAGCAACAGACTGCAAAAACACCTGGTGGTGGAAGGCAACATCAAGTCATAGATGATTTATAATGATCCCATGGGATCTTCAAGGCAAGAAACAAGCAGACATGGCTTGCCGTTGCCTACCTCTGTGTAGCACCCTGGACCTTCTTGGTGGCCTCCAGGATGTTGGGCAATCCTAAACTGGGTCTAATTCTTGAAATCTAGCAATCAGATGTAGGCAACATGTACAGGGCAATTCTCATGAAGACTATGACAGCTCTTACTTCTTGCAGGGTGGAAAACAGCTTGCCTTGATGGAAACATTTCAGGTAAAGTAGTTGTATTGGTCTAGACTAGAGGAGAAGGGCAAGATCTGAATTCAGTATCACCTTGGAGACAAGAAGATTTTCAGGGTATAAGCTTTCAAGAGTCCCTTTGTTAGATATCATGGATATGTCAGGTAACATTGGTCCTCACTGATGGAACAAGAATCTTTGTGGAGGTTGGGGGTCTCTCTCTGGTTTCTCCACTTGCCATAAAAACACTCAATCATTTTCATGAGCCCAAAAGGTTTTACTAAATGGCAGACTTCCAGGTTGAAAGAAGTTAACCAGTGGAGTTTTTCGATCTTGGAGCGCATTTTGTTTAACAAGATATGTTCAGAATGAGACCATGGTGTACTTTCACAGTGTGTGTGTACATGGCTTCTCTAATTATTCTTCCAGTCCTGATGGGTGACACATGGCTTCCATCAAAACTGGCAGTGCCTTCTCTTCTACTCTCTCCAGTAACATCAAAGAAAACATGTGATGTGATGTCACTGGGCTCTGAGTTTCCCTTCTTTGGCAAGTGGCAGATATTGGAGAGGGGAGTTGGTGGGTAGGGAAAACCAAACACCTTTCTTTCCTTCCTTCCTTCCTTCCTTCCTTCCTTCCTTCCTTCCTTCCTTCCTTCCTTCCTTCCTTCCTTCCTTCCTTCCTTCCTTCCTTCCTTCCCTCTCTCTTGTTTTCCCTCCTTTTCTTTCTTCCTTGGAGGAGAGAACTATTTTTTCCACAGCTATATCTCTACAGAGATTTTTTTCAGAGATGGAAGTTCCAGAGACATCATTTGTTTGAAGAAGGAAGAGGAGAAAGTGAATTATTTTCCTTGTTGCATTCTAAATAACTGAGACCTTGCTAAATTCTGGAGAGAGAGAAAATGTCTTCCCATGGAAATGCTTTTTCACCGTCTAAGGATTTGGCCCACATTTCTCACACGAGGCAAACACAGCCATCATTTTCAAAGGTTTCGTCAGCAGCTGCTTTCAGTCTTGTTGTCAAGTAACAGAACTACTCCGTGGAAGAGAGAGCGAGAAGCAACAGTGCAAGGAACAGAACGACTCACACACTTCAATGCAGATGAAAACCAAAGAGCTGGAAAAAAAAATTGAGTTTTCTGAGCTTCCCTCCTGTGCGACTTTATCCCCTTAACAAAATCAATTAAATGACGATTGCATACAATGAGCACTAGATAACCCACTCAGGAGGGCAATACATAACAAAAGAGCATATATTTCCTCATCAATGCGTTGCCTTTCATTTTTAGATATTTTGAACTATTATATAACGTAGTTAAGATGGCAGAAAATTCAGGAGGAAGAAATAGTTGGATGGAGATGGTGGGGAGCTGCGTGGGCAGGCAATGCCACATGCTTTGGTCTTTAAGCTCAAGATAAGAGGGATAAAAGGTAGGGGGATTTGTGTCACACCTGCGTTATGCAGGGACCATCCTCTGTATGCACATATGTACCATCTAGTTGCAACCAGCTTATGGTGACCCCAACAAAGGGCTCTCAAAGCAAGTGTGAAGCAGAGGTGGTTTGCTATTGCCTACCTCAGCAGATTCTTCCTCAGTGGGCTCCCATCCAAGCTCCAACCCTGCTTAACTTCCAAGGTCTGACAAGATCTTTATCACACTACCTTCCCTTCCCAGCCCTTGCAGGCATTGGCTAAAATCTGCCATTCTGAAGTTAGGTGACTGAAATTTCCTAGCCCCCTCCCTCCTTCAGCTTCTTTCAGAGTTCATTATTAAAGCAAGCTGCCACTGGAAAATGAGAGACCTGGATCTCCTGGGTCCAGAGGCTTTTGCTCTGTGTAAGTTGCCTGCCTGCTTGCCCTTGCTTCCAGATTCAGAAAAGAGCCTGTCACCCTTTTCAGCTAGGCATTTCTGACTAGGATGGGATGGCTAGGAAATAAATTTTGACAAGGCCAGAAAGGGGGAAGAAGGAGGAGGATTTATACTCCGCTCAGAGTGGCTTACAACTTTCTTCCCTTCCTCTCCCCACAGCAGACACCCTGTGAGGTAGGTGGGGCTGAGAGAGCTCTGAGAGAACAGCTTTTGAGAGAACTGTGACTGACCCAAGGTCACCCAGCTGCTGCATGGGGAGGAGTGGGGAATCAAACCCAGTCCTCCAAATTAGAGTCCGCTCCTCTTAACGACTCTACGTGAACATATGAAGGCCATTTATCAAGGTCAGTATTGTCGACTTTGACTGACAGTGGCTCTCCAGAGTGTCAGATGAAAGTATATCAGGAGACTTTGCGGGTGGAGCCAGGAGACAGGAAATTATGTACAAACAAGCCTAAAACTCTTGCAATATTCAGTTTAGGAAAGGTAGGAGAATGGTGGGATTTTGCAATGCAATTGTAAAAATAAAACATTATTTAAAAGCACAAGGACCACACAGCAGAAAACTAAAAATATAAAATACTCTCAGCCTGGGAAAACATGAAATGGCAGGGCATTTAAAGCTTCTCCCCCGCCCCGCCCGGGTCTACCAAATTAGCAATGGCAAGGAAGGAAGACGGGGAAAAGACTGACTGACAGAAAGAGAGAGAGAGAGAGAGGAAGGAAGAAAGACAGAAAAAGATTGACTGACAGAGAGAGAGAGAAGGAAGAAAGACAGGGGAAAAGACTGACAAAAAAAGGAAGGAAGGAGGGAGGGAGGGAGGGAGGGAGAATTGGAAACAAATATAGAAAAAAAGACAAAAGAAAAAGAAAGGAAATAGGAAGGAAAAGGGAGGGAAAGAGTGAAAGAAAGAAGGGACAAAAGGAAGAAAGAAAAGAAACGGGAGCAATTCACCTTTAAAATTGCTCACTCTTGGTGAGAAATCTGGCCACGGGGCCCTCAATGCCGGGTCGCAGAGCCTCCAGTCCCCACTGTGTGAGACAGGATGATGGACTAGAACGTTTCCCAAAGGCAGGGTCGCGACCTGGCACCGGGCCGCAGAACCCTCAACGCCGGTCCACAGGGCCTCCAGTCCCCTGGCCATCCCTCCCCCCGCCTTCCCCCGCATCACACCCCCCCCCTCCCCTGGGTCTTGCACCTCCTTCTCCCTTCCCTTCCCCACCTCAAGCAGGTCAGTTTCATCTGGCATAAAGCCACCCGCCCCGCCCAACGGCCCAATCGCTTGGAGCTCATTCCACGCCAGGCCAAGCTGGCAGAAGCTCAAACAGACCGTGGCCGAAAAGGGTGCGTGGCGTGGCTCCTCCCTCCCCAGCACTTCCTGGATGGGAAGGAAGTGCCAGGGAGAGAGGAGGGAGGAGCCACACAACCTTTTTGGCCATGGTCTGTTTGAGCTGCCGCCGGCTTGGCCGGGCATGGAATGAGCTCCGTGCCGATTTCCGAGTGATGGGGGGGGGGCTTTATGCCAGATGCAACTGACCTGCCTGAGGTGGGGAATGGTGGGAGAAGGAGGTGCAGAGGCGTGTGACCCAGAAAGGGAGGCGTGATGTGGGGGGAGGTGGGGGGAGGGATGGCCAGGGGACTGGAGGCCCTGCGGACCGGCGTTGAGGGCTCTGCGGCCCGGTGCCAGGTTGCGACCCTGCCTTTGGGAAACGTTGTTCTAGTCCATCATCCTGTCTCACACAGTAGCCAACCAGTGACTCTGGAGGACCAACAACAGGCATAAAGGCCAAAGCCTTCCCCTGATGTTGTCTCCTGGTTCTGGGATTCAGAGGCTGAGTGCCTCTGAACATGGAGGTCCCCTTTAGAAGAAGAAGACGGCATTGGATTTATATTCTGCCCTCCACTCAAGGGTCTCAGAGCGGCTCACAATCTCCTTTATCTCCCTCCCCCATAACAGACACCCTGTGAGGTGGGTGGGGCTGAGAGGGCTCTCACAGCAGCTGCCCTTTCAAGGACAACCTCTGCCAGAGCTATGGCTGACCCAAGGCCATTCCAGCAGGTGCAAGCAGAGGAGTGGGGAATCAAACCTGGTTCTCCCAGATAAGAGTCCTCACACTTAACCATTACACCAAACTGGCTCGCTTTAGTCATTATGGTTAGTAACCACTGGTAGACTTATCCTCCATCTTTGGCTTTGAATTCCCAGTGGCTACATTAAAAAGGTAAAGGTAGTTCCCTGTGCATTAAATCTACATAAACCTACCTCCTAGCACTGACTGGACAATGGTTACTTGAAACACTCACATAAAAGGGGAGGGGACACTATTAATACATAGAAGTTGTGAAGTCAGATTACTAACACAATGAGCAATTGATTGCAGGGATCCAGGCAGAGACGACTGTGGGGGTACCCCATTAATCACATTACAGACCAGCTTCAGCAAAACCTGGTTGTCTTCTCAGCTCTATGAGCAAAACGCAGCTGAGAACTGCCCTTGCTTAAACCAACACACAAGAATGCAACCAAGTCCCTGCTTTCCTTTTCAGCGGAACTCCTGTACTCTTTTAAAGCTTTATGCTAGGCAGAAATTTAAGAACAAATGACACTTTTATGGCAGGCAGGGAGATGCAGAAATAGGATTCCAGCCAGAAAAAAAAAAATAAATGTAGCAACCGTGGAATGAAAGCTCTGCCGATTCTGAATCAAAAGCGGGATTCCACAGCCTGTTTCAATTATGCCCATTGAGCAAGCGGGCATCTCTCTGTTTCATTTGCATAAAGCTGTCTGCAGCTGCTACACAAAGCACTGAAGTCACACCTCCACCTGCAAGATGCTGTTGGGCATCCATTTCCATCTTCTGAGATTTCAAGCAGGCACTGTGCAAACATTTCAAAGCTTGTATATTTGCAGCTATGTGCTAAAATGGTCAAGGTACCAAATGACCCAGCACTTAATCCAGTGCATAGATAACGGGGTTGTGCAGCACTGTGGAAGACACACAGCTCTACCAAGAGGCCTTTCAAGTATCCTTGGTGATTATGAGGATGAGGCCAGGGGTAATCTGGTCTTTTTTCTTGACTCTTGTGATCAAAGGTAAAGTCAGAGAGGTCTTGTGGGATGCAAGATATCAACATCTGCTGTCCTACTCTCTCCAGATTTGGAAACGGGTCCCACTGCAGGCAAACAACTGTAAGTTATGTCATTGCACCAACGGAGAAGCTGTGGAGGCCGCTCCTTGCTGCTCCAATTCAAATACCACACCACAATGTGTGAGCTTCCAGGTTCTCCAGAAGTCTTCATCTGGCTGGATGATTTAAAAAACAAAGGAGGGAGTGACGGGAGGAAAAAAAAAAGATTTATCATGTTCCTAAGCACAGGCTGGGACTAGTATCAGAATGTATCCTTGGCCCGCTGGGAAGAAGAAGTAAATAATGGAAACCATCTGACTGAAAGAATATCAAGGTGATCAAGCATCTCTCTGATACCAAACAGAACACACAGGTACCTTAGAAGGTCAAGAGCAAAGAGAAGAAGCAGAAGAGAACTTCTTCCACCCCACAAAATATTCCTTCCAAGTGGAGTTCTTCAACAAGAAGATAAACGTTGACAGCAATATGTTCTTGAAAAACTACCCAGCTATCTGTGGTCTTGCCATACTCTGTAACTGATGAATGGGACATGTGAGGTAATAATGTGTCTCACTAGACGTGGCAAGTGCCTCACTTCAACTGGATACCCCAGGAAACCTGCTAGAATGGTGGTCTTCTTAGCTTGTTCCCATTATGGAACACCTCCTGAAGTTCAGCTTGTATTTCCTGTCCCACGTCTCTTGGTCTGCTGCTTGTGGTCTACTTAGCCTAAACACTAGTGAGATCATAATCTTGACTTTCATTTGACTCTAAGGTCATGTGCTTGCTGTTCAACGGGGACTTGGAAAGGTGGAAGACCACTGCTCTAAAATCCTTTGCAGCACATCTGAGGTGTTATTGGTAGACTTGTAGGTTTCCTTTGTAGACGAGTCAACACAGAAGAGTTCCTCAAGGTACAAAGTTTGAAGATGAAGTAATGTCTGGAGAACTACGTTCAGTTATTAACATTGATGAGATGGAAAGAAATCAGAGGAGAGCTACACCAACAACACATCTTATGAAGAGAGGCTACAGGAATTTGGTCTTGTGAAATTTCAGTGGAAATTGAGGTGGGACACATTGACAATATTTAAATACTGGAAGAACTTATAAGGTAGAGGGAGAAAAAGTGTTTGATCTCTTCAAGCTGGATGTTAACAAACAAAACAGGAAGGTCCACAGCTAAGTTAATCTGCAGCACAATCATGCTTCACCTCTGTCAGTGTTTGAACATATGAAGCCTATTCTGAGTCAGACTATTGGTCTATATAGAATGTTTACTAATTTCTGCAACTTGAGCAGCTCTCTTAAGGTCCCAGGGAGAGGTCCTTCCTTGCAACCTGGGAGGGACTGAACCTGGAAGCTTATACACGAAAGAATGTGCTCTACATTTGAGCACAAGAGAGGTCTTCCTTTGCCGTCGCATCATTAGTTGATACAAGCGTCAGAGGCTAGGGAAGTAGGGGTAAAAAATCAGGATTGTCAAGTACTTGGATTCCAGATGGTGGGAGGAAACGAGAAAACTAACAGCCTTCACGTCATACTTGTAAACTTCAGAGGCATCTTTTTGGCCATAGTGGAAACAGCTTGCTGGTCCTGGTGGACCTTCCATCTGACCTGGCAGGACTCTTAATTTTCATAAGGCAAGAGTTCATTTTAATTTTGCCATCAAGTAACGGCTGATTTATAGCGACCCAGTCGGGTTTTCAAGTCAAGAGGCATTCAGTGGCGGCTTGCCATTGCTTGTCTTCATGTCATGACCTTGATGTTCCTTGGAGATCTCCCATCCAAATACTAGCCACGGCTGACCCAGTTTAGCTTCGGAGATCAGATGAGATCAGGCTAGCCTGGGCTCTCCATGTCAGGGCTAAGAGTCAGCAAACAGAAGATCAAGGGCAGGACTTTTTTTGTAGCAGGCACTCCTTTGCATATTAGGCCACACACCCCTGATGCAGCCAATCCTCCAAGAGTTTACAGGGCTCTTCTTACAGGGCCTATTTAAGCTCAAGGAGGATTGGCTGCATCAGGGTGTGTGTGGCCTAATATGCAAAAGAGTTCCTGCTATAAAAAAAAGCCCCGATCAAGGGAGACTGACGATTCCACAAAACCGGAGCACAGTAGCCTTCCAAAGGCCAATAAAACTGGACTCCTATTTTGTTCTGTCTTGACTACCCACCTGAAACTATGTTGATGATTCTGTGAGACCTTAGGCAGAACCAATTGCTGCTGGTGCAAATATAAAAATGTGGAGGGAGGGCATAAGAAATGAGCACTAGGCGCCACAGCTGTAAGAGCATTAGTACTGGAAATAATCAGAGGCACTCGTTGTAGACATGGGCCCCTAGAGGAGCACTTGTCAGCAGTTATCATGTGTAACACTAGTGGAATTAGTTACTTCTCTGGTGCTGTTCTTTTAGCCACATCATTTCATTCCCCTTCTATCTCCCATCCCCCTGCAAACATCTGGCTTTGCACAGATTTTCCTACTGCAAATCTGGCAGCTGTTGCAGGTTGTACCGCTATGCCCGAATGATGCTCTTCACATTTTACATGTCATGTATTGGGTCACTTAAAAAAAAAAAAAAAAGGCTCACTCTCACATACCATCGACTGTACTAAATCTGAGAAACAAGATCACGAATGAATAAACCCAATTAAAATGAGCAAAAATGTGGCCAGCCAACATAGCACCTCACAACTATATTAAGAAAATGATGTCCTTTCTCAGTGAATAGTTTATTGTCTTGATTGCAAGTTATAACCAAGTTGGCCATTTGGATGGACTTCAGTTTCTCCTTCAGGCCAGATAAGCTATAGAATTTGATGTCACACCCTGAAAAATGCACCAATAAAGTGATTTGTGGTTTAGCAAACGTGCAAATACTTGTGCTTCGCCTAATCCGTAAACTGCTGCCATAAACTAGACTAGTGATGCAAGCAGCAGCGTGAATGGCAAGTGATTTTTTAAAAAAGAAAAACAGATTTGTGGATCAAGGTCCACATGGGAACTCAGATAACTGCTGGTTTCTTATTCCAGATGCTATTTGTCGCATCGAGAAACCCAAGATGCGTGATACAAAGGCTTGTTATACTGGTAGGTGTATGAAAAACTTCTCAATAGCAGAGTCGTATCACACTGGAGAGGGACTGATTGTTGATTCCCATAATCCTTAGTTTGGGAACTACCAGGATCAACCATTTAGTTTCTTATGGATGCTATCATAAGTCTTTTTGCTACGTAAGAGTCCTGTTTCCAAGAAGAACTAAAAGCAAGACACTCGGCTGAAAGCACACTCTCTTGGCATTGTCAAGGATGAAAATTAAGCCACAACATGTGACATCTGGGCAACACAGAAATCGAACAGAGGAGAGTGATACTCCACTTAGTATGCAACAGTCTTAAGCCAGTTATAGTTAACATTGGAAGGGAACAGTGTTGCTTGACCTCAATTCTTGCTATGACAATAGCCTGTGAGAGCAAGGCAAAGAGATTTATCTGCAAAAATGAATAGTTTGAAATGACCTGAAACACAACAGCTTCATGAAACCCAAGGGATGTCCCTTCTGAATGCTCTGAGGGCCCCCAACACCCTACTAAAGATGCATGGACTCCAATGAGCTGCCAACTGAACAGAATTTGGGGACAATTCATACATGGTCTGAAGGAGGGGGCAATCTGGAGCCAATGGCAGAAACCAGCAACCAGGGGAGCTTCTCAGAGCTTCAGTCCTCCAAAGACATGGCCTTGGCAGCTGTTCACCATTAACTACAATGGCAGAACTGTCTCCTAAAGTTGCAGCAATGTCATCCATAAAATTCTTCCATAGCCATTCAGGACCAAAAAAGGAAGGAGAAAGTGGAATAGGCATGGAAAGGAAGACCATTCTCCCCCCTCCAAGTCTTTTTACTCATAACCATGGAAACAAACAGCATCTAAGATTGAAGACAGGTGTAACATTTAAATAGTGGCCATAGTAGGGTCCCCATGCACAGTGTGATCCCAGCTTTGAAATTTATCTTGGCAACAAATATAACTAATAAGTCAAACACTGGATCAGCTGCCAGTCTTGCTGCTTCAGGTGTGGTTTCTGTCCTCAAATGATTTTTTAAAAAGAAGCACATATAGATCTATATAATCATCCCTCACCTTCTCTCTCTTATTAGAAACAAGATAGAAATAATCAAAGGTTCTCAGGCAATTAAAAATAATTGTAAAACTTCTGGAGAGGAAAGGTGTACCAATGACTTTCTGACACTAGCCAATCAGTGCTTTGCAAAGTTAGCTTTTGCAGCAAACTTGCAGAACTGGCTTTTCACAGCTAGCCCCAGGAAAGATAGATTTATACCAAATATAGTGAAGACCCTTCAAAACCAGGTCTACTGTTCTTAAAATGTTACATCTTTCTTCATGGCAAAAATAGCTGAATTCTCACAAAAAAAAGAGGATGTTTTACCTTGATAATTTTCTTTTCCTCTATTATTTAACATGCAACAATACAACTGAAGTCTGTGCCTCCTTGCAGTTTAATGGCAAGTCCAACAAAGATGCTTACGTGCTCCCATCTGACTACCAGTGTAAATCAAGTGCCAAAAGAGCCAAAATAGTTTCCAGGCAAGTGAGCAAACCAACCTTGCACAAACTGGCGAAGACACACATGTTGTGAGCTACACTTCGATTACAATCTCAGTGACAGCCCCTGAAACATTTCAGGTTATCTTCTCAAAGACATTCCCATAACTTCTATCATACCTGCAAGCACACCTGTGCAGAGACCACAGACGGAAAGCCATCCTAGTAAGACGGGGGGATAACATTTAGTTGTGTTACTAAACATGTACAGGATTCATTTACATTCCTATCAGTGTGTAAGGACTTTTGTGAACATTGCTACTGAGTGTGCGAGAGCTGGTGTTTCCCTCCCCCTTTCTCCCCCCTCCCTATCATGCCATCTGCATACAATAAGATAATTCAGTAGTAACCATGCTTTAAAAAAAAAGTAGAAGAAGAAAAGCAACTTTTAGTGAAGGACATCAGAGAGTCCCCCTTGCAGGAGCACAAAGTTTTATGCACAGTGATGACAACCGGCAGTTGTTTTGCAGCGGGAAGGGGCCACCAATGGCCAGCTGGAAGAAGTGAGCGTTGAGGCAGGCTACGCCACGACGGAATTCTGCAAGCAAACCAGGACTTTTCAGAGCGACAATGCCATTCGAGGTTTCGGCTACTTTTCCAATTCTTGTCCGTCGCCTTTTTCTGGCAGTTCTGTTGTTTACGCTTTGTTTTTCTCGCAAAGGGGAAAGTTCGCTTTTCGTATCGTCTGGCAGGACAGCAGCTTTAGAGGCTGGCGATGCTTACGGAGAACTCTCTATCGAGGCTGTTGAAAATAATAAAAAAAGACTGTAAAATAGATGCTTACCTCAAAGCAAGGCAATTACAATGTACACTTGCGGCTGAAAGGGAAAAAAAGGTCAGTGCTGTGTTGGACAAATTATACAAGTGCTCGGACTAAATGCTCCCAGACATATTTACTATTCCACCTTTACACTCCCACCTTGTCTGCCCTCCCACGAGATATCCAATACAAATCACTGAATCACTTCCTTGGAAGCAAATCAAGTTGGGACTATTTGCATGGATGATTCACAGATTCACCCCCGCCCCCTCCCCACCCGCCAGGATTCAGCATCACAGCCCAACCTGATATTAACTGCATTTGTGATCCTTGAAATCTGCCAGTCTGTCTGGAACTCACACAGGCTGCCTGGTATACCAACCCTATAATCACCCGATCCAACAGGCCTCCATTTTATTGCTGGGCCCCACCTTTGCTAGTAGTACGTTTTAAGGAATGACACAGATTATCATCTAAATGTAAAATGGTGGTTTCCTGTGAGAGATGCCCTCAGTGACCACATGAACGCATGAAGCTGCTTTATGATGAATCAGAACCTTGGTCTAACATAGTCAGTGTTTTCTGCTCATACTGGCAACAGCTCTTGAGGGTTTCAGGCAGAAATCTTTCACATCGCAAGCTGCGTGATCAGGGCTTTTTTTCCGTAGAAAAAGCTCAGCAGGAACTCATTGGCATATTAGGCCACACCCTTGATGTCACTATTGCTTCTACAAAGAAGCTCAGCAGGAACTCATTGGCATATTAGGCCACACCCTTGACATCACCACTGTTTCACACAGGGCTTTTTTGTAGAAAAAGCTCAGCAGGAACACATTTGCATATTAAGCCACACCCCCTGAAACAAAGCCAGCCAGAACTGTGTTCCTGTTCAAAAAAGCTCCGTGAATGATCCTTTTAACGGGAAATGCCTGGGATTGAACTTGGGACCTTCTACATGCAAAGCAGAAGCTCTTCCACTGAG